>NW_004524866.1:1719704-1796071 GCF_000260255.1 Octodon degus | reverse complement strand
TTTAAGGAGTCTCCACACTGATTTCCATAATTGTTGCATCAGTCTACATTCCCACTAGCAGTGGAGAAGGTATCCTTTTTCCCCACAGCCTCTCTAATATTTGTTCGTGAGTGATTTCCTTATGATAGCCATTCTTTGTGGGGTGAGATGATATCTTAGAGTTATTTTAATTTGCATTTCACAGATGGTTAGTGATATAGAGAACTTTTTAATATACTTATTCACTTCTTTAATTTTGTCCTCTCAGAAGTGTGAATTCATCTTGGATGCTCATTTCTTGATTGGGTATTTAAATTTGGGGGTCCTAATATTTTTTAGCTCGTTATAAGTTCTAGAAAGCAGACCTGTGTCTTAGTGCTTATTAGTCAAGATTTTTTTGAAATTTGTGGGTTGTCTTTTCACTTTGTTGGTAATTTCATTTGACATGCAAAAACTTCTCAGTTAGAGGAGGTCCCAATTGTCAAATCTTTCATGTGTTACTCATGCAATTTGATTTTTATTCATGAACTCTGTCTACACCTGTCTTTAAGAGTTCTTCCTACTTTCTCTTCCAGGACATTCAGTGTTTCTGTTTTAATGTTTAGATCTTTAATCCATTTTGACTTTAGCTTAGGGCCTGGTGATACATCTAGGTCAAGTTTTAGTTTTCGGCATGTAGAGAGAAGGTTTTTCCAGCACCATTTGTTAAGAAGGCTATATTTCTTCCATTAAGCATGTTTGACCTCTTTGTCAAAGATAAGGCGGCTGAGTGTGTTCATAGAAGCTGATGCTTCTTCTAATCTACTTCATAGATCCTCAGGTCTATTTTGTTGCCAGTACCATGCTGATTTTATCACAGGAGACTTGTAGTATAATTTCAAGTCAGGAATTGCCTTCTGCCTTGTCTTTGTTGTCCAGAATAGCCTTCTCTATTCTAGGTCTTTCCTGGTTCCAAATAAATTTTAGGAATGTTTTCTCTAGGTCTATGTGGTATGTTAGTGGTAGCTTGATAGGGAATGCATTAAGACAAACAATTTTGGGAGTATGGCAATCTTCACAATCTTGGTTATTCCTGTCCAGGCGCAGGGAATATCTTTTCATTTTCTGAAATCTTCTATGATCTCTTTTTCCAGAGTATCGTAATATTCCTTCAAAAGATCTTTGACTACTTTAGTTAGATTAATTCCAAGATATTTCATTTACCATCATACTATTGTGAAAGGTATTGTTTCTCTAATTTTCATTTCAGTGTGTTTGTTTTCAGTGTAGAGAAATGCTATTGACTTTTGGATATTGATTTTGTATCCTGCTATGCCTCTGAATTTGTGTATTAATTCTAGTAGCTTCTTGTTGAAGTATTTTGTGTCTTGCATTTAAAGTATCATGTCATCTATAAATAAGGATAATTTAAATTCTTTACCTATTCTAATTCCTTTTATTGCTCTCTCTTATCTAATGGCTCTAGCTAGCGATACCAGAAGTATCTTGAATAGGAGTGGTTAAAGAGGACATACTTGTCTTGTACCAGATCTGCGAGTCAAATACTTCAATTTTTCCCCGTTTAGAATTATGGGAGCTGTTGGGTTGTCATAGATGGCTTTGATCATATTGAAATAGAGGCCATCTATTCCAATTTATTGTAAGAGTTTGAAATTGAATGTGTATTAGACTTTGTCAAAACCTCTTCTGCATCAATTGAGATGATCTTGAGGATTTTAGGTTTTACTCTACTGATATAATGTATTACATTTATAGATTTGTGTATATCTAACCATCCTTGCATGCCTGCACTGAATCCTACCTGGTCATGGTGCATAATCTTCTTGATGATTTGCTGTATTCTATTTGCTAGTATTTTACTGAGGATATCTACACCTATGTTCTTGAGGGAGATAGGCCTGTAGTTCACTTTTTTCCTTGCATCTTTCCCTGGTTTTGGTATCAGTATAATGCTTGTCTCCAGGAATGATTTTGGGAGGATAGCTTCCTTTTTAATTTCATTGAAGAGTTTGAGGAGAATATGGATTCTAACTTCAATAAATTTCTTGTACAATTCAGCTGTGTATCCATGAGGAACTGGACTTTTGTTTGTCATAGGCTCTTTATTACATTTCTTGGTGCATTGGCTGCTGTTGTGTTATTGAGAGTTGTTATATCTTCTTGATTCAGTTCTGGCAATTTGTTCCTTTGTAGGAATCTGTCCATTTCTTTTGTGTCTTCTATTCTGTGAGAGTAAAGATTATCAAAGTAATTATTCTTAATCTTCTAAATTTCCACTGGGTCTGTGGTAATTACACCCTTTTCATCCTTATTGCTTGTATTTCAATTTTTTCTTTCCTCTTTTTGATGAGATTAGCTAGGGGCTTATTGATTTTCTTTAATCTTTCAAAGAACCAGCTTTTTGATTCATTAATTCTTTGAACTACTTTTTTATCTCAATTAAATTAATTTCTGATCTAATCTTTATGATTTCGTCCGGTCTTTGGCCTCTGGGTTTAGTTTGCTCTTCCTTTCTAGATGTTGGAAGTGCAACATTAGGGTATTTATTTGTTCCCCTTCTGCTTTCCTAATTTGTGAGTTGGCATCTATAAATTTCCCTCTAAGAACTACTTTCATTGCATCCCATAAGTTCTGATATGTTGTGCTTGAATTTTCATTGAATTGTAGATTTTTTCAAATCCTTGTTTAATTTAATCTGTGACTCATTGGTTGGTGAATAGAGTGTTTAATTTCTATGTCTTTGTGGTTTTTCTGGTCTTTTGTTGTTCATTTCCACTTTCATTGCACAGTGGTCAGATAATATGTATGGGATAATTTCTGGATTCTTGCATGTACTTAAGCATGTCCTATGGACAAGTATGTGGTCTATTTTAGAAAATGACCCATGTGCAGTTGAAAATATTGTGTATTCAGTTGTTTTTGGATGGAACACTTTGCATATTTCCACTAAGTCCATTTGTTCCAAGGTCTTGTTCAGTCCTGCTATTTCTTTGCTAATTTTTTTGTCTGTTTGACCTTTTTCTTTGGGATCAAGGATTGTTAAGATCTCCTGTTATGCCTGTGGTATTGGATATTAGATTTTTCATGTCCATTAAGATTTGTCTTGTATAGTTTGGTGCACCCTTGTTCCATGCAAAAATATTTATGAGTGTTTATTCTTCCTCTTGAATTTTCCCCCGAACCGGTATATAGGGGACTTCTTTATTTCATTTGATCATTCCTGGTTTGAAGTTGAGGCTGTCTGAGAACAGAATTCCTAACCTTGCTTTTTTCTGAGGTGCTGGGGCATGTAGTATTGTTTTCTATTTTGACTTTCAACCTATGAATTTCTTTATTTGCTAAGTTTGTTTCTTGTATGTATCATATTGTTGGTTTGTGTTTCCTAATCCACTGTACGAGTCCATGTTTTCTTACTTGGTGAATTGAGTCCATTATATTAGTGGTTATAATTGAGATGTATTGACTTACAATTGACATGTTGTTTACCTGTTGTTGTTTACTCCTTTTGACTTTTTCTCCTGTGTTTAATTGTTTGACCTATTTAGTGGGTTCTTTCTGTTCTCATTCATGGGATTCTGATCATTTTGGTCCCAATCTAGAACAACTTTCAGTAGTCTGTGTAGGGTGGGCTTTGTCATCATGAAATTCTTTAGTTGTTCTTTGTTATGGCAGTATTTCACTTCTCCATCAAATTTGAAAGAGTGTTTTGCAGGGTGTAGTAGTCTGGGCTGGAATTTGTCTTCATAGAGGACTTGTAGTACTCTGCTCCATGCTCTTCTTGACTTCATGGTTTGTGAGGAGAAGTCTGCTCTTATTCTGATGAGTTTTCCTTTACATGTGATTTTTCCTTTTCTCTAGTGACTTTCGGTATATTGTTCTTATCTGGATTTCAAGGATCTTGACTGTCATATGTCTCAGTGTGTTTTTCATTGGTTGAAGTTATTTGGCGTTCTGTATGCTTTGGTTACCTGAATGTCAGATGGTTTCCTCATATTAGCAAAGTTTTCTGAAATTACTTCTGCCCATATTCTATTTATATCATTTGCATTGACTCCTTCTTTCTTATTGATGCCTGTTAGTCTCACGTTATTCATCTTTGCATCATCTTGCAGATGATTAATTACTTTTTCTTGCATCCTAGTTATTTTGAAGAGATCTTTTCTTACCTTTACACTAGCTGCGATGGGGTCTTCAAGATCTGAAAGTCTATCTTCCGTTCCCCTCAAACAGTTTTGCAAGCTTGTGATTGAGATTTTTAAGTTCCTCTATATCTCTTTGGCTCTGCTGCATGCAATCCATTTCTTTCCTGTATTGTTTATTTAAGGAATCCATCGCTTTGCTAACCTCTGCTATTTTTTAAAAATCTGTGTCTTCTGGAGAAGCAGATATTAATTCTTTTACTACAGAGAGTATTTCTGATCTGATTTCCTCTATATGTTTCTGCATTTGATTCTTTACTTCATATGCTATTAATTCAGAGTATTCTTTTTTATTTCACAGGTTATTTATGATCTGAGCTCCTGCATATTTTGCTGAAGTTTTTTTCTTTTGTTCACATGCTATTGTTTCAGATATTTCAGCTGTTTGATTCCCAATTTCTTCTGTTAGTTTCCTCTGTACTTGTTCTGTGTGGGCTCTGGGCCTGAGATTGCATTTTGCTCTTTCTTTTTGTCATTTTGTATATGGGTGGAGGGATCCTGATGGAGCGTGGTGGAAAGCATCCTGAGAGCATGGAGGAAGGTCTCATGGGGCTGGTCTTGGCTTGATTTGGGGAGATCCAACCAGCGCATTGGAGAGCAGAAGCTCACCCCCACACTCGCCATGCCTGAGCTTGGGCTGCATGGGAGGGGTGGAAGTTTCCTGAGAGAGCCTGCCTGAAAGGGTCCAGAGAGAGGGGCAGAAGGTCTCACTCATGGGGCAGGCCTGGGCCTGATCTGGGGATATCTAAGAAGCGCAGTTGAGCGCAGGTCCTCACCCCCACTCTCGCCAGGCCTGAGCTTCTCCATCATTATTCTATATTGCTCTATTCTTTAGTTCTGTTTTCTCTAGGTATGCTAAGCAATTATTCTTCTATTGTCTTTTCATTTTATTTATTTTTATTTTTCCATAATTTTATTGAGAAATAAATAGCAATGAAACAGTTTGAAGTCAAATTTTTAGGAGATTTCGAAAAATTAACACATTGCATAATGCCTCCCTAGTGGTTACTTGTTGCTCAAGATGCAGACATGATGTCCTATTTACAAACACCATTAGAACAAATCCCTATATTTCTTGAATTAAGAGCATGTAGCTATATATCTATCCTAACCATTTTGAATACATAGATACAAAATGGTCATTCATCTATATCCTCTTTTTTTGTTTAGTCCCATCATATAAATATTATAGGTGAGTGAACTCAGCAAATTATTACAAAATGGTCTAGTAGTCCATAATAGTATTGGGTCTTTCACTGACAATGTTAGAAATTGTTGACCTGAGTCCCCTACAGCTCAACATAACAATATGGCTTTATTTCTTGTACTTCGTTTTTTTACTTTTCTGCTGGATGGTTAAGACCAAGATAAAGCAATACCTATGCAACAAGAGTTGCAGCTTTTGGATCTGATAAGGTTAGTCAAATCTCCTCAGGATTTATCCTGAAATCTTGTACCTCAGATTGTAGATATTTTGTCAGTGTCAGCCATATGGTTAATGCATGGCAATTGCTTGGCCAATGTTCCCTCTGTGAAAGACTGAGAGAATGTTTCTCTCCATATGACTATCCTGAGGCACACTCTACATCATTGATTACTTTCCTCTTTGGCCCATAATATCCTTGATCAGAAAATTTGGGACACAACTGAGTTATATGATGTTACAGTACAAGTTCCCATATGTACTGACTCTTAATTGACCTTGGAAGGCTAGGGCCAAAATGTTGACTTTCCTTGTGGTCCTTCTTTTTCTCCAACTTTTGGTCTGCAAACTTAGATTGCTAACCCTCCAGAAAAAAACTTATTGTTATTATCATATAACCTAGGCTATTTAACTTAACCTCACTATGTGTCTGAATATCAAACATCTTAGGCATAATATGGAAGAGTTTTTTTTCAACAAGTATTAATATGTTAAACTTTAAATCCCTACAGAACATGACAAAAATTTTTAAAAGTTAAAATATATTTAAAAAATAGGAATAAGGAATTATATATATTTAAACACAAGTCCAGAAATCTAACCACATACAACATTGTTGCAGGACAGATCCGCAACACTCCTTTTCCTTTCTCCTGCCTTCATTCTCCACATCCTTCCTTTAAAATAATCATTTACCTGTGAGACAGCACATCAGCAACTGGCATGTCATGACAAGCAGCATATATTCAGAAGAACAGAATGGCAGGCACTCTAAGTATTAACCTACTATTGCAAATTGCCATCTTCAGTGCAGTTGCTTAGTTCACAGTTGTCATATATATAGTTAATCTGGGTGAGAATCCTTCCAATTAACTGCTAGAGTCTAAAATCTTCAAAAGATTCTCACAATCCTTGCCTTACCCATCTTGCACATATAACTGTATGGCTTGCCTCTGTCATGTTTCCTAGTTCTTCTCCTTGCTCTCTCTTCATTTTCAGTCCTCATGTTCTTACTTTCCTTTTAATTGTATTATCCCTTTCTATTTGTATTTCTTCTTTTGAGTTCTTATGTTAGGGAAACTACATGATATTTACACATATGAATCTGGTTTATTTCACTTATGAGTATATCTTCAAGTGGCATCCATATAATATAAAGGCTTCCAGTTTATCATTCTTTATAGCACAGTAATACTCCATTGTATAAAAATGCCACATCTCTTTCATCCATTCCTCAGGTGATGGGCATCTTTGTTGTTTCCAAGATTTGGCTATCACAAATTGTGCTGCTATAAACATAGGTATACATGTATCACTATGCTATGATGTTTTCAGATCCTCTGAGAAAATTTCAAGAAGAGGAATCGCTGGTTTGAATGGGATTTCCAGTCCTAGTGTTCTAAGAAGTCTCCACACTTATTTCCATAAGGGTTGCAGCAGTCGACACCCCGTCAGCAGTGGAGAAGGGTTTCTTTTTCCCCACAGCCTCTCCAACATTTGTTGTTGGGTGATTTCTTTATGATAGCCATTCTTTCTGGAGTGAGATAATATCTCAATGTTGTTTTAATTTTCATTTCACTGGTGGCTAGTGATGTAGAGCATTTTTCCATATATTTATTTGCTTCTTTAATTTCGTCCTCTGAGAAGTGAGTGTTGATTTCTAATGCCCATTTCTGGACTGGGAATTTAAATTTAGGGGCTCAAGTGTTTTTTGTTTTTGTTTTGTTTTTTTCTTTGTAAATTCTGGACAGCAGATCTTTATGAGTACTTATTTGTCACGATATTTTCCAAATGTGTGGGCTGTCTTTTCACTTTGTTGGTAATTTCTTTAGACGTGCAAAAACTTCTCAACAAGAGCAGGTCCCAGTTGTTAATTCTTTCAAGTATTTCCTGTGCAATTTGACTTTGTTCACGAATTCTTTGCCTACCCCTATGTCTACAAGTGTTCCTCCTAATTTCTCTTCCAGGAGATTTAGTGTCTCTGCTTTAATGTTTAGATTCTTGATTTATTTTGACTTTAGCTTAGTGCATGATGATAGACCTGGGTCAAGTATTAGTTTTCAGCATGTACAGAACCCCTTTTTCAGCACCATTTGGTAAGATGATATCTTTCTTCTAGTGCATATGTTTTCCCGCTTGTGAAAGATTAGGTGGCTGAGTGTGTTTGTAGAGGCTTCAGCATCTCATAATCTGTTCCTTTGATCCTCATGTATATTTCATTGCCAGTAACATGCTGATTTTATCACAGTAGCCTTGTTGTATAATTTCAAGTCAGGAATTGTAATGCCTCCTGACTTGTCCTTATTGCCCAGAATTGCCTTTGCTATTCTAGGTGTTTTTCAGTTCCAGATAAATTTTAAGAATGATTTCTCTATGTCTGTGAGATATGTCGGTGGTAGTCTGATAGGGATTGCATTAAATCTCTACAGCAATTTTGGGAGTATGGTCATCTTCACAATCTTGGTTCTTTCTATCCAGGAGCATGGTATATCTTTCCATTTTCTGAAATCCTCTACGATCTCTTTTTTAAGAGTGCTGCAATTTTCCTTGAAAAGATCTTTGTCTTCTTTAGTTAGATTAATTCCAAGTTATTTCATTTTCCTCAGTGGTATTGTAAAAGGTATTGTTTCTCTAATTTCCCACTCAGTGTGCTTGTTATCTGTGTAGAAGAATGGTATTGACTTTTGGGTACTGACTTGTATCCTGCTATCCTACTGAATTTCTGTATTAAATCTAGGAGTTTCTTAGTGGTTTTTTTTGGGACTTCCAAGTAAAGTATCATGTTCTCTGGAAATAATGATAATGTAACTTATTTTTTACATATCCTTATTTCTTTTATTTCTTTCTCTTGTCTAATGGCTCTAGCTAATGATTCCAGAACTTTGTTGAATAGAAGTGGTGATAGAGTTTATCTTTGTCTTGTACCAGATCTACGAGCAAAAGATTTTGTTTTACCCCATTAAGAATTATGTTAGCTGTTGGGTTTTCATACATGGCTTTTAGCAGATTGAAGTAGAGGCCATCTATTCTAATTTTCGGTAGGACATTGAACATGAATGAGTTTTTGACTTTTCAAAAGACTTTTCTGCATCAATTGAGATGACTATATGGATTTTACTTTTCGCTCTAATGATATAGTGTATTCCATTTATAGGTTTTTGAATACTAAACCATCCTTGCATCCCTGGGAGTAATCCTACCTGTCCATGGTGTATGGTCTTCTTGATGATTTGCTGTATTCTATTTGCTAGGATTTTATTGAGTATTTTTGCATCTATGTTCATGAGGGAAATTATCTTGCAGTTCTATTTTTTATGAAATATTTCAAGCTACTGCTTGAGGCTTTTTCTTTTTTTCATATTTTTATTGATAAACAAATAGCAATGAGACAGCTTCAAATCAAATCGCAAAGACAGTTTCAAAAATTAACACACTGCATACATTCTTTTTAGTGGCTAATTGCTGTGAAAGATGCGGACTTGATATCATATTTACAAACACCAATAGAACAAATCATTCCATTCATGAAGAGAATGTAACTATGTATCTATCCTAACCACTTTGAATACACAGATACAAAGTGTACATTTATCAGTATGCCCTTTTTTGTGTTAAGTTCTGTTATCTGAATATTATAGGTGTGTGAACTCAGCAAAATATTCTAAAAGAGTCCAGTAGCCCATAATAGCATTGGGTCGTCTGTTTAATTGGCAATGTCAGAAATTGTTGACCAGAGTCCCCCACAGCTCAACATAACAGCATGGCTTTACTTCCTATATTTCATCTTCATACTTTTTTACTGGATCGTTAAGACC
The DNA here is from genome assembly GCF_000260255.1 of Octodon degus. Lineage (NCBI taxonomy): Eukaryota > Metazoa > Chordata > Mammalia > Rodentia > Octodontidae > Octodon > Octodon degus. The sequence goes on along the minus strand of NW_004524866.1, from coordinate 1,786,655 downwards.
AAGGTAAAACAGGACTTATGTAACAAGAGTTGTACCTCTTGGGTTTGATATGGTCAGTGAAATCCCCTCAGGATTTATCCTGAGATCTTGTACCTCATATTGTAGAACCATTGTCAGTGTCGGCCATGTGGATGAGTCATGGCCATTGCTTGGGCAATGTGCACTCTGTGAAAGCCTGAAAGAATGTTTTCTCTCCATGTGACACTCTATAGGCACACTCTGCATCATCGATCACTTTCCTCTTTGGCCCCATAATCTCCTTGATCAGAAAATTTAGGACACTACCGAGTTACATGACGTTAGAGTACAAGTTCACATATGTCCTGATTCTTACTTGACCTTAGAAGATTAAGGCCAAAATGTTGGCTTTCCTTGCACCCCTCCTTTTTCTCTAATTTTGGTCTGCAAACTTAGGTTGATAAACATCCAGAAGATAAGCTTATTGTTATTATCAAACAACTTAAGCTATTAAGTTTAACCTCACTATCTGTCTGTATATCATACATCTTAGGCATAATATGGAACAGGTATTTTTCATCAAGTATTGATATGTTGAACTTTAAGTTCCTGCATAACATGATAAAAAACATTAAAAATTAGATTATATTTTAAAAATAGGATAAAGAATTCTATATTTCTCATGTTTGCACATAAGTCCCAAAATCCCACCATATACAACCTTCAAGCAGTACAGTCCCACAATATTCCTTTTCCTGTCTCTTGCTTTCATTCACCACCCCCTTCTTCTTGAATATCCACCTACCCAAGAGACATCATAGCAGCAAATGTCATGTCATTACAAGCAGCCCATATTCAGAATACCAGAATGACAGGCACTCCAAACATGAAGCTACTATTACGAATGACCATCTGCAGTGCAGTAGCTTAGTTCACAGGTATCAGTATATATAGTTAGTCAGGGTGAGAATCTTTCCAATTAACTGCTAGATTCGAAAATCTTCTGAACATTCTCAGGATCATAGCCTTGCTCATCTTTTCATATAACTGTATGCCTTGACATTGTCATGTTTCCTAGTTCTTTTCCTTTTCCCCTCTTGATTAGTTAGTCCTTGAGATCCTGCTTTCCTTTTACTTGTATTATATCTTTCTATTTGTATTTCTTCTCTTGAGTTCTTATACTAGGGAAACTGAAATTTACATATGTGTGTCTGGTTTATTTCACTTATGAGTATAGTTTCAAGTGGCATCCACTTCAATATAAAGACTTGGAGTTTATCATTCTTAATAGCTGAATAATACTCCATTGTGTAAAATACCACATCTTTTTCAACCATTCCTCAGGTGATGGGCATCTTGGTTGTTTCCAAGATTTGGCTATCACAAATTGTGCTGCTATAAACATAGGCACACATATATCCCTATGATATGATGATTTCAGATCCTCTGGGAAAATTTCCAATAGAGGAATAGCTGGTTTAAAGGGGATTTCCAGACCAACTTTTCTAAGTAGTCTCCATACTGATTTCCATAATGGTTGCACCAGTCTACATTCCCATCAGCAGTGGAGAAGGGTTCCTTTTTACCCACAACCTCTCCAACATTTGTTGTTGGTTGATTTCTTAATGATAACCATTCTGTCTGGGGTGAGATGATATCTCAATATGGTTTTAATTTGCATTTCACGAATGGCTAATGATGTGGAGAATTTTTTCATATATTTATTCATTTCTTTAATTTCTTCCTCTGAGAAGTGTGCTCATCTCGGATGGCAATTTCTGCAGTGAGTCTTTCAATTTTGGGGCCCTAGTGTTTTTTAGATCTTTATAGATTCTAGAGAGCAGACCTTTGTCTGAGTACTTATTTCTCATGTTTTTTTCCAACTTTGTGTGTTGCCTTTTAACTTTGTTGGTAATTTCTTTTGACGTGAAAAAACTTCTCAGTAAGAGGAGGTCCCAGTTGTTAATTCTTTCAACTGTTTCCCGTGTGATTTGATTTCTGTCCATTAACTCTTTGCCTACCTCTATGTCTTCAAGAGTTCCTCCTACTTTCACTTCCAGGAGATTTAGTGTCTCTGCTTTAATGTTTAGATCTTTAATCCACTTTGACTTTAGGTTAGTGCATAGTGAAAGACCTGGGTCAAGTTTGAATTTTCAGCAAGTAGAGCGCCAGTTTTTCCAGCACCAATTGTTAGAGGCTATCTTTTTTCCAGTGAGTTTGTTTGGCCCCTTTGTCAAAGATAAGGTGCTGAGTGTGTTCGTAGGGGCTTGAGTGTCTTCTAACCTTTATCCTCAGGTCTATTTTGATGCCAGTACCATGCTGATTTTATCACAGTAGCCTTGTACAATTTCAAGTCAGGTATTGTAATGCCTCCTGACTTGTCATTATTGCCCAGAATTACCTTTGCTATTCTAGGTGATTTTCGGTTCCAGATAAATTTTAAGAATGTTTTCTCTATGTCTGTGAGATATGTCGTTGGTAGTCTGATAGGGATTGAATTAAATCTGTACAGAAATTTTGGGAGCATGGCCATCTTCACAATGTTGGTTCTTCTTATCCAGGAGCATGGATTATCTTTCCATTTTCTGAAATCCTCTACACGGTGTCTTTTTTAAGAGTACTGTAATTTTCCTTGAAAAGGTCTTTGAATTCTTTAGTTAGATTAATTCCAAGGTATTTAATTTTCCTGGGTGCTCTTGTAAAATGTATTTTTTCAATAATTTCCCTCTCACTGTGTTTGTTGTCTGCGTAGAAGAATGCTATTTCCTTTTGGGTATTGACTTTATATCCTGCTATGCTACTGAATTTCTGTATTAATTCTAATAGCTACTTGGTGAAGATTTTTGAATCTTCCAAGTAAAGCATCATGTCATCTGCAAATAAAGATAATTTAACTTCTTATTTGCCTATTCTTATTCCTTTTATTTCTTTCTCTTGTCTAATGGTTGTAGCTAATTACTCAAGAATTATACTGAATAGGAGTGGTGATAGAGGACATCCTTGTCTTCTAGCAGATCTAAGAGTAAAAGATTTCAGTTTTTTCCCATTTGGGATTATGTTATTTCTTGGTTTTTCATAATTGGCTTTTAACAGATTGAAGTAGAGGCCATCTATTGCAATTTTCTGTACCACTTTGAATATGAATGAGTGTTGGATTTTGTCGAAAGCCTTTTCTGCATCAATGGAGATGATCATGTGGATTTTAGTTTTCGCTGTATTGATATAGTGTATTACATTAATAGATTTTCGAATATTGTACCATCCTTGCATCCGTGGGATGAATCCTACCTGGTTATGTTGTTTGATCTTCTTGATAATTTGCTGTATTATCTTTCTTATGATTTTATTGAGGATTTTGGCATCTTATGTTCACGAGGGAGATTGGTCTGTAGTTCCCTTTCTTAGTTAAATCTTTCCCTGGTTTTGGTCTAAATATAATACTTGCCTCCAGCAATGATTTTGGGAGGATTGCTTCCTTTTCAAAATCATGGAAGAGATTGAGGAGTATAGGGACTACATGTTCTGTAAATGTCTTGTAGCTTTCAACTGTGAATCCATCCGGATCTGGAATTATTTTTGCCAGTAGGTTTTTATTTGCATCTCTTATTTCATTGGCTGTTCCGTGCTATTGAGAGTGGCTATATCTTTTTTTTTTTTTTTTGGAACCAGGGATTGAAGTCAGTCCTTGCACTTTTTAGGCAAGCATTTATTATACTGAGCTATCACCCTGGCCTCCGAGAGTGGTTATATCTTGTCGATTCAGTTGTGGTAATTTGTAACTTTCTAGAAATCCTTCCATTTCTTCTGTGTCTTCTATTCTGTGAGAGTAAAGATTCTCAAAGTAGCTATTGATAATCTTCTGAATTTCCACTGAGTCTGTGGTATTTACACCCTTTTCATTTCTTATTGCTTGTATTTGAATTTTTTCTTTCCTCTGTTTGATGAGGTTAGCTTGGGGCTTATCAATTTTATTTAATGTTTCAAAGAACCAGCTTTTTGCTTTTTTAATTCTTTGAATTATTTCTTTCTCTCAATTGAATTAATTTATGCTCTAATATTTATGATTTCTCCCTTCTTTGGGCTCTGGGTTTGGTTTACTCTTCTTTTTCTAGTTGTTGAAGGTGCAGTATTAGGTTAGTTATTTGTTCCCGTTCTGTTTTCCTACTGTGTGAGTTCACAGTTATGAATTTCTTTCTAAGAACTGTTTTCATCGTATCCCATAAATTACGATAAGTTGTGCTTGAATTTTCATTGAATTGTAGATATTGTTGAATTTCTTGTTTAATTTCATCTGTGACCCATTGGTTGCTGTGTAGGGTGTCATTTAAATTCCATTTATTTAAAGTTTTTTTCTCGTTTCTTTTGCCATTTATTTCCAGTTTCATTGCACTGTGGTCAGATAATGCATGGGATAATTTCTGTTTTCTTGCATATACTTAAGCATGACCTATGGACCAGTATGTGGTCTATTTTAGAAAATGACCCATGTGCAGCTGAGAAAAATGTGTATTCAGCTGTGTTTGGTTGGAACACTTTGTATATGTCCACCAAGTCCATTTGTTTCAAGCTCTGGTTCAGTTCTGTTATTTCTTTGCTAAGTTTTTGTCTGGTTGACTTATCTTTTGGTGTTAATGGGGTGTTAAGATCTCCTGTTAAAATTGTGGTATTGGATATTAGTTTTTTCATGTCCATTAAGATTTGCTTTATATAGTTGGGTGCTCCCGTGTTTGGTGCATACATATTTATGAGTGTTACCTCTTTCTCTTGAATTTTTCCCCTAAGCAGTATATAATGGCCTTCTTTATTTCACTTGATCATTGTTGGTTTGAAGTTGAGACTTTCTGAGAATAGGATTCCTACCCCTGCTTTTTTCTGAGGTGCTGGGGCATGTAGTGTTGTGTTCCATCCTTTGATTTTCACCCTTGAATGTCTTTATGAGTTAAATGTGTTTCTTGCATACAGCATATTGTTGAATTTTGTTTCCTAATCCACTGTGCCAGTCTATTTCTCTTAATTTGGGAATTGAGCCCATTTACATTGATGCTTGGAATTGAGATGTATTGACTTATGGTTGCATGTTATTTACCTGTTGTCGTTTATTCCTTTTTGTCCTGTGTTTAATTGCTTGCCGTATTTAGTTGGTTGCTTCTGATCTCATTCGAGGAATTCTGATCATTTTATCCCTCTCTATAACATCTTTCAGTAGCTTGTGTAAGGTTGGCTTTGTCATTGCGAAATTCCTTAGTTATTCTGTGTCATGAAAGCATTTCACTTCTCCATCAAACTTGAAATAGAGTTTTGCAGTGTATAGTAGTTGGGGCTTGAATTTGTTTTCATAGAGTACCTGAAGTACTCTGCTCCATGCTCTTCTTGCCTGCATAGTTTGTGAAGAGAAGTCATTCATAATTCTGATGGGTTTTCCTTTGAATGTGATCTCCTTATTTTCTCTAGCAGCTTTCAGTATACTTTTCTTGGGCTGGATTTCTAGGATCTTGACTATTATATGTCTCGGTGTGTTTTTCATTGGGTTGAGGTTCCTTGGCATTGTGTATGCTTCAGTTACCTGAATGACAGATAGTTTTCTCATATTTGGGAAGTTTTCTGCTGTTACTTCTGCCCATATTTTTTTAATATCATTTGTATTGACTCCATCTTTCTCACTGATGCCTATTAGTCTCACACTGCTCATCTTTGCATCATCCTGCAGGTGATGGATTATTCTTTCTTGCGTCCTGTTTGTTTCTAAGAGATCCTTTCTTACCTTTTCACTAGCTACACCAGCATCTTCAAGATCTGACACTCTGTCTTCAGATTCACTTAAACTGTTTTTCAAGCTTGTGATTGAGAGTTTAATTTCCTCTATATCTCTTTGACTCTGATTCATGCGATCTATTTCTTTTCTGTATTGCTCATTCAGGGAATCCATCATTTTTCTAATCTCTATTTTTTAATCAATGTCTTCTTTAGAAGCAGTTAAATTGTTTACTGCAGTGTTTTTTTCAGGTTGGGATGCCTCTGTATGTTTCTGTACTTGCTTCTTTACTTCAGATGCTATTAGTTCTGAGAGTTCTTTTTTTCTTTCAGAAAAGAATTGCGCTCTGATTACCTCTATATCTTTCTGCTGTTGCTTATTTACTGTTGACACTCTTAATTCATGCATTTGAGCTGAGCTAGTGTCCTCCGCACCTGTTTTGGGTGGGCACTGGGTTTCCTCCATATGTTTCTGCATTTGATTCTTTACTGCAGATGTTATTAATTCAGGGATTGCTTTTTTAATTTCCAATCTGAGTTCCTGTATACCTTTCTGCAGGTGTTTCTTTACTTCAGAAGCCGTTGATTCATTGCTTTCAGCTGTGTGATTCCCAGTTAGTTCTGTGTTAGTGTCCTCTGCATTTTTTACGGGTGGGCTTGTGTTCTGAGGTTGCACTTTGTTCCTTCTTGTCATTATGTGTAGCACTGTCTTCTGACCTTTGTTGTAGATCTTCATTGTGGTTATGTCCTTAGCACTTACTGAAGTTCAGTTCCAGATCTACAAATTTGGATTTATCCAGCTGTGCCTGGCTTGGGTCTGGCTGCTATGCTCAGCTTTTTCCTGCTGCTGCCTTTTAGGGTGAACCTGTTGTGCCCCTGTGGTGAGATGTTTTGCTACTCGACTATCTGGGTGTTTCGATCCTCTATACTCTCTGCAGGGATTGCAGATGCAGGGTTACCCCCCAGGCATGTATGCCAGGTCTGAGGTGAGCCTGGATTGGACAAGGTTGAGTAGGGGGCAGAGGCAGCTGTCTGACACACTCACTGTGCCTGGGCTAGTACTGGTTCTGGGGGTTCCCGGTACGGCAGAAATTTCTACTCAGCGAGCGGGGAGGGGGAGGTGCTGTGGAGTTGTGTGGGGTGTCCCAAGGGGGTGGAAGAGTGTCTCACCCACTCTGTGCCTGGGCTGGGATGAGTAGTCTGACCCACCAGCGCAGGGTAGCTGGAAGCTCTCCCACACACTTACCAGGCCTGGGGTAGGACTGGGTCTGGGGGTTGCCGGAAAGCGGCAGAAATTCCTCTTCGGCGGTCAGAGTGGGGCAGGTGCTGCGGAGTGGTGTGGTGTGTCCTAAGGGCATGGAAGAGGGTCTCACCCATGCTCTGCCTGGGCTGGGATGAGTAGTCTGTCCTGCCAGCGCAGGGTAGCTGGAAGCTTTCCCACACACTCACCGGACCTGGGCTAGGACAACTCACCAGACCTGGGCTAGGACTCAGCATTTTTTCTTTCATTTGATCATTCTTGGTTTGAAGTTCAGATTATCTGCAAATAGGATTGCTACCCTTGCTTTATTTCTGAGTTCCTGGGTGTGTATTATTGCTTTTTTCTTTATTCCTGGGTGTGTATTACTGCTTTTTTTGTTCTATATTTTAACACTCAACCTATAGATTTCTTTATGAGTTAAATGTGCTCATTGTGTATGGAATATTATGGATTTTGTTTCTTACCCCCCTCTGATAATCTATTTCTTTTAATTGGTGAATTGAGCCCATGTACATTAATGGCTAATTTTGAACAGTATTGTCTTATATTTCTGATGTTATTTTCCTTCTGTTCATTATCTACTTTTCTACTGTGTTTAACTGTTTGCCCACAGGGACTTAAAGTTTAACATATCAATACTTGATGAAAAGTACCTGTTTTATGTTATGCCTAAAATGCTTGATATTTAGACATATAGTGAGAGTAAGCTCAACAGCCTAAATTGTATGGTAATAACAATAAGCTTCTCTTCTGGAGGGTTAACAGCCTGACTTTCCAGACCAAAAATAAGAGAAAAAAAGGGCCACAAGGAAAGCTACATTTTGACCCTAGTCTTCCAAGGTCAATTAAGACTCAGGACATATGAGAACATGCACTGTAACATCATGTAACTCAGTTGTGTCCCAAATTTTCTGATCAAGGAGGTCATGGTGTCAAAGAGGAAAGTGATTGATGATGTAGAGTGTGCCTAAGGACAGTCACAAGGAGAGAAAACATTCTTTCAGGCTTTCACAGAGATCAAATTGGTCAAGTAATGGCTGTGACACATCCACATGGCTGAAACTGACAAAGGATCTACAAACTGAGGTACAGGGTCTCATGATAAGTCCTGAGGGGATTTGACTGACCCTATCAGATACAAAAGCTACAATTATTGTTACATAAGTCTTGGTTTATCTTGGTTTTAGCCATTCAGTAGAAAAGTATAAAAAAAGTATAAGAAGTAAAGCCATGGTGTTATAATGAGCTGTTGGAGATTCAGGTCAATAACTTCTTACATTGCCAGTCATGTGGAAGACCCAATACTATTATGGACTACTGGATTATTTTGGAATATTTTGCTGAGTTCACATACCTATAATATTTAAAAGATAGTACTAAACAAAGGAAAGGGATATAGATGAATGTCCATTTTGTATCCGTGTATTCAAAATGGTTAGGATATATATATATATATATATTCTCTTAATTCAATGAATAGATTTGTTCTAATATTGTTTGTAAATAAGACATCATGTCTGCATCTTGTAGAATAAATAACCACTAGGAAGACAGTTACACAATGTGTTTATTATTGAAACCTTCCTACTGATTTGATTTGAAGTCATCTCTTTGCTATTTGTTTCTCAATAAAATTATATGAGGAAAGAAAAAGAGGGTGGGAGAAAGCACAGCTACAGCACGAAACAAGGTCCAGAGTCCAGGAATTTCAGAGCTGACTTTTGAGTTCTGTACAGTCCTATGGATAACCCACTACGATTGCTTTATTATATTGGATTATTTTGCTGAATTCATGCATCTACAATATTTAAATGGCAATGGAATACCCATCTCTGACAAAACTAAATGAAAACCTGGGACATAAACGAAGGACCATTTTTAATCTGCATATACAATATAGTTAGGATAGATGTACAGTTACTTTCTCTTAATTCAATGAGAAGTAAGATTTGTACTAATAGTGTTTGGACATAATATCATGTCTGTGTCTTATACTATGAATAACTACTATGAAGACAATAAGCAATGTATTAATTATTGTAACTGTCCTACTATCCTGTTTTGAAACTGTCTCATTACTATTTGTTTCTCAATAAAATTAATAAAATATGCCCTCTTTGGTGGGTTTGTTAATTCTCATTCTTGGAGTTGTGGTTCTTTTGATTCCTTTCTATATTATCCTTTATTATTCTCTGTGGGGTTGCTTTAGTGTCATGAATTTCTTTGGTTTCTGTTTGTTGTGTAAGAATTTCATTTGTTCCTTAAATTTGAAAAAGAGTTTTTGCAGGGAATATCAGTGTGAGTTGGAATTTTTTCTTGTAGGACTTGGAGTACTTTACTCTATGCTCTTCTTGACTGCATGGTTTGTGAGGAGAAATCTGCCATTATTCTGATGGACTTTTGTTAAATGTGATGTTTTTCTTTTCTGTAGAAGCTTTTAGTATTCTTTTGTTATGCTGAATTTCTCATATCTTGATTACTAAATTCTCGGGTGTGGTTCAAATTGTGTTGATATTACTTAGACCTTTGTACGCCTCGGTTACCTGAATGTCTGATTGTTTTCCCACATTTAGGAAATTATTTGCTATTACTTCTGTCCATATTCTTTTTGTGTCACTTGTGTTGACTCCTTATTTCTCACTGATGCCTATTGGCTTATGTTGTTCGTTTTTGCATCGACTTGCAGCTTTTGAATTATTTCCTGGATTCAAGTTGTTTTTAAGAGATATTTCCTTAGCTTTTCTTTAGGTGCTACATTGTCTTTAAGGTCTGAAAGTCTATCTTCACTTGCATTCAGACGCCTTTACCAACTTCTAATTGACTTTTTTTCCTCCTGAATATCTCTTAGAATTTGTTAAATGAATTCTATTTCTTTTCTGCATTGGTCACTGAAGATTTCCATCATTTTTGTATTCTCCTCTTTTTTTAATCAGTGCCTATTTTTTAGAAATGCTTTGTACTTCTTTCATTATAGTGATCATTTCTTGTTTTAGGTGGGAGATTATTTCTGACATGACTACTATCTGAAGCCTTCTGCAGGTATTTCTTTACTTTAGATGCTATTATTTGAAATATGTGAGGTGTGTGACTTCCAATTTATTCCATGCTAGTGTCTCTCGGATTGTTCTGGGTGTGCTTGGGGACTGAAAATGCAGTTTGCTTCACCTTTTGGTCATTTTATATTTAATAGAGATCTCTTCATTTTTATTTCTGTGATACTTTTCTGTGAGGGTTTGTCAGTACTTACCTATATCACTGTGTTGACAGCCTCTCTGTTAAAGGATCTTTGCTTTGGGTATCTCTTCTGTGTCAAAGATTCTTGCTTTGCATATATCCCAAAATTTGGCCATCTTTATTGTTTGAGAGTCAGATAATGGTTTGTGTTTGGCACTGTCCTCTCATCTTATTTGTACGGCTTTTGTGCAGTTATTACCCAAATACCTACCTATATTATTACCCAGGAGAGATCATGTGGTTAAGGCAGATATGGTTTTCTAATTACAGTACCATACTTAGCAATACTAGTAATGGAATGTGAGATTTAGAAATTGACAAACTTTTATAACAAATTGGTTTTTATTTTAGACTGTAAAAGCAAACATTATGACTGTATAGATAAGCATACACTAAATTGGGAATTTGTATTTTAATTATTTCTTCTAAGTTCCATTTGGTCACTGCTTGATGTGCCTGGAGTCTTCCCGGCAGACTAATTTGCCAGTCTCTCTCTCTCTCTCTCTCTCTCTCTCTCTCTCTCTCTCTCTCTCTCTCTCTCTCTCCCCCTCCCCTAGATCTGTGTCTAGCAATATGCCTCAGCTCACCAGGTCAAAATGTATCAAGTTCAAACTTTTCCTCCTGGGCCTTGCTTTGGTCTTTCTGCTGTGCTGCGCTTCTTCCTGCTGTGTGCAGTGGAAGTGAACCTGCTGTGCCCCACTGGCAGTTGTTCTGCTCCTGGTTTAGCTCTCTGGGTCTCGCACCTGCCTCTCTGCAGGGAGTTCTGCCACAGAGTCCAACACTGGGCCTGTTTGCTGAAGAAGGCCAGTATCTTCAAAACTGTGGAATATATATCTTCTCAAAATGTACATTAATTTTTAAAATTTAGTCTTACAGAAATCAATGCTTCCTGCTTACTTGACAGATTCCCTATTACTAGCTATCACCTTTTAATCCAAAAATGATTCTTATAAAATAAGTGAAGATTAAGTTCATATTGAGTCTCACTGTGCTGGTTATTTAGATTATGACAAATACAAGATGGCAGGCACAGAACTACTGCAGCATTATTCAGAATAATCACCCTGTCCAGATACTCAGGGTGTAAACATTGCCTGTGCTCTGTGCTCCTCAATACTATGAGTGATGGAAAATATAGAAGCCAATTTCAGTTTGCTCTTATGCTTTCGGGTGAGGGAAAAAGTGAAATAGTCCACACAGACCCAGGTTCTCGTAGAAGCCTAAATACTGGAGTTACTCAAGGATGGAGGAGTAGAAATGCATTCTGAAAGCATACTAAATCATGGAATGAAGTATATCAAAGAATGAAGCAGCAGGTAAGTAGGCTACATTACACAACTCAAAATGCCTTGTGTTTCTGCCCTGATGTTCAGTCACTAATTTGGGCTTCCTGGCTGTGGGGCAATTATTTGTACCACAAGCAAAGAGAAGGGGTATGGCTCTGAGTTTCATTTCCTGTGACTGGTACAGAGACTACACAGCTATACAGACAATGTCCTGTGGGCCTTTCAGGTGACAATTCCTGATCTTCCACTTTGGAAGGCAGAATGCCCAATATTTTTTAGTGACCTTGAGGGATTCTCTACTATTTCAAGACAACCTTAAGATTAAATCTTCTAGTGCAATCCGTTAGCAGCACATCTAATGGCATATGTGCTAGTGGATTATTGCCAAAGACTTAAGAGCAAATCTGCCCAGGAGGAAGCGGTACCTCACATGTTGCCATCATTGGAACTGGATTAAGTCATGATGGCTTGAGTTGAAGAAAACAATATGCAAGCACAATTTCTGTCTTGTGTTTTTCTCCTTCTCACCAGACCTCAGATGTAGAGCCCAGGTGACAATGCTGGCAAACTTCTCTAGGGACATGGAGCAGACAATGTTGATAGCAGATGGGGCATCAGAGTGTCCACCTGAGTCTCGAACAATTTCATGCTGAAACACACACAATATATTTACTTACCTGGCTCAGACTGCACTTTCCCTCTTCTCTCAGCCCTATGCTCTGCATGCATATCAAAGATGTTGTCTTTGATTGCTATCTTCCTTCTCCTGCAGCTTCCAACCTTATTGTGTACTTTTGATAGTGAAGCCTGCCTTCAAGGAAGGAGCACCAGTGTGCACAAGGATGGAGATGTGATAATTGGATGTTTTTTGTCTATTTATTACTACATGTACTATACTGGGATCCTTGATATGAAACCTACTAGAGAATTATATTTCATTCAGTAAGTGTATTCTTCTATTATGCATTTTCTTACTGGATATCATGATAGATAACATCTAGCACCCATGGATCAATGGACCAATATTTTCCTAGTGCCACCTGTTCTACCCATCCACATGGGCACAACAGGCTTTCCTGTTTACCTTGTCATTGTATAAATTTGCATGGGGGAGAGGAATACTGTTCTTATTTGTGTGTTCTGCTAGCTGCTTCTTCTCACTCTTGGAACCTTAGATGGACTCTACTCACCCTGTACTCCGTGGTGCATTCCCTTCCTCAGACCTGGACTCCACTGCATGGCGTTAGGTGATATTCCTCAACTCGAGTGAACCCCTTGAATTAAGCTTAATGCTAAGTGGCTATTGCCAAATTACCCATAATATTATAAACATTTTTCATTTTCTCTATTTCTCTAACTGTAAAATTCTTTATAGACTTACAGATAGCCTTGTGATATGTCTACCCCTTCCCCTTGCAGTAAATTTATCCTGTTATTGTTCCCTTATTGTTTCTAATGATCTTTAAGATGCTCCAGTACTCCTGCCTCTGCAAGATGGGCCCAAAAGTAGGGATGCATCAACTGTAAGGCTTTTCTACACCACTGTGATATTTCCTCATTTGGATGCATCTTTCCTTTATTCTGATTGTACCTTATCAGGTCTGATGCCAAACATGTAGTAAAATAGTTTTCCAAATGTTGAGAAATTCTACAAAACTACTTTGTCACTGTAAGGAAGGGACATGCCAGCAGAACTGTGTTTGCTTGAAGGTTAGAGAACATGGCCACTCATGGTGTCCTTGTGGCACCTGCACATAGGAAGGGTTAAAACTAAATATGGACGAATCAGCCTTGGTCCTAACACAGTGCCACAGCCTTTTTGAAAATATTGCACATGAGGAAGCTTGTTGGAAATCCTGATAAGTACAGAAACTCACCGTTAGCCTGTGTAGCTCTCAATGTTTTTTCTTATCTGTCTAGAAGATGCACATGTTTGTTCCCACATGGACTTGACCAGTTCTTGGGGGCTACAAAATATAGCCTTCGGGTCATGTAGAAAGGTGAGACATTGTTATTTTGCCTCAACTTACATTTAATGGGGCTCACTGGTGGGAAGGCTTGGGGATCTCATCGATAGAGATGACACTGTACCCAGGCCTTTCCTAATCAGCACTCTGAAACACTATATGAAGTGGCTTCTCAGTTCCTGAATTTGAATTTCAGGTGTGGAAGCTCTTTTGACCTCATGATGTAAATTTTACCGTGCTTTGTCTCTTCTGTGTAATCATATATGTGTTAGTTAATAATGTGTATAAATATTGCTTTACACTTGATTTAGAGTCTTTTGTTGTGAAACCAGGTCTTTACTTTACCCAGCTGTAACTGGTCTCTTCAAGGCTTCCACTTATTTGGGACCATGGAAAGCAGAGTAAGGAAACTGTTTTTTTTTTCTTCTATAAATATGGTCTCTACCTATCTCGTACTCCTGACAATGCCTAGATATTTGCTTGTATTTTTATTTCAACATGCATTCTCGATGTTCAATAGCTTTGAGAAAGGAATATACTGTGGTGAATATGTTAGAAGCAATCTCCTGACCTCGAGTTTCCTCTGCTTCAGCTTCTTGAGAAGGTGGTATGACAGGTACTTGTCATTAAACCCTGAATATGTGTTTTCCTTTTATTATTTTCTAAAATATGTGTTGCTACCCATGTGCTTAATATGAAACTTTGACTCTGGTTTTTGTTACTAAACATTTAATTTGGTGACAATTCAGAAATACTTTAGAGTATTTGATGCAGAGGAGCCTGCTCCAAATGTAAACCCTGGGAGAGGATCAATTACTTGTCATTTATTAAAAATTATGAGAATGATTTTGTTTCAGGAAACAAACCTCTACTATATGAAGTAAAATGTGGTTTTTATGAGGAGAGGGATTCTGTATGGTGGATGGGTGAGTATGCTTTTAGAGCTCACTAGGAGCACTGGGGAAATCACGAAGGAGTCCAGCAAATCCCTCTGGAGAGGATTCTAAATGAGACAGCCCAGTGTAATCAGAAGGCATCTGACTACAGTGGGGAATGAGAAACTGACCAGGTATGAGGCATTATGAGATTTCAAGAATACTTCAAGGATGTAAGATCTGTTTCTATTCCTAAGAGTAGAGAATGAGATGTCTGCTCTCCTATTGTCATCTGATGTCCCCACATATGCCCAGAGGATCAGGCTGTTGTGGCAGTGGGCCCTGCTCTAGACTCAGGCCCTGAGCTCTGTCTGTGATTGGAAAGAATGCACTTGCACTTCTGAGTTTCTGTGCCCAAGCTGATGTAGCCACCAGGAACAAGAGTTTAGGAACCAAGGAAAGAATTTGGATTCCTGCTAAAATGAGAAACAAAATTCATATAACTTTTATAAAATAAAAATGTTTATACATAAGCAGTTTATAGATTTTGCATCATCCTCATGAGAAAAGTCTAATTTTAATATTTTAAAGGATCATATTGCTCAGGTATAAAATTTCAACGGTCATAATATTTGTACTGTAGCCTTGATAGAACCGTGGCTTTTTTGGCGAATAAATACGAAGTTGCATTTCTCTCTTTTTGTTTTTTCTCAGCATAACATCCTTATATATTACTATATATTAATGATAATTATTATGTCTATGGAATTCCCATCTTTTCAACTCGCTATAGTTTATTTCTCACACTTTTAGGATGTTCCAAAATTTCTAATTATTTCTTACTGTCATTCAAGGAGGGAAATAGATGTGTGATGCTTAAGGAATGCCTTCTGCTTAAGGCTGACGGATGTTGAACAGTAGGGCTGGAGACATAACTCCGCTGCACAGGCACCGGCCTGGTGAGTGTGAGGCGCTGAGATCAAGTCCCAGAACAAAAAACATATGGAAAAGGAATGCTGAGGTGTAAAATGATGGTGTTCAAAAATGCTGGTGTTCAAAACTATGATTTTCTATGTTTTGGGTTGGGATATAGCTCAGTAATATATATATATATATATATATATATATATATATATATATTATATCATACTGAAAGACAATAAGTCTTTTCAAGCATGCTTTCAGGGCAGTATTATTTCTTTAAGGTTTATATTGGACAATTGGCCTAAGTTGACATTAAGCAAGTGGCATCATATTGATATGCAAGCATATCATTTATTAACATTTGGATTGATCATAATGTATGCATTATCTTAAGAATATTTTATTTGATGGCTTACCCTACATCAGTTTTCTGTCTTCCCAAAGGCTTTCTAGCTTGAAAAGATGTTTGGAATGTTAAGGGAAAGAAAATATTGATGTCTATGCATTTATGGTATGATTTGTTTGGAACCAAGAATTGAACAATTCACACTTTCCAGGTAGGTGCTGTGCTGCTGCGTTACATCCCCGACCAAAAATTGATAATGATAGTTTTGACTATCGTTAAACATTTTATGCTCCAACATTCCCTTTCAGTTTGAGTTTGTTCCGGGAGTTGATCTGAGCATCTTACACTTATGAAGACAGCGTTCCTTAAGCATCACACATCTATTTCCCTCCTTAAATGACAGTAAGAAATAATTAGAAATTTTGGAACATCCTAAAAGTGTGAGAAATAAACTATAGCGAGTTGAAAAGATAGAAATTCCATAGACATAATAATTATCATTAATATATATTATTACGTAAGGATGTTATGCTGAGAGAAAGCAAAAAGAGAGAAATGCAACTTCGTATTTATGTGCAGAAAAGCCGCGGTGCTATCAAGGCTACAGTACAAATATTATGACCGTTGAAATTTTATACCTGAGCAATATGATCCTTTAAAATATTAAAATTAGACTTTTCTCATGAGGATGATGCAAAATCTATAAGCTGCTTATGTATAAATATTTTTATTTTCTAAAAGTTCTATGAATTTTTTTTCTCTTTTTAGCAGGAATCCAAATTCTCTCCTGGGTTCTGAAACTCTTGTTCCTGGTGACTACATCAGCCTGGGCACAGAAACTCAGAAGTGCAAGTGCATTCTTTCCAATCACAGACAGAGCTCAGGGCCTGGGTCTAGAGCAGGGCCTACTGCAATAGCAGCCTGATCCTCTGGGCATATGTGGGGACAGCAGGTGACAATAGGAGAGCAGATATCTCATTCTCTCCTCCTTGGAATAGAAACAGATCTTACATACTTGAAGTACTCTTGAAATCTCATAATGCCTCATACCTGGTCAGTTTCTCATTCCCCAATGTAGTCAGATGCCTTCTGTTTACACTGGGCTGTCTCACTTAGAATCCGCTCCAGAGGGATTTGCTGGACTCCCTCGTGATTTCCCCAGTGCTCCTAGTGAGCTGTAAAAGCATACTCACCCATCCACCATACAGAATCCCCCTCCTCATACAAACCACATTTTACTGCATATAGTGAGGTTTGTTTCCTGAAACAAAATCATTCTCATAATTTTTAATAAGTGACAAGTAATCAATCCTGTCATAAGGTTTAGATTTGGAGCAGAATTCTCTGAATCAAATACTCAAAATTAGTTCTGAATTGTCACTAAAATTAACACTTAGTAACAAAAATCCAGTCAAATTTGCACATTAAGCAATTGGTAACAACACATACATATAGATTGGTTTTTTTTTTGGTGACTAGTCTCACTACACAGCTCAGACTCATAGTGATCCTCCTGTTCTCAGCCTCCGCATTCCTGGGATTACAGACCTGGACACCTAAATTGGGACTACAGCTGGCTCAGGCCACCTTGAATGTGGTGCTGTCCCATCATATGGTTCGAGCCCTTGTCCCTGTGCTTGACTAAACTTGTCTATGCAGGTCCTTTAATTTCCTGAGTCATGTCACTGGCCCCATAAATAGTTTTATATAAATCATGGGTAAGTAGATCATGAGCTTCTTTGGTGGAAAAATAAAACCCATCATTTGCCTGTTTCTTTTTCCTATTTGCAATGCGTTTCATAATACTGACATTTGGATAATATTGAAAATATATTGTGGGCCAGCCAAATAGCTCAGAGGTTTACATTTCCTTTGTAAGCAGATGCAAGGACTGGAGTTTGAGTCTCAGTGTGTTCTCCTGGGCCTGCCCCTGGGGTGCGCAGTGACAGAGACTGAGACCTGAGGCTGTGGTGCAAGCCTATAAGCCCAGAGCTTGTGAGGCTGAAAACATAAGGATCATTTCGAGTCCAATCTGTGTAATGAGACCATCTAGACCCTGTAAGAAATACATAAAATAGAGTATATTTGTGCTGCTCATTGCTCTTACATTTAAAAATGTACTTAGTACCTAGGGTATATATTTGTGATAAAAGGTGCACACACATAATTTCAGTTTTCACAAGAGTTTTATTCAATATGAATAATTTAATATTTAGTGAATTTCTACACAAATTTTATTAAAGACAGATGATTGATAGAGGCAGATGATAGATGTTATTTTTCTGTAATTTGTCCCATTGATGCAGCTATATCTTTAATTGTTTTTTCTCCAAATAACTGGCTTCTTTTAAATTCTGAAAACCTCACTTTTTTACAGATTTCAGAGCACTAGTGTAATATTTCCAGTTAATATAAAAATTATGTCTTTTTTCAGTATTGGCAATTTTTTTTTCTTTTCAAAGTTTTATTGATAAACATATAGCAATGAGACAGTTTCAAATCAAATTGAAAGTACAGTTTCAACAAATAATACACTGCATACATTCTTCTCAGTGGTTAATTGCTGTACAAGATGCAGACTTGTGATCCTACTTACAAACACCATTAGAAAAAATCATTCTATCCATTAAGAGAATGCAACTATATATCTATCCCAACCACTTTCAATACACAGATACAAAATTGACATTCATAGTTATACCCCAATTTTTTTTAAGTTCCGTTGTTGAATATTATAGGTGTGTAAACTCAGCAAAATATTCTAAAAGAGTTCAGTAGCCCATAATATCATTGGGTCTTCTGTTTAACTGGCAATGTCAGAAATTATTGACCTGAGTCTCCCACAGCTCAAGATAACAACATGGCTTTACTTCCTATATTTCGTCTTCATACTTTTCTACTGGATGGTTAAGACCAAGGTAAAGCAGGACCTGTGCAACAAAAGTTGTAGCTTTTTGGTCTGACAAGGTCAGTGAAATGAGTATTGGCAATTTTGACAGAGTTTTTAAAATATTAACTTATGAAATACATCTTTTTGGCTTTTCTCTCTTTATGAGAATTTGAAAGATTTTAAAAATATCTAAGTAAGTTTTGTGGAAGCTTTTACCATAGTATATATATTTCTCTCAGAGAACTTTCACTTACCAATGCTATATTGGAAATATTTGCTCTACTCTGTCTTATTTACTCTTCTTTCAATGTTGAGACAAATACTTGACTCTCAAAATGAAGGAAGGAAAGGTTTATTTAGCTGACATTTACTGGAGGTTTTGAAGTTCAAAACAGCCTGAATTACATGGCCTTATTCACTCAGAAAGGAGGGCCAGCCTCTGTCTTCAACAAATATGTCCACTCTGCACAAGGCGGCTTCAATCACAGATGCCTCCGCCCCACGCTACAGGGTCTGGAAGAGAGGCTGGGGTGCTGCCCTGTCCAGCATGATGGGCTCTGCACCTCTAAGAGAGGCCAAAGGCCTTCAGGGTCAGGGTGCGTGCTTCTAGTTTATGGGTTCATGACTCTCTGGCCCCGCCCTTGACCCCGCCCTGCCCCCGTGACCCCACCCCTCAAATCACTGGCTGCTCCTTGAGCTGTGTCTGCCCTATGACTTACATGAGGCTTTGAGGGAACAACTAGACACAAAGTGTAACACTCTCTTTTACTTATTTTTTGGTTGTTGCTCGCGCAAGATTTTTCTTTTTATAAGGGAATAATCTTATGCCTAATGAGAAAACAAGGCCTGCTTCTCTCTTCAATTTTTTTTTTCTGGTAACTTGCTGAATATTTATTACACAGCATAGCAACTCCAGAACAACACTAAGTAATTCTGAAGTTAACAGAGAAATTTCATTCTGGCCACTTTTTCAATGAAAATGGCCTTGATATACAGCTTTTCTAAGAAGCTTCATTCCAAACCATTCAAAGGAGATTGCATTTTGACAAAACTAGAGTCAGTTTTCTTTACAGAAATATCCCAGAAGTGGAACAATCATCTCTGCCAAGAATCCTAGTAAGAAAGCTGAACTTGTATTTCTGCCCTGTGAACATCTACACTGTATATCACTGCTGTATTCTTTTTGTTTGGTTTTGGATTTTTGATGCTGAGATTTTAACGCTGGACCTTGCACTTGCCAGGCCGGTGCTGAAACCTCTGATATATCACCTCAGCCCCTCTGGTGTATTCTTTATGCGAAATCTAAGTTTTGATCTGAAAGCGTTTCAGTTTGATTTTTTAATTTTATCTTCAGTTAGCCAATAAAATTATATGTGTTTTCATAGACTTGATTTTATGTGCTACAACACATTTGTATTAGCATATAGTTAAATTAAGTGGATGAATGTATCCTACACCACAGTATTTCCTCTCATGGATGAGAATAGAAAGCAATCTTGCTTGAGATGTATTTAAGTAATAATATTAAAGAAATATATTTTTGATAAAAAAGCAATTAAACAGAAATGATTACAAAAAAATGAATAGTTTATGTACCTCAATAAATACATCATTTCTACTTGCAAGCCCTGATGATATTTAAAAATAACACAACTACAAAAACCTATATCGTGTGATGCCATACAGAATATTCTTGTGAACATATACAGTAAGGTCAGGTTAACTGTAAAACAAATACAGTAATGAAGGAACTCTTCTGAGAATCTTGAAAGCCACCAAGTTCCTTCATGAGGATTAAGTCCCATCACTCATCTACTTCCTAGTATGTTATTAAAAGTCAGTGTTCCCACATCATCATGTACTTTGTTTTAATTATACATGTGTGTAGAAGGAACACAAATGTTCTTATATAAAATGTATTAAACTAGACTGGAAGGTCAGACTGAGACTTTCCCTATGGACCTCTGCTCTCTGTGCAGGCTTACACCCAATGACTACCAGAACTACCTGGCCTTCACTTTTGCCATAGAAGAGATCAACAGGAATCCTTATCTTTTGCCTAACATTACTCTGGGCTATGAGTTCCACAATTTCATTTACAGTCATTGGAGGATACTAGAGAATTCCTTCATTTTGCTCACAGGACAACATGAGATTCCTAATTACATGTGTAGAAGAGAAAGCCAGTGCACAGCAGTACTGACAGAAATGCCATGGGGAACCTCAGCTCAGATTGGACCACTGCTGGAGCTCTACAGATTTCCACAGGTGAATGTTGTTCAGACAGGATTGATGGAACAACGTCATGGAGGTTCACCTACCTGGAACATGGAGAGCTAAAAATGAGGCAAGGATGAGGCTCTTTGAATGTGCATAGTACTGCAGTCCATACACAGAGGCTTAGTGGCTTACACACAGTTTCTTTTGTTTTCTTATCATAGAGGAAGGAAATAAGGAAAGAAGTGTTTCCAGAGGCCTAAATACGCTCATTCACTTTGTGATAATCTCCTGAGGGAAATGTGTAGAGGGAAGGGAAAAATGTGCATTTCCTACAATGGAGAGATGTCTCTCAGCACTCTTGGGACTGCTATTGCGCTTTCCATCACCATTTCATTGCATCACCCAGATTTCCTTGCTTTTTAGGTTACCTTCGGCTCATTTGATCCTACGCTGATGGACACTGGCCAGTGTCCTTCTCTTCATCAGATGGCCCCAAAAGACACATTTTTGGCCCTTGCCATGGTGTCCTTGATGCGTCATTTCCACTGGACCTGGGTGGGCCTGCTCATCACAGAAGGCCAGAAGGGTCTTCAGTTTCTCTCAAATGTAAGAGCTGAGATGGACAGGAATGGAGTCTGTGTGGCCTTTGTGAAAATGGTATCAACTGTGAGTGTATCTTATCTCTCAGCAGTAAAGAAACATGAAATCCTGACCACAGATACATCATCTGCCAATGTGGTGGTCATTTACTATGACACTGATAGCTCAAATGAGGTAAATTACCACATTGTTCAGAGCTTAGTGACGTGGAAAATCTGGGTGACAAACTCCCAATGGCATGCTGACCTGGCTGGGAGAGATTTCATACTGGATCCATTCCATGGGACCCTTGTTTTTTCACACCATCATGAAGAGATTGCAGGCTTCAAAACTTTTCTTCAGGAAGCTACCCCTTTCAAATACCCAGAAGACACTTACCTTGTTATGTACTGGTACAAGAATTTTGATTGCTTATTTTCTGAGTCAGACTGTGCCTTGAAGAACTGTACCCCTAATGCCTCTATGGCTTGGTTGCCTCCAAATCGTTTTGACACAGACATGAGTGATCGGAGCTATAATATATACAGTGCTGTGTATGCTGTATCCCATGCTTTCCATGCAATGCTTGTTGAAGAAGTACAAAGGCAACCTTTGAGAAATACACAAGTGATGACGTTCCACCCCTGGCAGGTAATGTCTTCCCTTGGATGGCAGGCAGTGTCATCAAGGTGCCTCTCTTAAGTTATTCTATGTACTTCACCCTAGATATAAGAACTGTTTCTCGAAAATACTGACTTAGAGTGTCACACTTATTTTTGAGGAGATTGCTGAGGTTTTGTAAATGACCCTCGATCTAGTATCCACTGGCAAGGAGAAGGAAACAGGAAGCCAGCTCCTTCTTCTCCCTTTTGGAGGTCAACTGCGTACCCACATTAAATTGTGCCATAATTTTCTTAAATGACCTTTGGAAAACATGTGGTCACTTGCCAAGTTAAATGACATTAAATGTGAAAGTGCATAAAATTCAATTTCCTCTAATTCTGCAAGCTCTTCAGATATTTATGAACTAATATTTTGGTGAGTGCCATGGGAACAGTCAGGTGGAAAAGTTGTGGTTTGAGAAGCTGTGAATTCGCAGCTGATATTTTCACCTAACCCAACTATATACCTACTTTATATAAATGGGCTTACAGAGAATATGCTTTTGTTTTCCTGAAACTGATTGATACTTGTAAACCAATGTGTCATTTTAGTCATTAAACATTTATATTTTCCAATTTAATAGATACCTGTCTTAAAACTGTTTTTCAGAAAAAGAATTAAATACACTTAGAAAATTTCCCCCACCCATATTTACTGTCTTTATCCTGGAGCCCTGTTTACATGGCATGACATGTCTCTTTTAGTTGCATCCCTTTCTGAAGATTGTCCAATTTAACAATCCTATTGGAGAAAAGGCGAACTTGGATTACAGAAGAAAAATGGATTCAGATTACGACATTCTCAATTTTTGGAATTTTCCAGATGGCCTGAGACTTAAGGTTAAACTGGGCACGTTTTCTTCACATGCTCCCCATGGCCAAAAATTGATTTTGTCTGAGAACAATATAGACTGGGCCATTGGAGTCACAGAAGTATGTTGTTCCTAAGCATGACACACTTATTTAACCACAAGTAAGCAATAAGCTGTCATAGGGTTCATGTCCCCAGGTTTGGTAATGCAATGTTCACATGTGGAAATTGAATAAGATTTCAATTTGAAAGAAAATTGTATATTAGCTTTTTGATGAATAGTAAAGAAATGCACTTACTTGTGTTTTTGTAAATGTATGTTTCATACTATAAAATAAATTTTTCTTGCAATGACAGAATTTTCCTTATACATGTATACAAATTAAGTTTGTCTCTTTAGCTCTGAAGAAGTTAATAAATATCTAAGAAGTTACAATTACATATTTTTTCTTAGACTCCTCGCTCAGTCTGCAGTGACAGTTGCAATCCTGGATTTAGAAAAAGCCCTCAGGAGGGAAAGCCTGCCTGCTGTTTTGATTGCACTCCTTGTGCAGACAACGAGATCACCAATGACACAGGTAGAGACTGGGGACACAGTGTCACTCTATGGTATATTCACCTCATCCATGCAGAAAATGGTAATAGTGTTGTAGAGGACACGAATGTTCAAAACTTTTCCTTCAGTAGTCAAATTATTCATTACACTGAGTGTTATTGCCTCTTGGAGAACGTATTGCCCCTTTTGAAATACATTCTAATTAATTTTTCATTCATGTCATTCTTATTGTTTTCTGCATTGTTAGGAATTGAACCAAACTGTGATCTATAAATGATCTATGTCCCGTGCCATCTTATTTTTTTCATTAAAAAAAAACCAGAATATCATCAATTTTCCCAAGAATGCCTCAAAAAGCAATCAATATGTCTCAGTCCATTATGTCCTTAGGATAACTGTTATGCACCACCACATCTGACTACACTGATTCAATTATTATTCCCATTTAAAAATTACTTGCTCAAGACTAGCCCTTTCCTCTGCCCAATAGCTTCCAAGTTCCATCTCCATTATGAAGTTTAATAGGTGGTAGTATTAACAGAAAATCTTTACAATTTTTAGAATTATAGCAAGATTACAGTCAAGACAAAGTCACACACACTTCATTTTCCAGGGGTTAATGTTTATCTTCACATAGAGCATATGCTCAGATAGACTGAATTGACTGATTGCTGATAGGAGCACGTTTTTTATTTACAACATACTTGTAGCACAGCACAGTCTAATTCCTAAGATTTAATCCCTGTTCTTCTAGAATGCATAGGAGAAAATACCGATGGCATGAATTAGCATCTTTACCACAGAACTTCAAGGCTAATGTGCATAAAGAATAAGGAATTTAACAAGTAATAAAACATACATTCTATGAGGGTATCATTGGCCTTTTACAAAAGTGATGGCATTCGTACTAAATCAGAATGAAAAGAAGACATAAATCCTTTTAGCATTTCTATAAACGACCAAAATGGCACATTCCCCACTCAAGGAACATTCGAGTATTGTAAAGAAAAATACCATGCTATTAAACACAGATAAAATGAGGGAAAGGATTGATACAAATTTCATAGAATTTACTGAAATCTAGTATTGAAGATTGTTGTATACCATAAGTATCAATGTAGAAAAACATCGTTCTTATAAATTATGACATGGTGGAATCATCTTCCTACTGAATATTTTCTAATTTAGTTTTACACATGATGTAAGTTTTGATTTCAAAACATAAATAGTATGATTTCAAATGCTGTCTGAAATACATGAAGCCTATTTATACACTGTATTTTGTATTTAATTTAAATATCCATTCTCCATAAAGCATGGGAACATGGCATTTTAAGAATTTGTGTGCATACACGTAGAGAACAATGCACAACATATCAGCCCATACATGACTCTGGTTGTATAATTCTCAACCATACGTAGTGTATAGAATCAATCAAATTATAAATTTAAGGTTGTACACAATTGGAAATCTTGACAGTTGAAGATTGTGGGAACAATATGAATTCTGTGTTATATATACTTTTGTGCTGTTTCCTATTAATACAAAAGAGATGAAATTCTACATTTGAAGTATTTATAAAACACAGTAGAAAATGTAGAGCAAATTTAACATAAGAAAATTGAAAGATGAGATATAGTCTAAAAGGAATTGTTAAGATATCAAGAAAGAAAATAAACACAATGAAATGTGATTCTGGTAACAAAAATGTGACATCTGAGTACAATTACTCAAGAAGAAAGAGAAAATTTCAAAGGTACTATAAGGTCAGGAGAAATTTGTCCATTAGTATAGTTATGTAGAAAATCTTCATATGGAAGTATAAGGAATTTCACATCAATTTATGCCTTGAAATCTACAAAATCACAGGGAAATTTAGCAAAACAGTCCTAAAAAGATAAAAATCTCCATAGTATTAGTATCTCTATACCACCATCTATGTTAACAGATGTGAGCCGATAGTGTAATATTTCACTCTAAATTTTTGTTGATTAATAATATGAGCAGTGAAATTTATAAGCATTCAAAAACTATTGATATTGAATTCTTTCCTAGGAAAGAAAACGTGGAAAATTAATTCCTTAAAGGCAGGAACTAAACTACTACTAGGACCTAAAAATTTATTTAGCAGAAACAGAGTTCACCTTCCACTTTCCCTTTCAAACTAAATTCACATGCTGTATTTCAAATTCAGATATATGTATTCCAAGGTCAGAATACCGTGAGCAAACTCAATTTACAAACTTTAATTAAATCGAGATGATCCTGGGAAAGAAAAAATCAAGGCTAATAAATGAAGACAACAAAATAACTTTGAACAATTCTGTGATTTACAAAGAAACTATGAGATATTTTTGTCACATGAGGAGGCAGAGAATACCTTCTAACTGCTCACTAAATATGGTATTTATGATATCCTATAGCACACTGCACAATGTTTGAAAGCAAGAATGAGATTAAGAAATATCTGCATCACACTGCTGGCAGACAAGACACTCTACATCATGGCCAATGCAAAGAAAAAATAAACACCCACAAAAATATATTAGAGAGGGAGAAACATGAATGATAGGATTTTCCAAGAATATAAGAATTTAAGCATGAAATCCATGTAAATGAATAAAATGATACTGAATTTTCTGCTTATATAATATAAGACTGTTACAAAAAAAGAAAAAAAAAACATTTTCACAACAGGACCATAGGGCACTCCTAGATAAAACTTCAAAAATCCCTTTTTTACCACATTTAAAAATCATTAAGTATGTAGTGACATATCTTGCAATGGTTTTCAGAGGCAACAGAATTAAACCTTTAGAATATCCCTTTGACAATAAAAATTAAGTAGATTGTTGCATAAAGCACATTGATCGGTAGAGAGTCTGAAAACTAGATTTACTTGATATTCAATATGATTCTGTGCATGCATTTTCCTAGGAATTAGCAAATTCTGTTTGTTGTTTATTATCTGGAGAATCATAATTTTTTTTGGATCAAGTAAATGAAGTAAGAAGTTGTTTCACTTCACTAAAATAGATCCTTTATTACTTTTTAAAGACAGAATGATTTTATGGATATGTAAGATTTAGAAAAGAATCAATAACAAGTAATATTTAAGAATTACTCTCTATATAAACACCAATCTTTGACTCTGTGTTTAGAGAGAACTGGAAGAGTGAGGAAAGGTGATGCATACCTGTAATCCAGGGTGGAGGGAGGCTGAGCAGAAAAGATTGTAAGGCGGAAAACAGCCTAGGTAACATGACTTCAGGAAATCCTTACTCAAAAGAACAAAATTTTAAAGGGTTGCGAAAATATCCTACTGCAAAGTTTCTGAGTTCAATTCCATATATCGAAAAAGAGAGAGAAAGAAAAGAAAAATCTTTAAGAGCAAAACTTACTTCAAATCCAAAGAAGTGCAAGGGATGGGTCTGTAAAAATAAATAACATACAAATAATAAATTTAGGCAAATCACAATTTTAATTTCTGCTAGATATGGAGCAGTGTGTGAAATGTCCACATCATCAGTATGCCAGTACTGAGAGAAATGCTTGCCTCCAAAAGGTTGTGAATTTTCTGACCTATGATGGTCCTTTGGGCAAAGCTCTGGCTGGCACTGCCCTGAGTCTCACGCTTCTCACAGCTGCTGTTCTTGGGCTTTTTGTGAAGCACAGAGACACTCCCCTTGTCAAGGCCAACAACAGGGCTCTCAGCTACACCTTGCTCATCTCCCTCACCTGCTGTTTCCTCTGCTCCTTGCTCTTCATTGGCCGTCCCAACACAGCCTCCTGCATCATGCAACAGATCACGTTTTTGGTTGTATTCACTGTGGCTGTTTCCACTGTCTTGGCCAAAACTATTACTGTGGTGCTAGCCTTTAAGGTCACTGCTCCAGGCAGGAGGATGAGGCACTTTCTGGTGTCAGGGGCTCCAAACTTCATCATCCCCATCTGCTTGCTGATCCAACTCACTCTATGTGGAGTCTGGATGGGAACAAATCCACCCTACATTGATACAGATGCACACTCTGAACACGGCCACATCATTATGGTGTGCAACAAGGGCTCCTTCACCGCCTTCTACTGTGTCCTGGGATATCTAGGCTCCCTGGCCCTGGTGAGCTTCACTGTGGCTTTCCTGGCCAGGAACCTGCCTGACACATTCAATGAAGCCAAGTTCCTGACCTTCAGCATGCTGCTTTTCTGCAGCGTGTGGGTCACCTTCCTGCCCGTGTACCACAGCAGTAAGGGAAACACCATGGTGGCCATGGAGGTCTTCTCCATCTTGGCCTCCAGTGCAGGGCTGCTGGGCTGCATCTTTCTTCCCAAGTGCTACATTATTTTGTTAAGACCAGAGAGAAATTCTGTGACTGAGATCAGTTATAAAACTCGTCGTGGAAACTAACTTCCCCAGCCACACCTACATTTTCTGCCTGGCCCATAACAGCTTCTGAATTCCCATGACTGACAGAAATCCATAAGGTCCTGAATTTTGTGAGAGCTGATCATGTCAAGAGGTGACTTTCAACTGTCATCAATTAAAACTTATCAAATGATGTGATTTGAATTCTCTGAAGATGGAGGTCTTGAGCTGGTTCTCAGCTGCTGAATGCAGCTCGAAAGAGCAGAGCACAGCAGCCCTTCACAAGCCAGGGCTGGCTGATCAAGTTTTACCTTGATAGAACCATATCTGGTGAACTGAGGCCTACTGCTAGGCCCACAGTGGTCCAGGCTGAGGCCCACAGTGAGGAACCTGGAGGCTTAGATGTGGCAGGGGGTGACTTGAGTGAATGAGTCTGCCTGGAAGATTCCATATATGAGAAGGGGAAGTGCACAGACAGATATCAGGGAAAAAAAGTTAAATACAAAGTTCTGATTTACACTCTGCTTTGTTTTGTAGCAATAATGTTTACTCCTATGGGCTAATCTACAAACCCATTAGTTACAAAAGATTATCAATTTGTTAACTTCACTAGCTGTTATTAATGTTGCTAATTGTACTATGGTAAATAGCATACCATATCTGCCTTAACCACACGTTCTTCCTTTGGGTTTTGAGATGCCATTGGATAATAACCTCACAAGAGCTATATATTGAAATGTACAATGAAAAACTGAAATCAACATCTGACTCTCCATCAATAGGGAAGAAAATTTCTTGGGACACACACACAGAGCAAGAATCTCTGACACTGGAGAAATACCTAAAGTATAGACGCTTTACAAAGAGATTCTCATTGCAGTGATGCTCCTACATACTATCCAACTTTCACAAAATGTATCACGGAAGTCCACATAAAGGGTTCTCTCAACAAAATAAAAAGAAAAAAGAAGGACCACAATGCATTTTCGTTCCCCGAGCCCACAGAGAACAAACCCAGAACATATCAGCATAGAACAAATTGAAGCCACACACCAGAAATCTCTAGAATAATAGCAACTGAAGGAAACAACCACAGAAGAGCATAGAGGAAATCAAAACAGAATTAATCTCCCAGATAAAAAACAAATGATAAATAAAATGAAAGAATTGCTAAGCATTACTAAAGAAGGCACTGAGAGAAATAGGGGTGAATAGCAAAATAATCGAAACAAGGAATGAACAATATATGGAAGAAACCGAATGCATACAGCAGATTCAAAGAGGTACACAGAAAATTAAAAAATTTCATTAAAGGTTAGAAAAACTATTTGAATGAAAGTAAACAAAGGCTTTCATTCCTGAAGACAACATTGCTTCAAGTGATGTAAAAGGAAAAACTGATAAAAATGACAAGGATCAAGGAAATAATAATTCAACAGCTGCATGAGGTTGCCAAGATGAACAACATAAGACTGACAGGCGTCAATTAGAAAGAAGGAGCTAACCCAAAGAACATAAAGAATATGGGAATGTGTAATAGAAGAAAACTTCCCTACTGGGGAAACAATCTGACTTTCAGATAATCAAGGCCTATCGAGCTCCAAATAATATCAACCCAATAACAACCCAATCAAAACTACACCTTGGCATACAATAATCAAGATTCCAAAATTCAACACAAGAACAAAATTCTAAAAGCTGCTAGAGACCATTTAAGAACTTTGGCAGATTCTGGGAAGCCGGCAGAGCTCTGGTAAGTTCTGACCTTCCTTAGCCACAAATACATACGTTCTGCTGGTGCTGGTCCAATCTCTTAAGAACTTAGGTGGACTTTGGGCACAGTATGGGACTCTGGTTGAATAACAAGAGTTTCAAAACTTCCAAAATGCAGGAGCAAAAGGCAATCTCATTTCTCTAACCCACCAATAACAAATCCAGAGACAAAGACATACAACAAATTGGAAATCACATACCTGAAAACTCCTAAATGAATGATAGCAACTGAAGTAAAAAAAAATGTCCATCAGGCTATAGGAAAAAATCAAACCAGAAATAATCTCTCATGTCCAAAAGTAAATGACAACAATCATGAAGAATGGCTCAGTACAACTAAAGAACAGATAAAAGAAAAATACGGAGCAGAAAAATGATGGAGGAGGTGGGGCAGATAGCTTGGTGGAATAAGTGTTTGTGTAACAAATTCAAAGTCCTGAGTTTGATCCTTCGTACCACCAAAATAAAAAAAAAATGATGGAAACACTGAATGAACAATACAGAAAAGTACTGGTATACGTGAAACAGATTCAAACAGTTACCTGGGAAATTAAAAGCTCCATTGAAAGGTGGCAAAACCTCTTGAATGAATCCAAAGATAGACTCTCAGACCTTGAAGGCAGTGGTATAACTCATGAACATGAAAGAAAAGACTTCATAAAGCTAACAAGGAACCAGGAAATAACAATTCATCATCTATAAGATGATGCAAAGAAAAATGATATAAGAATAATAGGTGTCAATGAAGCAGCAGGACATAGCACAAATGACATAAGAACACTTTGAAAAAGTAATAGCAGAAAATTTTCCAAACATGAGGAAAGAACCTGACAGACAGGTAAGCAAGGCATATAGAAATACACACAGACATAATTACAGTAAATCTAAACGTAGACACATAATAATCAAGATCTCAAATTTTCAGCAAATAATAGAATATGAAAAACTGCCAAAAAGAACAGACAGATCACCTACAATAGAAAACCCATCAGAATCACAGAAAATTTCTCAAATCAAACAGAGCTTGGAGTGCAATATTTTAAGTCCTGAAAAAATAATAACTTCCAATCCAGACGAATGTACCCTGAACAACTATCAAATTCAATGGTGAAATACGATCTTTTAACGACAAAGAACAATTGAAGAAATTCATGCCTCCATAAATCAACCCTACAAAGCACACTGACAGGTATTCCAAAAAGGTACAGAAGTGATCACAGCTTTAAGAACAACAGAAAGGACCAAAAAATACAGCAAGTAATTAAAAAGAGGGGAAAAAAGTATTTAACCTATAGAAGGAAAAGGACACGACAAAGAGAAACCAACACATATCAGTTATAACCATCATTGTGAATGGACTTAATTCACCAATCAAGAGAAACAGACTAACATAGAGGACTAAGAAACAAAATCCAAAAATATGCCATGTAGAAGACACACATTAACTCAAAAGGAAATTAAAAGACTAAAAATCAAAAGATAGCAAACAATTCTCCATCACACAGGAAATCATAAAAAATCAGGGGTAGCTATCCTGGTTGGAACAATATCCATTTCAAACCAAAAATCATCCAAAGAGAAAAAGAAGGTCAGTATATACTTTTTAAGTGACCACTTCAAGAGGAAGAGATAAGGAATGTAAATATATATTCTCCTTCCTGGAAACAACCCAGAAGCCCATCAACTGAAAAATGGATAAAGAAGATTTTGAAATTTTACACAATGGAGTATTATTCAGCTATAAAACAGGATAAGTTTGAGACTTTGATAAGTTAGCACATGCAAATATAGAACATACTTTGAAGTGAAATAAATCAGACCCGCATGTGCAAACATTATATTGTCTCATTAGTGTGAGAATATGAAAGAGAAAATAGAACCTGAAGGGTATAATAGAACCTGGAAAAATTGGATGAACTTATTCAAAAGGAAAGAGTTACTGAGTTGAGGAGAAGGACAGTTATAGAAATGTAGATAGGAGACAAAAGCCTAATGTACCAAGGGAACAAGAAGCAATAGACAGAGCCCAAGGAGAACTGTTGTTTCTCACTTGTAAATTCGGGCAAGCTGGGATTCAAGGCTGCAGATAACAGCTTCTCCTGATGGTACCCTGTCTGTTCTTTGATCCCTTGCTTCAAATGTTATCAGCTAGCATTTGTGTAAACTTAGGGCTAGGCAAATGGCGGGAGTCAATAGAGAAAGTAGTCTGTGTTCACCAAAGTAGTTATGCACATTCATTAGCCTGCCTTGAGCCCTCAATAAAAGTGATGTGTTTTGGGGTCTCTGGGCTCCCTTACAGAGAGAATAAGCTCAGTGAGACCTCTGAAACTATCTTCATCGGGTAGTCCCCTCATTTCTTTCGGCAGCAGCGATTCATAACATACAACAGACAGGAGGGTGTGGTGGAGAAAGAGATTTACCTATGTATACAAGCAGAATGGTTTGGATAATGATAGTGTGCATTTTTCAAATGTTTGTATTTTTCCCTTCTTGATCTCTTACATATTTCTTTTTTTTCTTTCTTCTCTACTTTTACATGCACATATATGGCAAAATCAAGAACTTCTTGGAAGACAACACTATGTATTAGAACAAATAGTGTAAAACTAATATTTCTTTAAGTGTAATACTGTATCATATGCAACTTTTGCTGTTTCATTCTCCTTTGTATGTTTTAAAAATAAAAATAAAATATAAAAGCTGCTAGAGAAAAGAAACAGACCATATTTAAAGGAAAATGCATCACACATATAGCAGATTTCTTAGCACAAGGCATCAACACAAACCACTTCAAGTCCTACAATGAAACAAATTCCAAACAGACTGATATACCCTGAAAAACTCACTTTCAAGTTTAATGGAGAAATAAAATACTTTCATGACAAAGAAAAATTCAAGAAATTTTTGGCAACCAAACCCACCCTACACACAGCACTAAAATACATGCTAACAAGGGATCAAATACCCAGAATTCCAAGAATCACAATAGAAAGAACCCACCAAGCAGAGAAAATAGTTAAACACAGGAGAAAATTAGGGCATCAACAACAGAAAATTAACATGAAAACATAAGCTCATGTACATCAATTACAACTACCAATATAAAATGACTTAATCCACCAATTAAACAAAATAGATTTCGCAGAGTAGATTAAAAAATAAACTCGAGGGCAGGAGATATAGCTCAGCGGCATAAATGTCTGCTTAGCAAGCTCAAGGGCCAGAGTTTGATCCCTGGTACAAAAAATAAGAAAGAATACCAGAAGAAACAAAATCCAAAAATATGTGAACCTAAGAAACATTTAACCTAAAAAGAACTTTCATACGTTAAAAGCTAAATGATGGAAACAATCCTATATGTTCTAGGAGCTGAGAAAAAATATGAATATCTAGCCTGTTATCAAACTGTCTAAACTTCAACCCAATATTAATTGAGATAAACAAGGTCATCACATACTGGTTAGCGAAAAAAAGGGAAGAGAAACAGAATAATAGCCATCAGTATGCATGCACTAAATACAGGAGCAACCAGTTATATAAGACAAATCTTAATGGATATAAAAATCTAATAACCAATTTCACAATCTTAATGGGGGACCTTAACACCCCATTATCTCAAAAGCGTAGCTCAAGCGGACAAAAAATTAGCAAAGAGGTACCAGAACTGATCCAAACCTTTGAACAAAAGGACTTAGTAGTCCTGTCTATACAGAGTGTTCCACCAAAGAATATCTGAATAGACGTTCTTTTCAGCTGAACATGGGACATTCTCTAAAATAGTCCACATACTAGTCCATAGGTGATGCTTAAGTAAATGTAAGTTAAGTAATTGTAACTTTTTCTGTTTCATAAGAAAACAGAAATTGTCCCATGCATATTATCCTACTAAAGTGAAATAGAACTGGAAATTGACAATAAATCTCAAAACGCCATATACATGTGGAAATTAAATAAAAACCCTCCTCAGCAAACAACAGATCACAGATGAAATTAATCAAGAAATTAAAAAGCATCTATGGTCCAATGAAAAACCAAACACAACTTACCAGAATTTGTGGGATGCAATGACAATGTTCCCAGGGGAAAATTTATAGCAGTGAGTGCACACATTAGGAAAACAGAATAACAACAAATGAATATTCTAAGGCTGCACTTTTAGCTTTTAGAAAAAGAGAGCAAACCAAACCTAAAGCTGACTCAGAAAACAATACTAAGAATTATGGAATAAAATAGCTGCTTTTTTGAAAGTTTAAATAAAATTGAGGAACTCCTAGCAAACCTCATTAAAAAGAAAGAAAGAAAAAAACTCAAATCCAAGCAATGAAGAATGAAAAACATGAAATTCATACAGATTCTGTGGAAATTCAAGAGATCTTCAACAGCTCTATTGATAATCTTTGTTCTCTCATAGAATCAAAGACATATAAGAAGTGGAGTGATTCTTAGCTACAAATTACCAAAACTGAATCAAGAAGATATAAAAACTGTGATGCAAGTATTATACGCATACCAAAACCAAAGAAAGATTTAACCCAAAAAGGGAATTATAGACAAATTTCCCTCATGAACAAAGTTGCAAAACCCCTATATGAATTACTAGCAAATAGAAAACAGGAAATCATCAGGACTGCACACCATGACCAGGTAGGTATTATCCCAGAGATGCAAGCATGGTTCAACGTATGTGAATACACAAATGTAATACACCATATTAATACAGCAAAAAATAAAAACTGCATAATTATCTCAATACATGTGAAAAAGACTTTCGATAAAGTGCAGCACTCATTCATGATCAAACCCATACAAAAAATTGGAAGAGATAGCCTCTACCTCAATCTGATAAAAGCCATCTATGAACACCAATAGCCAATATAATTCCAAATGGAGATAAAAGGAAAGCTTTTACTCTCAGAGCAGGCATATGGCAAGGATGTGTTCGTCCACC
Source organism: Octodon degus (assembly GCF_000260255.1). Lineage (NCBI taxonomy): Eukaryota > Metazoa > Chordata > Mammalia > Rodentia > Octodontidae > Octodon > Octodon degus. The sequence continues at coordinate 1,752,250 of NW_004524866.1, read as the reverse complement.
ACTGCTATTCAATATAGCTGTGCAATTATTAGCAGAGATATTAGATGATACAGAAATAAAAGAAATAAGAATAGCTAAAGATGAAGATAAACTATCATTATTTGAAAATGACATGATATACTGTACCTGGAAGGCAAAAAAAAAAAAAAAAACCTCCAAAAAAAATCCTAACATTAAGAAAAAAACAAATTTAGTAAGCAAGATATAAAGTCAACACCCAAAAATCAATAGCACACCTTTATACAGACAATAAACTCATAGAGAGAGGAATTAGAGAAACAATATCCTTTACAATACTATCCAGGAATGGCCAAATAGCTCAGCAGAGGAATGTACCTACTTAGGCAGCCGTGACTGGACCCAACCTACTGCATGCCATGTGGGCCCCACGCCTGGGGCACTAGGACTGCAACTGAGACTTGGTGTGGTGGTGTGCACCTGTTATCCCAGTTCTTGGGGGGATGAAAATGGGAGGATCACTACAAGTCTGATCTGTGTAGTGAGACCCTCTAGACCCTGTACTAAAAACGTAAAAAATGAAATTATACTACAAAGTTACTGTAATGAAATCAACATGGTACTCGCAAAAAATCCAAACCTGACAATCAGTGGAACAGATTAGAAGATTCAGATAAAAATACAAATACGCTGAGCAATCTTATCTTTCACAATAGGAGCCAGCCATGTTCACTGGAAGAAAGAAATCCTCTTTCACAAATTGTGCTGTAAAGAAATGGCTCTCCACATGCGAAGACTAAAACTAGACCTGGGTTTATTACCATGCACTAAACTAAAGGAACAGTTGATAAAAGATACAAGCATTAAAACAGAAATATTAAATCTCCTGGAAAAAAAAGCAGGTAGAAATCTTAAAAGACATAGGGGTAGGCAGAGTTCCTGAATAAAAGACAAACTGCACAGGAAATATTTCAAAGAATCAACATTTAGAATCTCATGTCATCGAGAAGTGTCTACATCTCAAAAGAAATCACCAACAAAGTGAAAAGAGAACCAAAAATCAGAAAGAAATCTTAACCAACAAAAATTCAGACAAAAGTCTTCTTTTTTATAATATATGAAGGAGAAAAGAAAATGGCCCCCCAAATTTAAAAGCCCAATTCAAAATTGGGCATCTGAGATAAATGCACATTTCTGAGAAGAAGGTATATAGATGGCAAAGAAATACATGAAACAATGTACCCACATCATTGGTCATTCCAAAATGCAAATTAGAACTTTTAAATACAATCTCACCCCAGAAAGAATGTCATTAAAAAATTAACCAATAATAAGTGCTGAAGTGACTATAGAGAAGAAGAAACCATCCTCCACTGTTGGTGGGAATGTAGACTGGCACAACCACTTTGGAAATCAGTGTGGAGACTCCTCATATACCTATACTGGAAATCCCATTCAACCCAGCTATTCCTTTTCTGGGTATTTTCCCAAAACAATTGAAAACATCATATAATAGTGATACATGTGCATCCATGTTTATAGTACTGCAATTAGTCAAAGTCAAATCTTGGAAACAAGAAAATAGCCAATCACCTGAGCAATGGATGAAAGACATGGTATTTTATACAATACAGCATTACTCAGTTATGAAGAAATGCAAACTCGAAGCCTTTGTAGGTAGCTGGATGCAACCAGAGGCTATCCTCATGAGTGAAATAAATATAAGCTACATGTGTAAACATTGTATTCTATCCCTAGTGTGAGAACCTCAAAGAATAAATAAAACATGAAAAGTATAATAGATATAGTAAAATTGTAAAGAAACTGGACATAAGAATTAAGCTACGAAGAACAAAGGAGGAAAGATAGATAAGATGAATGGGGATAATCTTGCAAGTGTATACACAAGATGGCTGACATAATTGTACTAATAATTTCCATCAGTTTTTGCAAATGGCAGCTAAAGTTTATAATTTTCACCATGACTAACTCTAGGAGCTGATATCTGTTATCTAAGCAACTACATTGAGGACAGCAACGTGTAATAGAAAAACCATGGTTGCATATTGCTCATCATAGTATTCTAAATCTATACCATTTCTAATGCCTCATCAATCATTATGCTGTCTTTGAACTAAATTTTAAAGAGAAGAAAAAATAAGATTTATTGAAATTAAGGGTCAATATTCAATCATTTATCTGATTGTGTATAGCTATATCTGTGAATGTGAGCAACAGATTTATGGATAGAAATATAACCATTGTTAATTTGTTATTCTTGTTTTGAAAATCTGTAACATATGTATTGGTTTTGTTACCCTGTTTCTGTCTTCATTTCTGCTATAATTTTTGATAGTGGTTTTACTCTTCAAAATAAAAAAAATTAAAAGAGTAGGACTTGCTGATCTGAAAATGGAGTGTGAGAGTGGATAAGAATCCAGTACTCATTTCCCTTATGCCAGGCCTGGTCATCCCATCTTAGAGCACTGTGCCAAACCCTGGAGGGCTGTGGACCTGGGTGGCTGGATTGCACTATTGCAGGCAGCTCTGTCTTCTCATAGGTGAACTCTGGATGCTGCATGGTGGGCCTGTTTCAGAGGATGAGGGGCAGGATATTCTCTGATGAGATCATATAAGCTGTGAGACACCAGCAGCAGTGGCTAGAAACTGTTTCCCAAGTCGAGAGCCAGGAAGGGTGCAGCCCACCCTTCTCTCAAACATAAGAGAGGATATAACCATCATTGAGGCCCAGGGGTGCAAGAAAGCTGTACAATGCAAATGGTAGTTCACACAATGTGAGAGTGGGAAGAGAGCTGGTGACAAGCCACCCTGGGTTGTTCCCACTGAGGTCCTAACAAGTGGCAAAACCCATGAGTACAGGTCACAGTCCAGGACTCTGGCTTGCGCACACCCACACAGGTGCTTACCACAGGAAAACTCCACCACTTTCTCCTCCTCCAGCCCACTGAGGGCCAGAGGCTGCTTCCTGATGTAAGACACTGGCAAGCAACAGTTTTGAGGTTTGTGACATCCAGAGGGCTAGGGACGAGATCTCACACCATGGCTTGAGGTATGGAGGCTCAGCAGCAAGCAGAGAGAAATGCATTCTGGGGGCAGACAGTAAAACAAACAAACAAACAAAGAAACCACACCTATTCAGGACCTCTTGTGCTGGCAGCCTCCTCAGAGATCTGTGGGAACATAAAAGACACAATGCTGTCTGGGCACAAGGATTCTAAATCCTGGCTTTGGATTAAAGTCCCTACAAAGAAAGCTTTAAATCCACATGGCCCCAGCACCAATCCTTGAAGAAAAATCATGTAGCTACCTGGCAAAGATCGAAAAGCTTAACCACTCTGGGGAGGAACAGACATTCTTAGACACTTCCATGAGCTACACAACAGTCATGACCTCTAGGGAGGAGAACTTCACAGTATTTAAAAGTTAGAAATAGCTTCACTTTTTTAAAACCCAGCAATTCCATATCGAAGAGTCTGCCCTGAAATGACAGCTCGAAGAGGAAACAACCATGCAGAGTGTTTTCCCTGGAAAGCAAGACTGCCCAGGAAGGGAGGCCCCTGCCAAGGAGCTGTGCTTCCTCCTCCACCCCACACACAGCCAGCGGCCTGCTAGGCCTGCAGTGGGCAACATGAAATTGGAAAGCTACTACCACCACACATGCAGATAACAAGGAACCCATCCTTTGGTGGAAATAGGAAAGAGTAGGAACATATTTGTTTTAGAAAAGAAGACTTTAAAAAATCTTTTAAACCAAACAACTTGCAACCCCACCCAGCAAAACGCCAGGAAGTTGCGGCACCAGCTACTGACCAAGATTTCCCATGGGACAGGCAAAAGTGGGCAGAGACACTAGAGTGAGATTAGTTGTTCGTGATTTCTTAATAGAGTTTTAACTTTTGAGCCACATGGATGGTTACATGCTTGAAAGGATACACTGCAGAATGAGCCACTGTGAGGAGCAAATATCATATCTAGACTGAGGAATTTTAGTTAGCAATCTTAAGAAAGATTTAAAATAGCAAGTGTCCATGAAAAATCAATGCGCTAGCTGCTAGACAACAGGCGAACAGCAACATTGAATAGAATCAATGAAAAAGCAGAAGAGCAAGCAAAATGAAAAACTGTTCTCCAAAGGAATGGAAGAAAACATCCCCATCAAGGAAAAAGAATCTGACATATAGTATTACAGGAATCCCAGTGCTGAGAAGGCTGTAAGCAGAAGGATCACTATCAATTTGAGCTGCGTAGTGAGACCCAGCACAAAATTTAAATGAAGTAAATAAATAAGTAAAGTAAAAATATAATATTGATGGAGAAACATGGCACTTCCACGACAACTTAAGAAGTTCATTAGCACCAGACCATCTCATTATGAAAAATATTTTAGAAAGGAACAATAAAGACTTCAATTTCAAGACAACCAACAATAAGAAGCTATACAGAAAGACAATCAGTTAAACAGAAGGGAAAGACAGAGAACAAATAAGAACAAAATTATATTAGAAGGGTAAGTCCATACATATCACTTATAATCATCAATGTAAATGGTCATAATTCACCATTCAAAGGAGCAGATGCACAGAAGAGATTAAGAAATGATCCAATAATATGCTGCATACAATTAGCACATTCAACTCAAAAAGTGATTCATAGACCAAAATTCAAAGAATGGAAAACTATACTTCATATCACACAAAACCAGAGAAAAACATAAATAGCTATTCTATTCGAAGACAAAGTGAACTTAAAGCAAGGTTATCAAAGGACACAGAGAATGTCATTGCATAGCTGCTAATGGAAAAGTGCAAGAAGAGGTAACAATCGTGAATATGCACATAGCAAACACCAGTACACCCAATTATATTAAATATATTACTGACATGAAAAATCACATTGTAATAGAATGCTTTAATACTCCACTGTCAAAAACAGATTAACTGAATAAGAAAACAAAGAAATATAAACTGACACAAACCTGTGAAAAAATGGATGTAGCAGATGTTTACAGAATCTTCCTCCCCATCACATGAGAATACGTGTTCTTAGCTGTGCATGGGGTGTTCTCTAATACAGATTACATACTAACCTATAAAATATCCTTAAGTACCTGCAAATGAACTGAGGTTATTCCATGCATATTATCAGACCATTGGGTACAAAGTACAATGTCTATTAATGATTAAAAAACCCACAGAACATTAGAATAGACAGACTTTATCACAATCTGACAAAAGCAATCTGTGACTAACTAAAAAGCCACATCATATGAAATGGTCTAAACTGCTTATATTTTGAAATCAGGAAGAATACAAGGAAGTCCACTATCCCCATGCTTGTTCAATATAATTTTGGAAACATTAGCCAGAACAATTAGACAAGAAAAATGTAAAAAGAATAAGAACAGAAATGGAAGACGTTAAATTATCAATATTTGTATATGACATGCTACTCCACACAGACAGCAAAGTCTTCGCTAAACAACCTCTAGATTTAAAAACTAAATTCTGTAGCATACTACCAAGGTCCCAAGTCAGCTTCCAGGGAAAACAACCTGAGGAGAGAGAAAAGTGGGTGATGAAGAAGAAAGACTCAGAAAAACATAGTGAGGTTAGGAGGGACAAGGGTGTGTCTCTTCAACCCACAGCAAAATCAGTGGCCTTTATTCATACATGAGTGATTATGTAAGCTTTCTTCACATAAGATTAACAGATGTGGTTTTACATCTATAGCCAAGAAACAATTTAAATTTTCATTAATATGAGAACACAGTATAAACTAAGAGTAGTTATGAAAACTTAATCAACCACTGTTCTTTCTGTTCTATTTTATGCCCTACTGAGATTCTCAGTTCTCAGGGCTACTTTCCCATTGCCTCAAGTTCTTGATTCTAAACTTCTTTGTTGTTGCTAAATATCCTTGGCTTAGGCTCGTCCCTCTACGTAGGTTTACAAGGCAGGAGGCAAGGAGTCAGACTCTGTGAGAACTTTGCCCTTAATTAAGTTATACCACAACACCAGGTGATTAACTGTGTGCTCATTTTTATGTGAATCACAAGCCTAATGATTCCGGGGAGTTGGTGGAGACACATTCATGTAAAGCGCCACTTCACAGATTCTCCAAACTTGATGTGACTCTGCCAGAGGCCAAGCACTGGATGGCTCTCCACAGCACAGCTGTACATAAAATTCACATCATTCTTGTACACAAACAACAAAATCACTGAGAGAGAAATTAGAGAAACACCACCTTTTACAATAGGACCCACAAAATGGAATACTTAGAAATTAGCCAAATGAAGGATATAAAAGACTTTTACATTGAAAACTACAAAACTGTCATACTTGGAAGTAGAAGAGGATATCATAAAATGGAGGACCAGCCAAATAGTTCAGCTGATTAAAGCACCTGCAAGCAGGCACAGGGGCCTGAGGTTCGATCCTGGGGCCTTCCCTGCAGGTCCTGCCTCCCCCCGCCCACCCGGGTCACGCTTACATGAGACTGGGCATGGTGGTGCACACCTGTAATCCCAGCACTTGGGAGGATGTAAACAGGCAGAACACTATGAGTCCAATCTAGTAGTGAGACGCTGAACACCCTGTAGACCCTTCCCTAAAATACAAAAAGAAAAGAGAAAAAGAAAATGATAGGATGTCCCTTGTTCTGGGAAAGGAGGAGGAATGAATATACTGAAAATATACACACTCTCAAAATTGTTATACAGATTTAATGCAATTCAGATCAAAAAACAAACAGCATTCCTCACAGAATTAAAGAAAACCTTTCTAAAATTGATTTGAAAATAGAGAAGACATGGATAGCAAAAGCAATATTGGGCAAGAAAAGCGAGACAAAGGGCATCACAATCCCGAACTTGAAATTTATATTGCAAAGCTCCTGAGACAAAAACAGCACAGTACTCAGAAAACAAAACAGAAATTAAAAAAATGTGAAAACAGACGCAAGGATCAATGGAATGCCGAATGCAGAAAATGAGAATAGAGACTGCAGAAACAGCTCTGAAAATACTGAGCCACCCTGTCTTTAAAAAAATTTCAAACACCATTGTTGAAAGAAGGACACACTGTTTAATAATAGTGGGGTAAAGCTGGCTTTCCACTTGCTGAATCCTAAAAATAGACCCATGTGTCTCACAATAAAATTAAATAGGTCAGAAATATACACCATGAAAGAGAAACACTAAACTAAATCTGTTAAAAGAAACAGGTTGAACTCTTGAAGACCTAAGTGTAGGCAAAAACTTTATGAACAGAAACCTAATCACACAGAAAATATCACAATAAAATCAGCAATTGTAGTCGCATCATAGTAAAACATGTTTTCACAGGAAAAGAAACCACCAACAGACAACCCACTGTGGGAAAATGTTTTACCAGATCGTTTTCAGATAAAGGACTAATATCTACAATGTATAAAGAACTTAATAAAATCAGACCCTTCAAATGTAAAGATGCAATCCAAAAATGGGTATCTCTAGAAGAAACAGCAAATAAATACTTGAAAAAATTGTTCAATAAAACTGTTCATTCAAGAGCTGCAATTGAATACACCACTGAGATTCAATTTCATTCCACAAAGAATGGAGATTAACAAGAACAGAATGAATAACAACTGCTGACATGGCTGTGGATAAAAAATAACCCTTGTCTTCTGTTGATGCAAGTGCAGACCGGTGCATCCACTGAGGAACTCAGTGTGGAGATTTCTCAAATGATAGGACTGCTTGTTCCATTTCTCCCAGCTATTCCCATGATTGGTATCTTCCCCCAAAGAATTAAAGGCATCTTATTTCTTCAGTATATGCTCTTCTATGTTTATAGCAGCACAATGTATATCTGAATCTTGGAAACAACCCAAATGCCCATCAACTGATGAATGGATACAGAAGATATGCTTTGTTTCGAATACAATATAGTACTACTGAGTCATAAATAAGAGTAAGCTTGACCATTTCTAGGTAAATGGATGCACCTTGAGACCATACACTTAAGTGAAGTTAATTGGACACACATGTTCAAATATTGCATGGTTTCTCTGGTGTGCAAAAGTGAAAGTGTAAATGTGGATCAAAATGTATACTCCATACTGTATGAGTTAGGCAAATGGTCAAATGAGATGGAGACATAATGAAAGGGGTGGGAAAAGAAAAAGAAAAAATTGAAGAAAAACACAGAACCAAATTTTCTGTGACTAACAGCAGTTGAAGAGAGGGACTGGGGAAGAAATGAATCAAACTACATCATATACAGGCACAAATTCTATATGATCAATGTTACCATAATGTGAAGAACAGATTAACCTGTCTGGGGCAGAGGCTCGCTAGCAGAGCACTTGCCTGCAGAAAGTACTACCTTCTCTCTAATGCACTGGGGAGGGTGGGGAGAGAATAAAGTAAATAATTTATCAGAGTCACAGCTAAGAAGAAAACCAGTGCTCCAGAGAAGATATATTTAACATTGCTTTCATTGTGTTCACATGATTGCAAGAGACCTTGCTGAAGTGCAAGAACGATTTATTGGCATGACACATACTGAAAAATTAACCGAGACCACGGGAAAATGAGGAACACATGATACTGGCCGGATGGGACATCTGGCTGGTGAGAAGTAGAAGCTTGCTCAGTCTTCAAGAGAGCTCCAGGAGCCTTACCTGGAAGGAAACACCATGGAGGACCATTGTGCTGTTCGGTCAGATGCCCAGTGGTGCCCCAATCTGACTTCCTTTGCCCGCTAGAATTTTCTCATTACCCAGCTCTTTAGCCTGCACATCAACTTTTCAATCACCTCTGTCTGGTAAAGATTCTTTCCATGCTTCTTAGTTCTCAATCCCAAGACAAACCTGATGAGTGCTTCCTGTTCCTCTCTCTAAAGGTAGCTTCCTGCTCAGTCTACACACACTATGGCCAGGCCCTGAGCCGACCTCATCAGCCTGTCCTTGTAATCCTTGGCTCCCCTCATTAGAAATGATGACCCAATATCCAGGACTCAGGTCACCCACACCCCCAATTTGACCACCTGCCAGTGTCCAGTGGATGCAAACACACATACAGACACACACATCCACACACACACACACACACACAAACACCCCTTGCACAAGTACTTTAATATATCACATCTTTATCACATGACCCTGCACTTCATTTATTCATAACTTTTAGTATTATCTGATCCTATTTTATTTCTAGTTCTTCCCCACTGGGGGAAAATAAACCACATCAAGGAGGAATCCGTTTTCTTTTGCTCTTCTCTTCTTTTAGGTCTCAGGACAAGGGTTTTAGCAACTCCAGGGCACTTAATAAAATTCAGATGAATAGCCAGCTGCACATGGGGTGTGTGTGGCTGGCTGGTTTGTGCTCTTCAGAGGATTCTGCTCTTCACAGCTGTGTCTTAACTAGTGTCCTGACTTGAATATCCAGTTCAAGTGTCAATACTTAGTGGCAACACTCTTGGGTTGTTTGTAGTTCCATCAGTTTCTTCACAGGTGAAGGAGCTGAGACTTAGCAAAAGGACTTGATCACAGCAGGTGGGTGAGCCCAGGAGGTGAAAGTCTCTGCTACTCTCAGGACCTTGAGTACCACATTTCTGGACCCTTCCTCTCTGCACAGTAAGGAAGGCAAAATAAAAGTGTAAGGTATCCAACTTTAGAGGGACAGCATAAAGAAGAGAGAACAAAAAGTATCCATCATTTCCCCTTCCAGTGAGGGTAACAATGAAGCTTACTACTATTCCAGAAGCAGCTCAGGTCAGCTGCACTTAACAAGGTGGAGATTAAATCTCACAGCAGTAGATTCACTCAGCCCTGCTGAAGACAACACCTGTCCTCTTCTCAGATCTCTACAGGGAACAATGTGCACACAAGAAGGATCACCTGCCCATTTCTCCAGGAACTCCACCCGGGAGCTGTGGCCTGCAGGCTCCAGGGAGGAAATTTGCGAACCTAGACACAGGTTCCCCAATTTAAGCCCAGCTGCCCAGGAGTTGTTATTAGGGTCCTAAATACCAGGCCATATTCCGAAGGCTCCGCCCTCTATGACCAGCCTCTATCCTCACATTGGGCTATCTTCAGTCAATCAGGAGGCCCTGCCCATCCTCCTAATTGCTGCTCCCTTTGCTTCTGCCATAGCAGTTTCTATCTGCAGCCCTTCTTGACCACCCATCTGGGGGCTGACCTTCTGGATTCGGATCCTGTTCTTCTCTTCCTCAGCTCCTTCTCTGCTGTGCACATCCCTCACCTTCCTCCCCCAGGGCAGTACCATAGAGCTGCCTCCCTGACCTAAAGAAATCCCAGAACCGCAGCTTGAATCAAAATCATGCACTGCCTCAGCGTCACCTAGGAGGGGCGCAGCCTAAGTCACCTAGCCCCCTAACCACTGCGCATGTGCAATTGGAGCTCGCGGCGTGCTGGCCAATGGGAGGAGAGGTCGGGGCGTTGTGGGCGCTGTGCCACTGCGCTTGAGCAGTTTCTCCCTGCCGGGATGTTCATGGCTGTTAATGGCACACCTGTGAGGATTTAAGCATCTGTGATCCGGATCTCTGATCACCCAGACCTAGTGCATTCTTCTTGGGACTCTCAGAAGAGTGCAAAGGTGTTTGATTCTCCCTCTACCCCTTTCTACAGAAGAGGCTTTCAGCAGTTGTGATTAAGTTACTAATAAAGAGCGAAGGTTGATTTTAGTATATTCAGTGCTGTATGTGTTTACCCAATTTCTGGAAGGGGTTACTTGAATGGTGTTCTGAAAACTAAATACTGTCCTATTTTGAAGTTTGCACTGATGTTATTTGTGCATATCTACAGTTGGAGTTCTATGACTCCTATTTTTTTCAGTTTCTTTTCTGTCTCTGGTTCCAGATCTGGCACCCTGCATGGTGCTGAATGGGGAAAGCCTGTTTAGCTCCCTGTCTCAGGCTCATAGTCTTTTACTGAGATGGCCTGATGCCCAGAGTTTATTATGAATTTTGCAGAAATTTCCTTCCTTAAAATAAAACTTCATTATTATACTTGATATAATTAAAGAATGGATTTCTCTTGCAGTAGGCATATATATGCGTTCTTGTTTTTTTTCTTTTTTTTTTTTAATGGAATCAGGGATTGATTGAACTCAGGCCCTTGAGCTTGCCAGGAAAGTGCTTATTTTACTGAGCCATCTCCCCAGCCCCTGTTGTTGTTTTCAAAGAAAAAATACTACGAAAACAAAATAGGTTCTCGTGACAAATGCATGGGACATAATGTATGGTAACCAGGAAAATGGCAGGTATCAGACATCTCTATAAAATAGAATTCACATGTCGTTACAAGGCTCATTTTGTACAGGAATATTTAAGGTACTTAAGGTGACACACAACCTCTGTGAATCAATTGTAGTAGAAGAATCAGATTCACTTTCATCCCAGGTGAAGGGGCCGTGTGTTTCAACCAGGAGAAGGCTGGCCTTTCCCTTTCCTCCTCTTTGCTCCTCCTTGCACCACAAGGGCCTGGGAAAGTTTACAGAAGTGTCCTCCCTCCCTATAAAATCCCCATTCTCCACTCCAAAGTGAATGCAGCCAGACAGAGTGGTTTCCTTTCCCCACTCATTTATATATAAATTGTGTACAATACAAAACCTATATACACAGATACCTGATTCATATTAACAAAGGATTATTAAACAAGGTACATGGAGAGATTCAAAAATTCTACATAGGAAATATGGCTACTGCACATTAACAAGTTGAGACCAAAGTTAAAGTCTGCATTTAATACTATACCATCTTAAAGTCGACAATAATTGTTAGGACATATTAACAGCAATTTCTGGAAAATTAAAGACTAATGTGAGAGAAATTCTGGATAGGTTAGGGGATTCAGAATTAACTTATCTGAAGAATAAAGTTAGTGTATCAAAATTGATTGTAGTGCTGCGAAACTCAAGAGGAAAACAAAAAAAAGAGAATACTATATTAACATAAATAGTAAGATTCATTGTGGAATAAGTAAACAAAGTAGAATAAAATTTTAATTGAAAATTTATAGTTATGGACAATTTAAGTGTAAGGCATTTAAAGAAATAAATGATAGTCCTTTATTGTAGTAAATAGCACACAGTGTCAAATATAAGACTGGATAATTTAAGAAGACTTTTCTCTTCCAGAATGTGTTTTACTTTTGAAACCAGAAAGAGAATTTCTCTCTGGTCTTAAAAGAATAATGTAGCACTTGGGAGCAAAGATGCAGCCCAGCAGCCCTGCACTGGAGGCCAAGACGGAGAAGACTTCCATGACCACCATGGCCTTCCCCTTGCTGCTGTGGTACACGGGCAGGAAGGTGACCCACACGCTGCAGAACACCAACATGCTGAAGGTCAGGAACTTGGCTTCATTGAAGGTGTCATGCAGGTTCCTGGCCAGGAAAGCCACAGTGAGCTCACCATGGGCCAGGGAGCCCAGGTATCCCAGGACACAGTAGAAGGCAGTGAGGGAGCCCTTGTTGCACACGATGATGATGTGGCTGTGTTCAGAGTGTGCATCTGTGTCTATGTAGGGTGGATTTGTCCCCATCCAGATGCCACAGAGAGTGATTTGGATCAGGGAGCAGATGGGGATGATGGAGTTTGGTGCCCCTGACACCAGCAACTGCCTCATTCTCCTGCTTGGACCAGTGACCTTAAAGGCCAGAACTACAGTCATAGTTTTGGCCAAGACAGTGGCAACAGCCACAATGAACACAACTGCAAACGTGGTTTGCTGGAAGATGCAAGTGGCTGGCTTGGGCTTGCCAATGAAGAACAAGGAGCAGAGGAAACAGCAGGTGAGGGAGATGAGCAGGGTGTAACTCAGGGCCCGGTTGTTAGCCTTGACAATGGGAGTGTCTTGGTGCTTCAGAAAGATGGCAAGCACCAAAGCTGTGAGGACAGTGAGACTCAGGGCAGTGCCAGCCAGAACCTTCCCTATGGGGTCATCATAAGCCAGAAAAGTCACAGTTTTTCCCAAGCAGTGGTTTCTCCGAGTGTTGGCATACTGAGCATCTGGACACTTCACACACTGTTCCATATCTAGCAAGATTAAAAGCATAACTTGCCTACATAACTTTGTTTATTTTTTATTTATTCACAAACCCATCACCAGAAACTCATTGGACTTGAACTACTTTGCCAATATTCATTTTTTTTTGTTTTTCTTTGGTTTTTATTTCTCTTTCGTTTTCAGTCTGTAGGATTGAACTCAGATACCTTCCACAGAGATATAATCCCAACCATTTTAAATTTTATTTTGAGAAAATGTCTCCTTAAGTTACTACTTCCTCAGGGTATGTTTCAACACCATCTTCTTGCCTCAGCCTTTCAGAGCCCTGTTCCCAGGCATGCATCTCTACAGCTTACTTTTCCCTTTTTTTTTCTAGACATAAAATAAAAGGATGGTGTACACAGAATAGCTCCTACATAATATTGATCATTATTTGTGCATGCTTTTTAAATCTGGCATATTCATAAAAACTTTGTATTTTTACAAAGAATGATTTACATTGATTAATTACTTCACCTACTTTTATTTGATTTAAATCAAATCTTTATGAATGATTAGGAAGCCAACACAATTCTTAAATTACAGCAAGATGCATATGAGGAAGCATATTGAATGAGAAGTAGTTGCGTTCTTTAGTCTCTGCACCTATGAATGTGTTATATGCAACCACTTTATTAGTTTTTATTGTGAACGGTGTATTTTAGTAGTTTGATTTTGGTATGTTTTAAAATAATTATAGGATATATCATTACCTATTTAATGCTTTTAAATATTACAAACATCAGCTTTCAAAATTTTATCTATGAGTGCCTTATGACTGAGGTATGGAAACAGGTTATCAGTCTTTTTTAACAGTCTTGTATTCCATAACCATGAAGCCAAATATAATTTTGATTCACTCACAACGGTTTGGATTCTTTTAGAATTTTGCTGAGTTTACACACCTATAATATTCAAAATCAAAACTTAACAAAAAAGGGTATATAGATGAATGTATATTTTCTATCTGTATATTGAAAGTGGTTAGGATAGATATATAGTTACATTCTCTTAATGAATTGAATGATTTGTTCTAATGGTGTTTGTAAATAGGATATCAAGTCCGCCTCTTGTACAGCAATGAAAAATTCTAAAAGACAACTTGGAAGAACTTATGCAGTGTGTTAATGATTGAAACTGTCCTACTGATTTGATTTGAAACTGTCTCATTGCTATTTATCAATAAAATTATGGGAAAAAATAAAATAAAATAAAATTTTCAAAAAAAAAAAAGAAACACGGAAAGTGGAAAAAAATAAAAAGAAAACTATATCCCTGGAAAAATCTAATCATTTATGTTTATCCCTTTCTAATATATTTTTATTTTGGGGCGCTTTCTTCATTACCTTGACCATGACGTAGAGGGTTATGTCTGGCAGCATTATGATGCAGAAATGTCTTATCACATTCTTGCTTTTAAAAATGAAACACGGGCCGGGGAGACAGCTCAGTAGAAGTGCTTGCCTGGAAAGTTCAGGGCCCTGAGTTCAATCCCAAGTACCAAAAAAAAAAAAAAAGACACAAATTTTAAAGTGTGCTGTAGGATAATATAGAGATCATTCTTGGTGACAGAGACTTCTCCTACTCCTCCTTCAGTAGGCAACACTCTTCTCGCTTCTTTGTAAATCACAGTGATGTACAGTTTTATCACATTGTCTCCACTTGGCAGCATTGCTTTTCTTTGTCCAGGATCTAGCACATTTGATTATAATTTTATGACCTGAGTTTGCTTATGGTGTACTGTCCCTGGAGTACACAGCTCAATAGGGAACAGACTATGTGAATGTAGTTTAAAAGGAAAACGGACTGTGAGCTTTGTCTCTCCTATGTGCACTTTCAACTGAGTAACATCAATGAGATCCTTCCTTAAAACAGATTGATTTTCCTCTATCTGAAAGAATGAGGTCAGTATTACTAGGTGTTTGAATGCATGTAAACTTCACTGCTAATATAAGTAATCAACAAAAATTTAGAGTGAAATATTAGACCATAGACACCTAACTTACAACAGACATGGTTCTGTGGAGATATTAGCACTATGGAGATATTTAATTAGTTCTTAGGGTTGTTTTGCTAAGTCTCCATCTGTTCATATAGATTTCAAGACTTAGATTGATGTGAAATTACTTCTATTTTCATAGGAAAAGTTTTGTATGTAACTGTACCAATGGACAATTTTCTGTCCTGTTATTATGCTAGATCTCAATTTTTTCTCTTTCTTCTTGATTAATTGTACTGAGGGTTGCTGTTTTTGTTACCTGATTCACATTTAATTCTATTCGTTTTCTCTGTCATAACTTCTTTATCCTTTTTTTACTTTTGAAACCAAGTCTCACTATCCAGTTCATGCTGGCCTTTGGCTCACTTTGTAGCCCAGGCTGGTCTTGAACTGACAATGATCCTCATGCCTCAGCCTCCCTAGTGTAGGTATTACAGATAGGATCCACAAAACCCAGCTCTGCCTTGATTTTTTAAAAAAATCCTTTCAGACTGCAATGCATCTTTCACTTTTATTGTGTACAATTTGCTTTACTTTTTTTCTCACATGAAATTGTTTCAACACAGAAGTCCAGCATTTTTATTTAGATAGAGAACAGCACAGAAATATATTATACCTATTTATCTCAGTGCAGTTTTACCTTCAAATCATAGAATTTTCAGCTTTGCATGATTTTCAATTTGTGCTTTGATCTATTCTATACACTATATAAGATGGAGAATTACACATACCAGGAGAATGTATTAACTGTATTAGTAGGGCCATTATTATCTATGTGTGCACATACATTACTTAAAAATTAACATATTCTTATATTTTTGAGAATGTATATTTAAATTACATGACATAATACATAACAAGTTTTGTTGTATTTCAGAGAGCATTTGAAATGTTACTGAATATGTTCTGAAATCAAAATTTATGTCAGCCACAACCAAGTTAGAAATTATTCAATAGGAATATAACTGCACTATGCAATGGTCATTAGCATTTGGTTACTATAAATTTTAAGGAATATGTTTTAATCCTCATTCTCATTTTATCTGTTTATTTAATAAAAATATGTATTTTCTTTCAGAATATTTGAATTTTACAAGAATAGGGAATGTGCTATAAATTTTAAGGAATATGTTTTAATCCTCATTCTCATTTTATCTTTTTATTTAATAAAAATATGTATTTTCTTTCAGAATATTTGAATTTTACAAGAATAGGGAATGTGCTATTATGACCATTTCTATTAATTCAAATAAGTGTTATGTCACTTCCTTTTATTCTGATATAATGCTAAGCTATCACCTCTGTAAAAATACACATGATGCCATCCAGAAATGTAGGTATTATCACTTGTTAAACCTCATATTCTGCGTGCAAAACATTCTTGCAGTTCTATGGTATAGACTCCAACTCATTCCATAGGATGTCTTTCTCATTCACCTGTGCATTCTAGGAGGATCGAGATTAAATCCCAGAAATTTTACTGTGCTGTGTTACAAACATGTTGTACATAAAAAGCATCCTCATATATCCAATCAAACTCAGTCTCTGAGCACATGCTCTGTGTGAAGAATAGTGTCAGTCCCTGGGGAACAAAGTGTGCCTGAACTTGTCTTTACTGTAGTCTTACTTTAATTGAAAAAAAAATACTGTAATGAATTTTTGTTAAAGCTACTGCCTGTTAAGTTTCATGACAGCAACGGAACTTAGAAGCTGTAGGATAGGAAAAAGGGCTGAGCTTGAGTAAATAATGCTTTTAATGGGACTTGAAAAGTCAGTGTAGGCATATGTAGTGGTGCACAAATGTTATTCTTGAAAATTAAAGGGCTGAGACTGTCTTATTGAAGTTTTGAGGTTTTCTTAGGCAAACCTGATATTCTGTTTCAAAATAATAAAAAAAAGAATAGCTGGAGACATAGACCATTGAAAGACATCTTGCTTCAATTTTTGTCAATGCAAAAAAGAAAACTGATAAATAAGAAGGGGATAAAAAGAAATGGAATTTGAGTGTATGTTTCAAAGGGAAAAGTGTGTTTTCCAACCAGACAGTAACACTCAGCATAACAAATAATTTTACCATCAGTGTCATCTACAAAGCTTTTCCCATTTCCTGGATGGAAGGAATGAACAAAACATAGAGTGAGACTGTGTCCCCAGGACGCTCTCCTACCTGTGTCATTGGTGATCTCGTTGTCTGCACAAGGGGTGCAATCGAAACAGCAGGCAGCCTTTCCCTTCTGAGGGCTTTTTCTAAATCCAGGAGTGCAACTCTCACTGCACACTGAGTGGCGAATCTAAGGAAAAAGTAAATGGTGGTAACTTGTTAGAACTGTACTTACTTCTTGAGAGCTAGAGGGATAAACTTAATTTGTATGCATATATAAGCAAAAGTAAGTAGTCAGATTCCTAATTTTTGAACAGTATGATACACATATTTGCAAAAATATAATTGAGTGCACTTCTTTCCCAATCATATTAAAGCTCATGATTTTTTTTTCGAATTGAACACTGATTTAATTTCCACATGTGATCATTGCATGAGCAAAATTAGGGACCCAAAGCCTACTATGATGGGGTTTTGCTTACTTGTGGTTAGTCAGTACTGTGATTAGGAGCAACACACCTGTGTAACTTCTGTGGCCCACTCTATCATATACTCAGATAAAGTCAGTTTTTGGCCATTGGGAGCATGTGGAGAAAATGTGCCTAGTTTAACCTTCAATCTAAGGCCTTCTGGAAAATTCCAAAAATTGAGAAGGTCATACTCTGAATCCAGTTTCCTTCTCTAATCCAAGTTCACCTGGTCTCCAGCAGGATTGTTGAATTGAATGTACTTCAGAAAGGAATGCAGCTAAAAGAGAGAGAGACCATCCTATGTGAACAGGGCTGCAGGATAAAGACAGAAAACATGGGTGGGGGAGTTGCTAAGCATATTCAATCCCATTTATCTCAAGGAACTTTAACGCTGCTATCTAATAAATCAGAGCATGTGGATGTCTGAGGACGAAAATGTTACTATGCTCCAGAAATGTCAGTTTCCAGAAAAGAATATTATATGTAAAGCTATTTAAATAAGGTATGCAATTGGGTTAGGAAAAACCACCAATCATGGAATCAAAGCATCTAAAACCAACAACTTCGATTTTTTTATCTGACAGTTTCCATAGCATCTACCAGCAAAATAAGCTCAATATCTGCAGAGTTTGCAGAATCAAATGAAGACTAACTCTGCACATTTTTTAATGGCATCTGGTTTTATAAATTAATATAGGTTTTACTGTTGACTTTTAAGAAAGGCATGGTTGGACTCTTTTAGAATATTTTGATGAGTTTACACACCTATAATATTCAATAACGGAACTTAGAAAAAATGGGGTATACAGATGAATGTCCATTTTGTATCTGGGTATTCAAAATGGTTAGAATAGATATATAGTTGCATTCTCTTAATGAATAGAATGATTTATTCTAATGGTGTTTGTAAATAGGATCTCAAGTCCGCATCTTGTACGGCAATTAACCACTAAGAAGAATATATGCAGTGTGTTATTTTTTGAATCTGTACTTCCGATTTGATTTGAAACTGTCTCATTGCTATCTGTTTATCAATAAAATTAGCTACATCCCAGGGGCCACCTCCGCCTGGGCAGATTTGTTCCCAAGTCTTTGTCCACTGGCATAGATGCCTTTAGTGGAGTTGCTAATAGTTTGTACTAGGGCACTTAATCTTAGGATTCTTTTGAAATAGTCTGAAAAGCCACAATCTCAATCAAGAAATACTGGGCATTATTCTTCCAAAAGAAGGCAGCCCCATGAGTTGCAGCCACAGAACAGTCCCTGTATATCTGTATTCTCCATGTACCAGTTATGTGCTCTGAAACTCATACCCACACCTGCTTTCTGTTGCCTGGGGTACAAATTACACTATAGCCAGGAAATCAAAATTAGCGACCAACGATCCGTGCTGAAAAGCAAGGCACTTCTGAGTTGTGCGATTTAGCGTACATCCTCACTGCTTGTTCCTTTCAAGTACCTTCATTCCATGATTTAATATACTGTAAGAATTCATTTCTATCCCTACATCCTTGAATTCTACCATGATTTAGGCTTTTATGAGAACAGGAATCTGTGTGACATATTTCTCTTTGTCCCTTACTTTGAAGCCAAGGAGCAAAGCTGAAAAAGATTCCTGTATTTCCCTTCACTCAAATTTTTGAGAAGTAGGGAAGTGGAGGCAACATTTATAGCCCCAAAACTCAGCCGAATTTTCACTGTAGATAGATTATTCTAAGTAATAATTTATTAGTTGAATGCATGCCTTCTTGGATATGTCAAAATCTAAATAACCAGCACAAAGGATGAGCCTCAATGTAAACTTAGACTTTATTATCTATGTCTTAGTATTTGTTCATAAGTTGATGTGTTATTTATAGGTGATTAAAGATGAAAAGAAATGTTTCTTTTTATCAGGATAAACTTTTAATATTAAAGTATGAATACTTTGAGAAAAAGTTTATTTTCCAATTTGTAAGGTGTTGGCCTAATGTCCTCACTAACATTTGAAACTCAGCTAGTCAAAATAAAGTTGGGCTGTAAGTGCAAAATCTTCAAAGAGTGTGAAAAAATTCTAAGATATCATGAAATTTTAATATTTGTATAATAACTGTAATACTTCATACATTGTGTCAATTTGGGAAGTTTATAATCTTAATAGGTACCTCCGGAGTTCTATATCCTGAGTTGTAGAGAACATGCCCTAGCACATTCCTTTAGTGCCAAAGATGCAATGATTGATTCATTGTGTGTCAACCTGAGAAGGTTAGTTTAGCTAAGTGACTCAGGAGGCATCCAGGATCCTCATTTTGTAAGCTTCTTGAGTCTGTGCAAGAGCGGTGCATGGAGAGCTTGTGAACACTACAGCTGACCTGGTTGGAGGTGTGTGACTACAACATAAAGGACAGAAAGAGGCATGATGACCCTTTGGCTTTCTTGCTTTTGCTGTTTTCCACCACCATTAATTTTTGCCTTCTGCTATCAGCTGGCTTGGGAGACAGATGATTATGAAAGAAAACCTCTACAAACTATGAAAGAAATAAAACTGTACTACTTTATCATTGGGTGTTGGGTACCTTTTGTCTTATCAATGGGAGAAAACTAGCTAAAGTAATTATATAAAAAATAATATGGTGAATCAAATGAGTTTAAAAAATTATACAAAGACATTTTTAGATGAAAATGTTTATGTATTCATTAACCTGGATATTTCAAAATTGTATGCAATAGAACATAAACATATTTGAGAATATTGAATTTTTCACCTAAATACATGAGTTTCCAAACTCAAGCTTTCTTCTCTAACTTGGGTTAGACTATTATCTTTATTGAATTGTGTTTCAAGTGCAGTGGAGGAGCCTCAAGTCTAGTGCTTGTGAATGTGATGTAACAAAATAAATAGGATGGTTTTAGAAATTAAGAAGAGGTTACTGTGAAATCAGTATGGAGATTCCTCAAAATATAAGGATTAGAGGTTCCATTCAATCCAGATACTCCCCTCCTGCGTACTTTCCCAGAATAACTGAAAATATCATGTCACAGTAATATACATACACCCGCATTTATTGCAGCACAATTTACCATACTTAAATCTTGCAAACAACCTAAATGCCCATTAACTGAGGAATGGCTAAAAAAGATGTGGCATTTTTATATAATGGAATACTTCTTAGCTATAAAAATAGACAAACTCAAAGCTTTTATGGGTAAATGGATGCAACTAGAGACTATAGTGATAGGTGAAATAAATCATAATTTCATGTGCAACCATCATATTGTCTTCCTAGTGCAAGAACCTGAAAGAGTAAATAAAATCCAAAGGGTACAATAGATACTGTGAAAGGAAAATAAAGTATTCAAAGGGAAGGAATAACTGAGATAAAGTAAGGGTGAAAAGAAAAAGTAATGAAAGGAAAAATATACGTCTATACACAGGATAGCTTAGATAGTTGCATTGCTGTTGACTACTGACCTATTAAAGGGAATGATTAATGTTTACATTTTTTTCTTTTTAATTTTTAACCAATTATGAATGTTTATATTTGTTAATCTAAACAACTAATTTGAAGCCAATCTTATACAATATAACTACCATTGTTGAATTATCATTTTTAATGAAATTCTATGTAGTTTCTAAAGATTTTACTTTTACTAGTTTTTTTCTTGTTTTTTTAAATAGGATTATTATGATAGGTCCTGATCCAATATATTTCAACTTATTTTCCTTAAGTGCAGACTATTCCTGGAGAAGCTGTGAAATTCGTGATATAGCTACCTACTACCAATACTCACAGGCATCACCAGAGAAAACAGAAGAAAAAGATTTTAAACATAAATAACAAAACAAAGGAGGAAAATGAAATCTCAGACATCCAGCCCACCCCAACCAAGTCCAGGAGACAGCAACATAGAAGAACTTGAAGGTTATGTAAATGAAATTTCAGAAATGATAGCAAATGAAATAAAGGAATAATAGCTCCATAAATCTATAGAAAATATCAGATCAGAAATAATCTGTCAGGTAAACATGAAATGATAATAGAAAAATAATTGCTTAGCATATCTAGAGAAGATGTAGCTAAAAAACAGAGGAACACAGAAAAATGATGGAAACCTTCAATGATCAGTATAGGGAAAATTAGAACACAAAAATCATATTTAAAGAAATATCCAGAAAGTTAAAAATTCCATTGAGATCTGACACAACTGCTTGAATGAAACTGAAGATAGATGTTCAGACCTGGATGACAGAAATGCAGCTAGTGATAGCAAAAGAAAAGATTTCTTAAACTTAATGAGGAACCAGGAAATAAATATCCAACAGCTGAACGATGATGCAAAGCAAAACGATGTAAGACAGGTGACAACAAAAAGGAATCGACACGAACTACATAAAGGCTATTTGGAGAAAGAGTATCAAAAGATGTCTGAAGCATAGGAAAACAGTCTGACCTGCCATAACTGAGGCATATAGAACTCCAATTATCCATAACCAAAATATACATATACCCAGTTATATAATAATCAAGGCCCAAGAAATTCAGCAAGAGAACACAATACTATAAGCTGGTAGAGAAGGCCAGTGAGATAGCTCAGCAGAATAAGTGCCTGTTTAGGCAAGTACAGGGAGCTAGTTTCAATCCCCAGCACTACATGCTGTACAGGACACCTTCGTGTGCACTGAGCCAGCTACTAGACTGGGCGTGGTGGCACACACCTGCAGCCTCACTTCTGGGGAAGTTGAAAACAGGGGGCTCACTATGAGTCTGAGTTGTGTAGTGAGACCCTGCACCAAATACATTTTAAAAAAGGTGTCAGAGAAAAGAAGTAGATCGCCTGTAGAGGAAATTCCATCAGAATCATGGAAGATATCTCAACAAAAACAAGTAAGTCAAGGGGAGCTTGCAGTGATGTATTTCAGATCTGAATAAGAAACAACTTCCAACAAATAACGATGCACCCTGAAAAACTTTCAATCAAAATTATGGAAAAGTAATTCCAGAAGAAAGAAACTCATGACAACCAACCAACTCTACAAAGAGTACTGACAGATATTCTAGAGATAAAAATGAGCACAAATCTATGAATAACAGAAGAAAGGAGCCATCAAGCAGTACAAACTATTAAACAGAGGCAAAAAGTAGGGAACCAACAAGAAGAAAATAATGTGTCAAAGATAATACATGTAAGTGATAACCATTAATGTCAATGTTTTCTCTTCATCAGCCAACAGAAACAGAGTGGCAGAACAGATAATAAACAAAATCCGAAAATACTGTATGTAAGAAAAACATTTAATTCAAAAGTAAATTCACAGATTAAAAGTCAAAGGATGGAAAAAAACTACTACATGCCACAGGAACCCAGCGAAAAGCAGGGGGAGCTATGTTGTTTGTGAACAATGTGAGCTTGAAGCCAAGAATGATGAAAAGAGATGAAGAAGATCACTACATCCTTGTTATGGGAATACATCCGCAGGGACACATAACGATCATAAGTACAGATGAACCAAAGGCAGAAGCACTCATCTGTATAAGACAAATTTTAACAGACAGGAAAAATAAAATAAGCACTATCACAATTGCAATGTGAGCCTTTGATACAACATTTTCACAAATATATTAACTAGAAAAAAATGTAAAGATATTCCTTAGTCATGGATAGGATGAACCAACATTGTGAAAATAGTCATACATTCAAAACTGTTACACAGACTCAATGCGATCCTGATCAGCATACCATTAGTATACCTCCCAGATCTAGAGAAAATATTATTAGGGCTGGGGGTATAGCTCAGTGGCTAAGCACCAGCTTGGCAAGCTCACAGTCCTGAGTTTGATTCCAGATACTAAAACAAAATTCATAAAATTCATGTGCAACCAGAACAGACCAATTATAACAAAAGCAATCACTTACAACAAAGCCAAGGCAGGAGGTATCTCTACCCCTGACTTGAAATTATACTACAAAGCTACTGTGATGAAATCAGCATGGTGCTGACAGAAAAAAAAAAACAGACCTATGAATCAATGGTACAAATTAGGAGGTTCAGACACAACTACAAACACACTCCACCACCTTTTCTTTTGTCAAGGGTCCAACATGCTCACTGGAAGTAAGGTATCCCCTTTAATAAATAGAAATAAAGAAATTGGTTCTTCATGTGTCAAAGATTAAAAATGGGCCCAAGTTTATCACCATGCACTGCACTAAAGTAAAAATTGATCAAAGATCTAAATGTTAAAACACAAACACTAAATCTACTGGAAGAGAATGTAAATAAAAATTCTGAGGACATGAGGTAGGCAGAGAGTTCATGAACAAAAACCAATTGCACAGTGAATAGTTCAAAGAATCAACATCTGGGATCTCATCTCATTGAAAAATTTTGCCCATCGATAGGAAACACCAACAGAAAACAAATTACAAATTGGTGATAAAAAATTAGCCATCCATCCCTCAGACAAATGATTTTTATGTAGAATATATAAAGAAATAAAAAAATCATGACCCAAAAATTCAGAGACCCAATAAAGAAATGGGCATCTTCGATGAATACATGCTTCTCAGATAAAGAAATACAAATGGCAAGTAAATACATGAAAAGGTTCAACATCATTTTTCATTTGAGAAATGTAAATTAAAACAAGCTTGAGATTCCATCTTATCCCAGAAAGAGTGGCTATTATCCAGAAATCAACCAAGAACAAATAGTAATGGGACTGTGGAGTGAAATTAATCCTTTTCTACTGTTGGTGGGCATGTAGACTGGTACAAACACTGTAGAAATCATGTGGAGATTACTTGGAAAAGTAGGATTAGAACTCCCATTCAACCTACATATACCCTCCTGCATATTTTTCTAGAAGAATTGAAAACCTCATACCACAGTGATATGTGTGCACCCATGTTTATAGCAGTGCAATTTGTTATAGCTAAATCTTGGAAACAACACAAATACTCATCAACTGAAGAATGAATAGAAATGTTATGGTACTTTCATGCAGTGGATTTTTACTCAGTTCTAAAGGATAAACTTGAGACTTTTATAGAGAAATGGTTGCACCTAGAAATGATACTCATAAGTGAAATAAATCATTCTCCCCTGTGAAAACATTGTTTACCTAGTGTAAGGACCTGTACAAGTAAATAAAGTAAGAAAGATGCAATAGATATTGTTAAAGGGAAAGAAAAGTTCAAACAAATGAACTGGGATAGGGAAAGAAAAAATGAAAAAATGAAGGAAATATATATATAATGATAACTGTTCTACTAGTAATTTCTTTTTTCAATTAATTGTAATGAGAAATAAATCACAATGAGACAGTTTCAAAACAGGTTAGTGGGACAGTTACAATAAACAATACATTGCACATTGTTGTCTTCATAATAGTTATTCAGAGTATAAGATGCAGACATGATATCTTGCCCAAACACTATTAGTACAAATCTTTCTTTTCATTGAACTAAGAGAAATAAGCTATATATCTATCTTAACTACTTTTTATATACATACATATATTTTTTTCACTACAAAAGGCTCCTTCATTTATATCCTCCTTTTTTGTTTTGTTTGTCAGAGATGGGTGTTACATTGCCATTAAAATATTACAGGTGCTTGAATTCAGCAAAATAACACAAATAGTCCAATAGTCCATAATAGAAGTAGATTATCCATAGGACTGGCAATATCAGAACTAGTTGACTTGAGCCTTTTACATCTCAGCATATTACAATGGCTTTGCTTTTTGTACCTTGTGGTTATAGTTTTCTGCTGGATGGTTAAGACTAAGTTAAAGCAAGGCCTGTATAACTAAAAATGTAACTTTTGTATCTGACAAAGTCAGTCAAATCCTCTCAGGATTTACCCTGAAAGCTTATACAGCAGTTTTTAGATCTTTTTGTCAGTGTCAGCCATCTAGATGAGTCATGGCCATTGCTTGATCAATTTTCTCTCTGTGAAAGCCTGAGGGGCTGGGGAGATGGCTCAGTGGGGCTGGGGAGATGGCTCAGTGGGGCTGGGGAGTTGGCTCAGTGGAGCTGAGGAGATGGCTCAGTGGAATAAGCGCTTCCTTGTCAAGCGCAAGGGCCTGAGTTTAATCCCCCAGTTCCATACAAAAAAAAAAAAAAAAAGAAAAGAAAAAAAAAAAGGAAAGCCTGAGAGAATGTTTTCTCTCTAGATGACTCTCCTTAGGCACACTCTATATCATTGATCAACTTCCTCTGTGGCCCCATAATCTCCTTGAATAGAAAATTCGGGATAATGCTGTTTCCTACTAATTTGTATTGGCTTATTGAAGGAAACATTTAATGCTTGTTTGTTTTTATTTTTGACCTATTTTACATGCTTGTATCTGTTAATCTGAACAACTAAATAGATGACAACAATAGGAAATATAACAACCATTGTTGACTTCCTATCATATTCTTCTAAAATTGTGTGACATTTTAATGTTTTTATATTCTCTTTAAATTACAAAAATTATCATGGCAAAAAAGATAAAAAATATTTTTAAAAGGTAAATTGAAGTCATAATTCCTTAGGTATACTATAATATGTAGTGGTAACAATACAAGAATTTACTCAGTAAGTGTTTACTTTTGTAAATAGTATTCTTCAATATGCAAAGACACTTTAAACAACACAGGAGAATGTTTGACAAGAATACTCTTTTTCACTCCCTGTAACATTATCTGGAGGTAAACCTGGGAAGAGTCCCCTCCTTGGCCAACACCATTGAAGACCATATCTATTTCCTTCCACCCACATCCCCCAGATTGAACAGAAGGCACGCTGGGGCCTCTTCTTCTGCATCTTGAGGAGACAGAGCTCTTGTCCTTGGTGAATCTGCTATGCCTTCAGTGGGTGGTACAATTATGTGCTCCTTATTTAGAAAATTCCAGTTCACGTACATGTCCCCTGCTTCCTATAAGGATGTGAATAAAGACAAGAAGAGTTTACATAGAGGGAGAGACTATACACATTAATTCCAGGGTCTGTACATGTATTGATGAAGTATAGTGTTCAGATTATTTTGTGCCCTAAATAAGAAGATTCAGCAGAAATTCTGCCCATTTTCCTATGCTATATTGGAGAATGATGGGGACTCCTGGAAGTCAAATCACACAGTCAATATGTGCACTAGGCTATTATTATGCATGATAGCAACAAATGGTCAGCATCTGAAATAAAATAAGTATCATGTACGATACATAAAAAAGTGAAAAAAAATGGAAATTTATCTGTATTTTCAAGAGCAATAAACATCTGTTTAGCCACGTCACTTTCAAATTGTGTCTGGAGAGCCAAGGCCATCATTCTGTATAAATTGCATATATTTGGGGAAAACGTTTACCAAGGAGGGAAAGAATATTTAATGACCTACTTGTGTTGTCTGCCTTTCGTGTTACATGAGCACTGATATCTATATCTGATTTCTTTTCAGCTGTTAATATTGGAGCTTCAACAAAATTTCAAAAACTGTGTGGCTTGGATGTTGAGACAGCTCAGCAGTATAAAGCACCAGTTATAGGCAAGCGAAAGGATAGTAATTTGATCCCTGATCCCTGTCACCACATGCCAAGTCATCCCTGCTCCCAGGGTGGGCTGAGCTGGCCACAAAAAAAATCCTAAAAATATTTTTTTTTATTTTTTATTTTTTGTGGCAGAACTGTGGATTGCCAGGCAAGCACTTACTTTACTGAGCTATCTTTCTGGCCCCTAAAAAACTAAAACTGAATGAATAAATAAATAAATAAATGTGCAGCTGAAAACCAGAGTTATATTTTGTCTGAGTACTGGACTCTAGGAATTTGAAATCTAGTTTTCTCTAGCTCCTTGCCTTTTAGCTTGGGCTGTTAGTCTTTGAATGGAGCTACATCCGTCTTGTCACTGTCACTGCCATCTCCTTTTTTATCCTTTTCTAGTTAACACACCATTCAGACTGGATTTGGGCCTGCTCAATGGCCTGAACATGGTACAACAATGAATGCTATTTGCAAATATGATCACTTTAAGTTGCAGTGCTACAGGCCTCGAGATGCTTGGAGACATGTTTCTTTCATTAAAATACTCTGGCCCCAAGTTAGAAAAGATGAGTTTGATTTTGAGAGGTTTTTACTTGTGTGGTATTCTCAAACTTTATAGAGCCCCAATCACCTACGCCATGTGTGTGTGTGTGTGTGTGTGTGTGTGTGCGCGCGTGTGTGGTGAGTGCAGTGTGTACATCTTTCAATATGCAGTTAAATACACATGGAAGCTCGTCCAGGCATCAGTACTTCAGATCAATCTGCACAGTCCCGTCGGAGAAGTAAGTGCAATGTGATGCAGACACATCTCTTAAATTGATCTGATTTTTGTACAGTTGCTAACTTAATTATATGTGCATGGCCAACCAAGTAGATTCAATGCATCATCTTATTTTTTTCTCCAAATGCCTTCAGGGCAGGTTTGGCTGGCTTGAGTTGTGGGGATCGAACCATAGCCACCTGAGCCTGACTGCTTTGTTGAAGCAGCCACTTAAAGAACTGAACTAAGGTGCAGGCCCCCTCAATGCATCATCTTAATATTTACAAAATGTAAATTTCATTATGGAGATTTAAATCTTTGATTGTTTTTCTTTTTTCTCTCTCTGTCTCTTTCTTCCTATTCATGTCTCTGTCTCTGTCTCTGTCTCCGTCTCCCTCCCTCTCTCTCTTTCAAGACAAAATCTCTCTGTGTAGTTTAGACTGGCCTTTATTATATATCCCAAACTGGCATCGCACTTGAAGTGATCCTGCTTGTCCCTCTTGCTAAGTCCTGGCTTTGCAGGCATGCACCAACACACTCAGATGAAATATTAATTTTTATGCTAAAATTTGTACCTCATTTTGTATTTTATGCTAAGACCACCTTTGTTTTGATACACCACATGATCAGTAGGGGCACCGACTACATATTTGAGAAATACACTTTTCTTAAAATTAATAGACATTATCTCAAGAACAGCAATAGCTTGTCCAGAAATAAGAGAAATATTTAGAATTCTTTCTTTCCCCTCATCTGTTCCGCAAGGACTTTATACCTATCATTTATATGTAGCATTTGATAAACTGATATTTATACATTTATATTAATAAAATCCACACTTCACATGAGGATTAAATTTTTCATTGGACTTTATCCACATTTTAATAAATAGAAAATAGCTTTTGTCCAATATTACAGCATTACGTTCCCTTCCAGGATGGTCCTCGAGCTACAGGTCACAAATGGCCTCTCTGTGGGACAGTTGTTCACAATATTTGGTTGGCAGGAAATACAGAAGTTTTCATAAACTTTATTTTTTCCCTGATACCTTCTAGGAAAGAGAATAAATGCCCTCCTTATACACTTTTCTCATAAAAGCTTAAATAACATGGATCACGCAAATCAATTGCAGTGTGTAGGTATAGAAATGGGTCTTGAAATATAAACACCTGTGAGAACAGCACCACTAAAAGAATTTAAGAACAGAGAAAGAATTTCAACCTTATGACTGAGAAGATGTCATGTGAGTTTTTTCATTGTCACTGAGTTACTGATATGGATTTTCTCAATCCAATGTAGTTCCAGGCTCTCCCTGCAAAGTCCAGCACATGCGGCTACCAGGGTTTTAGCGCCTGTGATTAAAATGCAGACTCATATGGCTGGTACAAGGAATTTCTGACTCAACTTATACATGGGAGTGTGAGGCTGCATGTACTTATCTTGAGCTCTTGAGGGGAAGGAATGATGCTCAAATGTTCTTTCTGACCCTGGACTCCAGGGACCATTTCCCAAAGTACCTTACATTAAATCCTGCATTGCAACCCATTTGCATCACCCCACATGGCTTTCATGCAAATAGATTATTGATAAAGTCTTCTGATGCAATCCGTCTGAGAGGAGGTGACCTCTGGGGCCTGGCTATCAGTAGGTATTTATGAAATCATGGTCCATGGGGGTTGGAAGGCTGATCATCAAACATGATTTCTATCCTGTTTTTAACCTGAACATAGGTCCACAGATGCGTAGCCACAGGCAGAATGTGCTATTTCGCCAGAGGAGTGTGGGAGGGGGAGTTGAAATGCTTATTCAAGGTCACAATGGTAACATATTTACTTTCTGGCTGAAACTGCAAGTACTAACTTTCCACAGACAGCCCAGGGGTCACATCCAAGATGTTTCCCTTTGAGGGAAAGAGAAAGATTGCTCTCTTTCTTTTTCTAAAATCTTTTCTCTTAGTGAGGTCTATTATGTGAAGTCATGATACTTGCTTTCACAACATGAAAAAAAATTTCATAAGAAAGGAGATGTGGTGACTGGTGAAGTTTTCTCCCTCTCTCTATATTTCCACATCAGTAGCAGCAATATAAAGGCATTTAAGGAATTATTTCTTTTTTTCTTAGGATTACTTTTTATTTTTTAATTTATAAGAGATTAGAAAAACTATTTTATTATTTTTATTTTTTCCATATTTTTTTGAGAACAAATAGCAAAGAGATAGTATCAAATCTGATTAGGACAGTTTCAATAATTAATATATTGCATATTCTTGTCTCATTGTTTATTCATTGTACAAGATGCAGACATAATATCCTGTTTACAACACTATTAAAACAAATCTTTCTATTTATTGAATTAAGAGAATGTAGCTGTATATCTATCCTATTATTAATATACAGATACAAGATGGTCACTAATTTGTATCCCCTTATTTGTTTAGTTTTGACACTTAAATATTATAGGTGTGTGAATTCAGCAAATATTCCAAAATACTCCAATAGTCCATAATAGTAGTGGGTTATCAGTCGGACTGACAAGGTCAGAAATTGTTGACTTGAGCCTTTTACTGCTCAGCATATTACTATGGCTTTGCTTTTTGTACCTCGTGGTTATACTTTTCTGCTGCATGGTTAAGACCAAGTTAAAGCAAGACCTATATAACTAAAAATGTAGCTTTTGTATCTGACAAAGTCATTCAAATCCGCTGAGGATTTACCCTAAAACTGTATACAGCAGTTTTTAGATCTTTTGTAAGTGTCAGCCATCTAGAAGAGTCATGCCCATTGCTTGATCAAATTTCTTTCTCTGAAAGGCTGAGAGAATGTTTCTCTACATGTGACTACCCTTAGGCATACTCTACATCATCGATAACTTTCCTCTGTGGCCCCATGATCTCCTTGAATAGAAAATTTGGGACACAACTGAGTTACATGATATAGTACAGGTTCTCCTATGTCCTGAATCTTCATTGACCTTGAAAGGCTGGGCCAAAATATTGGCTGCCCTTGAAGTCTTCCTTTTTCTCTAAATTTTGGTCTTTAAACTTAGGTTGTTAACCCTTCAGAAGAGAAGCTTATTGTTATTATCCTACAACCTAGGCTGTTGAACTTACCCTCACTGAGTATCAAACATCTTAGGCATAACATGGAACAGATATTTTTCATCAAGTATTGGTATGTTAAACTTTAAGTCCCTACAGAGTGTGATGAAAAGATAAAAAAATCTTTTAAAAAAGAGGAATAAACAATTACCTATTTTTACACAGAAGTTTAGAAATCTTACCATATACAGCATTGTATCAGGACAGTCCCTCAACACCCCTTTTCCTGTCTCCTGCCTTCAAGGAATTATTTCTTTTTGACCAGTAATTGTTTCTTTATTTGTTTATTCCTGCTTGATTATTGAAATAGATAAAGCCTAGGAAATCTGTTGGTAAATAGAGCCATGCTGGCTATTTTGGCATCCTGCCACTTCAATCTACAACTCAGGAAGATCTGGCCAAATTTATTTTGTCTGCTTCTCTGTCTCTGTCTGTCTGTCTGTCTGTCTGTCTGTCTGTCTCTCTCTCTCTCTCTCTCTCTCTCTCTCTCTCTCTCAGTTGAACATGCTAAGATATTATTTTATTTTTTAATCATTTTTATTTCCAAGTTTTAAATCTAGCTTCACAGTGTAACAACACTGTTGGCCTTCTTTCATTTTCTCTTTCTCTTGTCCTTCCAGTGCTTTTACTCCATAAGGTGATGTGACATCCCTTGAAACACAAGCCATTACATGTACTAAATTAATAAGAAGCTACAGGAAAGTGTCACTTCCACAAAGTCCAGAGCTTGCTTACATGTTTTGGTGTTAGTCACATAATTCCTGAGGTTGTTACAGAGTCACCAATGGCATTTTTACCCCAGTGGTTTGAACAAATTAGTTGTAGACATTTATCTATTCTGTTCCATGACTCCTGGATCTGTAAACCAAACCAGGTTTAAGAAATCAGATTTTCATTCCCATGAATTTGATGCTGCTACCCCTGAGCCAAAGCACATCTTGTGCTTCAAATAATGCTAATGAAATTTCTGTAGGCAAACTGTAGTTACTTAATAGGGGAGGCAGCATATGGAAGGTTGCACAGTGTGACTTTTGACCCTCTGAGAGAGTAAATGTCAGCAAAGTCATGATGGCTTGTGATATTTCTTTCATGTTAAGAGCCACAAGCATTGCCTAGGGAAAAAGTCCACATTAGGGATCTGGAATGTCAGGTTTCACAATTGCAGCAGTGCAAGGTCTCTGTGGCTACCTCATATTCCTTTTTAAGTGAGGTACTTGCTGGTCATTGCTATTCCTATATATCTGAGTATGTCTATGTCTTTATTTCAGTTAGTTTTCTGAGTAGGTTATAATGTTGTTCTCACGTGAAAACTTCAAAGCTAATGCTTGATGCTTAGTACTATTCTTAGGTAAATGTCATGGTTTGAGGTTTGTGCAAGGTGAACAATACAGTAAAGGATACGTTTTATAGTAGTATTTTATAGTGAATCATCCTAGAATCACATACTAAAATTACAGGAAATCTATCTACCAACAAATCCAGCTGAGAGCCTAGAGCTCATAACATTGCCTTCCACCAGTCTAACTGGAGGCCTAGAACCCACCATATAATCCCATGCAGGACCACTTCATATAT
>NW_004524866.1:1717818-1719324 GCF_000260255.1 Octodon degus | reverse complement strand
GCAGAACAGCCCAAGAGAACTGGCAGCTTCCAACAGCTCCAACACCTTCTCCAAACAGCACCCCTAACAGCATTTTGGCAGCTTCTCCTGTTCTGCCTTTATGCTGCTGGCTACCATCCTCAGGTGGGCCTCCCACACCGAGCACCACACTACTTTAATTCAGCTGGGTGTAGTAAATTGATCACTTGTTGGACAGCCACTACGCTAATGAAGTCTGCAGTATTTCCGAGCAATTCAAGCAGGGAAGTCTGATGTAAATCTCCTGAAATGCATTAAAACAAACTCATGGTACCTTTTGCAGTGGTAAAAAGGTTTAGTTTATTGCAGTATGATTATTGGTGCAGGTACCAGTGCAAAGGGTTTTTCACCAAGGAAGGAAAAACTTAAACCGACCTTTGATTATTGCTTGAGTTAATTGAAGTGTTAAGGCTAATAACAGATTGGGGTCTTTGGAGAACACATTATTGTCAAACAGCAATGGAGTAAGGATGGGGTCTGCATAAAACAAACCTACCATGACCCTAGCTAATGACAGTTAGGAATGATCAGAAAAACCTGGAGGTCAGATTGAATAGCAAGCATAATACAATTCAATGATGTTGGCATAATTCAAAATAAATTTGACAGTTTAGTGACAAGCACAGAAGCCTAAAAGTAGAAGCATGGTTTAAAATGTACTCAATAAAATACGTTCAGAGAGATATGTACTTTCTATCAAGGAAATTCTTTGCTAGTGGCTAATGAAAAGTTTCTTAATATGACCCAGTTGCCTAAATTCCTTGGTAGATAAGGGAAGAGTTTCTGTCTGCCCTTGGTAAAGAGAAGAGGCAGCCCTTTTTTCCACTTCCTCTGCTCGCAGTCTCCTCCACACTGCCTCAACTCAGCTTTTCCCCTCAGAGGCACTGTGCAGTACAAAGCCTGCACAATGTCTACTTATGAAAAGAGAGCTGTACAATTCTGGGAGGATTTTATATCTGTGCTGAAATATACACTGAAAAGGAGTTTGTAGGTTTTGTAGATCTTGTTTCAAGTTCTCCTAAAGTTAGAATGCAAAAGTTCCATAAACAACTGTCATGCATTAACTTCTTAATAAGATGAGACTCCAGTTGTTGATTTTATGCAGTATTTCCTGTGCAGCTTTGTTTTTATTCATGAACTGTCAGCCTACTCCTATGTGTTCAAGATTACTGGGGCTGGGGAGATGGCTCAGTAGAATAAGCGCTTCCCTCACAAGTGCAAGGGCCTGAGTTCAATCCTGGGTTCCGCTCCCCCCCCGCCAAAAAAAAAGATTACTACTTGCTATCTCTTCAGGAGATTTAGTGTTTCTCCTTTAATGTTTAGATCTCTAATGCACTTTGACTTTAGTTTAGTGCATGGCAATAAATTTGGGTCTAGTTTTAGTTTTTGGTATGTAAAGAGCCAGTTTTTCCAGCAGCATTTGTTAAAGAGGCTTTAGTTTTTCCAGTGAACATGTTTGGCCCTTTGTCAAAGATAAGATGGGTAACT
>NW_004524866.1:1692747-1717456 GCF_000260255.1 Octodon degus | reverse complement strand
TGTGTGTGTGTGTGTGTGTGTGTGTGTGTGTGTGTTTGGTGTGGCCAGCTCAGCACACCAGGGGGCGGGGCTGGCATGTGGTGCTGGGGGATTGAACCGCGGTTCCTGTGCTTTGCTAAGCTTGTTCTAAGTAGGTGCTTTAGACCACTGAGCCATATCACCAGACTCAATTTTCTGAAATTGTCTTCCAATTTTTTTTAGAGTACTGTAATTCTTACTGCATCAATGTTTTATTTCTTTGTGAGAGTGATGACTAAGTCTTTCTTTTTCTTTATTGGTTCTCTTGCTTTTTTTCTTTTGCATGTTTTTGTGAAAGGTGTGATTTCCCCATGGAAATGACAATGTGCTCTTTCTATGTCTATTTTCCTTAGGTTTCTTTTCTTTCTTCCTTTTTTCTTAGTCCTGGGGATGGAACTCAGCTTACCCCATAGGCACTTATGCTGCTGACCTATCTCCACAGCCCTTCTTTCTATTTCTCATTCTGAATGGGTGTTGAATCGTGTGAAAGACGTTTTCAGTGTCTATTACAGTATGTATATTTGATCTTGTTTCTCTCTATGTGACATATTACACATATTGATCTCTGTGTGTTGAATCTTTCTTGAATCACTGGGAGTAGATTGATAAGTAGAGAGAGAAAGAGAGTTCTTGATGTATGATCTTTTGATGATTTACAGTATTCTATTCAATAATGTGTTGCTAATGATTTTTCACTTATGCTGATTAAGGAGCTTGTAGTTTCTTTTCTTAGGAAAATCATCATCTGGATTTTGAAGCAGTGTGATGCAGGCTTACATGGGTGACCATGAAAGATCTGTACCCTTTTCAATTTCTTGAGAAGTAGAGCAGATTCATCACTTTTCATGTACTTCTTGAATTCAGCAGTGAATCAATCAGGTCCTGGATTATTTTTAACTGATAGATTCTTTATTGTTATCTCAATTCCATTGCTTGATATTAGGTTGTTCAGGACTTTTCTGTCTCGGTTTATTTTAGATAATTACTATGAGTCTAGGTATCTGTCCATGTCTTCAAAAATGTCCAATTTTTTGAAATAGAATTAAAAAAAACACATATTTTGTACTGGGTCTACAGGGTATCATTGCACAGAACAGACTCATAGTGATCCTCCTGCTTTCAGCCACCCAAACGCTGGGATTAGGGGTGCACACCAACATGCCAAGTCTGTCACTGTCTCAGTGCACCCTGAGGGCAGGGCTGGCACCTAAGCCGGGGATAAAATCCTGCCCCCTGTGCCTGCCTAAGCAGGTGATTTAATCCACTGAAGTATCCTACTGACCCTGAAATATGATCTTTAAAAGTTATTGTTTCATGCCTTTTGATGCTTTTTTAAATTTCCTTCCTTCCTTCTTTCCTTTCTTTTTTTTTTCTGAGGTGGGGTACTGGAAATTAAACTCAAGACCTTCTGCTTGCCAGGCAGGGGCTTGTGCCATTGAAATAAATCCCTAGCTGTTTTCTAATTTCAACATTGTATATTTTATATATATATCAGTGACAACTTTCTTTCCTTTACTATTTCTTTTCTGCTGTTGAAATTAGTTTTCACTTACAACATACCAAACTACCCTTAAAAGAGTGTGAATTCTTCCTTAAGGCACACTAGTAGCCTATTAAGCAAAAAAAGTCTTTCTATATATTCTCCAGTTGATAGGTACCTTGGTTGTTTCCAAGATTTAGCTATTACAAACTTTGCTGTCATAACCATGGGTGTACATATGTCATTATGATACGATGTTTGTTATTCTGGGATGATACCTGGGGGGGACCAGCTGGGTCAAATGGGACCTCAAATTCTAGAATTTTGAGAAATTTTCAGTTTTTGAACTGGTATAAACTCCTATCAACTGTAGAGAAGAATTTCTTCCCATCGCCCCACCAGCATTTGTTGTTGATTGATTTCTTTTTCTTTTTCTTTTTTTCATTTTATGCATTTGGCCCAAGGTCTTACTACTCAGCTCAGACTTGTTGCAATCCTTCTGTTTTCATGATTTCTTGATACTAGCCATTCTTTCTAGAATGAGCTGGTTCCTCAGTGTTGTTTCAATTGCATCTCTCTAATCACCAATGATGTTGAATTTTTTCCATATATTTATTTCACATTTGTATTTCTGCTTCTGAGAAGTGTATTCATCTCAGTTGCCCATTTTTTGGATTGGATCTTTAAATTTAAGGAGTTTGATACTTTTAATTTTTATATGTTCTAGGTATAATTCCTTTGTCTGAAATATGATTGTCTATAATATTTTCCCACTCTGCAGGTTTTACTTTTACACTGCCATTGATTTGTTTTTCTGTGAGAAAAGCTTTTCCATAGAATGAGATCACTGTTATTGATTCTTTGTACTATTTTTTGATCTAATGAAGGTTATGTTAATGAAATCTTTGCATATATCTATGTCTTCAAGAGTTCTGTCTATTCTCTCTTTTTGTAGATTTTTTTTTCCCGTGGGAGGAACCAGTGTTTGAACTCAGGCCCTTGCGCTTGCCAGGCAAGCACTCATTCTACTGAGCTAACTCTCCAGTCCCTTTGTTTTGACAGATTTAGTGTTTATCTTTGAATATCTAGATATTTGATCCACTTTGATTTTAGTTTCATACATCATGATAGACATGCACCTAGTTTTATTCTTTGGCATGTGTAAAGCTAGTTTTTTCCAGCACAATTTATGAAGGAGATTATTTTATCCAGTGAATATGTTTGGATCCTTTGCCAAATATAAGGTGGCTTAATGTATTTGGTGTTGTTTTTTCATCTTCTAGTCTTTTACCTTGAATCTCAGATCTGTGTTTTGCTAGTACCTTGCTGGTTTTTTGTCACAATTGCTTTTTAGCCTAATTTTAAGGCAGAAATTGTTGTGTTCCCTACCTTGCCTTTGTTGCTGAGAAATTTTTTTTCTATTCTACACTTCTTTTTACTCCGAATGACCTTTAGGAATTTTTTTTTGTCTAGTTTTGAGGTATGATTATGGCATTTCAATATAATGACATTAAATCTGTGTTATGGGTGATACATTGTGTCAACTTGAGAAGTGTAGAAGATTAATTGAGTAACTCAGAAGTTCTGATCCTGGAGTATAAAGGACATGCCCTTACCCTTCTGGGATGATGTTCATTGTATCAACTTAGGAAATTTCAAAGTTCCAGTGATTCAGCAAAGGGCCACGGTCTTCACTTTATGAATATTCTCATGCTGTGTAAGGTGAGGGTATGAAGATGGTGTGAATGCTACACCTATCCCTGCAATGACAGCTTGCTTACAGTGTAAGGGGAAAAAGAGGCCTCCCTCGTTATTCTTGCTGGTTTTATTTCTTCTTCTGTCCTGAACTGTTGCTCCTGTGCCGTGCCCCCTTGATCTGGGGCCAGCTGAGTATGACGGATAGCTCCACAAAATGTGAGCTAAATAAAACTTTCCTTATTAATTCTTTGTATCAGATATTTTGTCTCAGCAACAAGACACAAGTAAGAAAGACAATCTGCATAACAATTTCTGCAGTATGGCCATTTTTACTATGATTATGGTTTGTGTCCGGTAGCCCTCTTGCCTGAATGCCACATGTAGTCATGGGGCAGACTTCTAGAAGTTGTATCTATGGCTAGGATCATGGGTGTAAGTGCTACACCCTTCCTGAGTTTCACAGCCTAAAGTGCAACAGAGGGGAGACAGACTTGTTCTTTGTTGCCATTAATCTTCCCTTTTGCTCTTGCTGTTTTGCTTTTTTCTGCTGCCATGAGCCTCTGCCCTCTTCCATGTGCCACTCTGCCTTGAATCCAGGTAAGTATGGACTGAAACTTCCACTAACTGTGAGCTAAGTAAATCTTTTCTTGCTCAATTTTGGGTGGTAAATATTTGTCCCAGCAATGAGCAAAAAGCAACTAAGACAACTGTGTTGTTTCCTCTTATCCATGAGCAAGGTATATCCTTCCATTTTCTGATATCTGCTTTGAGTTCCCTTTCCAGAGTAATGTAATCTTGAACGTTTACTTTCTTTGTTAGATGTATTTCTGAATATTTTACTTTCAACAGTATTGGGAAGGGTTCATGGATGAAACCAGAGTATACAGTTAAGTGAAATAAATTGGACTCAGTTATCAATTGGACTCAGTTTACAAATATTGTATTGTCACCCTGGCATGAGATACCAGAGCAGTAACTAAGGGTCAAAATATACAATAGACAGAAAGCAATTGTTTACAAGGAAATGGGAAATAGAGTAGGGAGAGGAAGGAGAAGAGAATAAACAATGATTTAAAAAGTATAAATGGAAACAAAGCTTTTCCAATCACGAGGGGATGAGATGAGCGATTGAAGGGAAGAGAGGGCATTGGGAGAAAAAGATGAATCAAAATGTGTTGTGCATAGATACAAATTATGAATGATAATTAGGATGATACCTACAATATATCAATAAGCTTAACTTTAAAAAGAGGGTGTAGAAACAGCCAGACTTTGTCAAAATATGAAGAAGTCCATGAATATAGACAGACAGCAGCAGGTGGCAGGAGATAGGAAGTCTTGAAGCAGTGACTACAAATATTCGTAGGAAGATAAAACTACCCAAGAGTTTGTGTTCTATATTTTGCAGAATACAGTACTCACTACTTTGTGGGTGGCCTTGGTAGGTTTTGATTCAGATTCTACACAACAATACCTTTTCTTCTATTTAGGAGTTCTTTCTTGCACCAATCAGCGGGGCTGGTGGGTGCTGGGCCAATTTCTTAGTTTGTCAAAGTGCTATCTGAGAACTGATGGATGCATTTAGAGATTTCAGGAGCTCTATATTTGAGTGACAGTGTATAATAGGGTCTGTTGGTTGCATGCATCGCCTGGCCAAAATCCAAATGCCATTAGTGAGTTTCAGGGATTGATAGAGCACGTCCTATCTTTTCCTGTTCCTCCTGGAAATACTATAAACTCTGTTTTGCACGTCACTGGGAACTGTGTCAAACTTAAATGACATTTCTTATGCTAAAACTGGAGTTTGCTTTTATTATAAACATCCTTCCACATTACAAGGAAGATTTAGAACCCTATTTTGCTGTTCTGGGCCTAGGGAGATAGCTCAGTGGTCTAAGCACCTGCCTGGCAAGCACAAGGAACCAGGTCTGATCCCCGGTACCACATGCTTTGCCATCCCTGGGCACTGAGCAGGCCACCAAAACTGGGTATGGTAGTGCATGCCAGTAATGCCAGTGATGGGGAGGCTGAGACAGGAGGATCACTATGAGTCAGAGCTGGGTAGCGAGACCCTGTACCAAATAAATAAATAAACAAGTAAAATGTTCCAGTGATCTGACTCAAGAATGTAGGAAGTAAGCAGGCCTGGGGAAATAATGTCATAAGCATCTGATCTATTTTAACCATCTTTGGATACACTTTCTCTGCTGAATTGTACTAAACCACTCCTCTGGCCTTGTCATTTATCTACCAAAACTCCTTTCTACCTATGACATAAGAAGAAGCTTGCCCCTTCCTAGTTCTGCAGTGCTCTCTCCTCCTCATCTTCCCAGATTTTAGGAACACCTGACTGCTCATCCCTCTCAGTGCTTACCTCTTGCCTACCCCTTCTTTAAAGGGCTCAACAACATATTAGACACCAGAGAGCACCAGAATTCAGTGCAATTTCTTGTTTAATGAACACTCGAATCTTGGAGTACTGGCTTGGAGACTTGCAATTTGGGGAATCCTTTAGTGCTTACATTATAAGTAGCCTATAATTTTTGCTGATGTTTTTAGTCAATTTTATACACATGATTACTTTAAGCTATGGAAAAGAAAAGGAGCGCTATGACATGCACTCCCTGTTGTATTTGGCCTCATCATCTGGAATGAAGCAGCCATAGAGTTTCATTTAGCAGCCATGAAAGGGCATGAAATCACACATGACCTGCAGCCGTAGTTGTTATTGTTGGGGTAATTCACGAAACTGAGGTGGGAAATACTCATTTTGCTCTGATATATGCTGATTTTTCAAAAGCAAGAACCAATTCAATAAAAGGAATTTTACACAAAATCCCATTTATTTTTAAATAAGCAAGTACTCAGTAAAAATCAGACATACTGTTCTGATTTCTTTAGTAGAATTTCTTTTATTTCAACTGTGTAAGCTTGCACATATTGTCCCCTTTTAGGAGGGGTCAACAAAGTTGGACTTCACACAGATTGAAGAGTGGATGTGCCTTGGTGTCTGCCAGCATAACATGAGGATAAGGATATGCCTTAGAGATCTCCTTTTTTTCATTATTAATTCTGGAAGGTTTCTAGAAGAATGTCCTCAGTGAATCACTTTTCTCTTTGAATATTCCACTTTCAACCTGTAAGATAGTGGAGAATAATGCCTTCTATTAAAGCTGCTGCAGAATACAGCACAGAGGGTCTAGTATGATTCTGACAGCCAGCAAGTGCTTAAAAAATTCCCTTCATTCTGCTTCATTTTCCCCAAAATCTCTGTGTCCCTCAACAATCTTGTGTTTGGAAAGTGACTGCATCATGGGGCCCCATCTTCATCAGCAGATTCATCTCCAGGTGGCTTTAGGTCCTAAATGTGTTGTTAGCAGGTGGGGCCTGGCCGGAGGTGGCTTGCTGAGGATATAGCATGAGGACCTGAGCCCTTGTTTCTGGATCCCCCGAATTTCCTCGCACCCTGGCTGCTATGCTTGAAAAGGTTCTTCTGTCATGTTCTTCAGTGCTGCATTTTCTGACTCACTACCTGCTGACCTGCAACTGAAACCAAAAACCAAACAAACGCCTCCTCCACACCTCTTCCTCTAGGTGGCAGGTATTCTGTATTTTATCTCAGCAGTGACTAATATTGATATTTTCTATCAGACAATTGGAGTCATTGCTGTCACTGTACCTGATCATATGGTTTGAAAGCATTTGGACCTGGTTTGTGGGTGCAATCTGGAAAAGATTGAAGGTGCCTAGTAGAAAAGCCCTAGAGTTTGGAAATATAGAAAACAGAGCCATAGGAAAGCAAGCTAAGTGGCCAGATAATTAAGAATTTACTTTAGCAGGTGAGTCAGTCATACCAGGAGCTGGGGATCTGCAGAGCTGTGGGAACACCAGGGGAACGGCTGTCATTCTTTAAGTTTACCTCAAATAGGACAATGTGAAGTTGTTTTATTTGTGCTTTAAATGTACTGAAGTTTTTTTCCTTTTCCTTTTCTTTTTTTGTGGTCAATGCAGATCACCATGGGGGTGGGGTTGGCATGGCAAGTTGTACCAGGATCAAACCAAGGTCCCTGCACTTTTCCTAAGCAGGAGCTTTAGACTGCTGAGCTACCTCGCCGGTCTAAATGTATTATAGTTTTGATGGAATCTACTAGAAGGATTTGAAGATGGATAAAGCATAAATTTCTCCATCTTTCCATTTTTCTTTGGGTTTACTCCCTCTTTCTCCTTCACTCCTTAGTCCCATCCATCAATCCAGGAACTCTGGTCACCCTTTTGTGCTTTTCAGACTCATTTCCACCCACCCGTCCTTGCTGTCGTCGTTATAACCACTCTCTCAATCTTTCATTTAGGAAACTCCTTGTATTGCAGATACATACACAAAAATTGAATACAGAATAGAAATAAGGTTTTATTAACTTAAAATATATGGAAAATATTGAATTCAA
Source organism: Octodon degus (assembly GCF_000260255.1). Classification (NCBI taxonomy): domain Eukaryota; kingdom Metazoa; phylum Chordata; class Mammalia; order Rodentia; family Octodontidae; genus Octodon; species Octodon degus. The sequence continues at coordinate 1,709,815 of NW_004524866.1, read as the reverse complement.
ATATACTGTCCATAGCATTAAAGATCAGTAACCCATAAACACTTATAACTTTATTCAGAAATATTTATTCAAAATTTTTAGTGGGAATCTTTATTTTATTTATTTATGCATTTATTTATTTTTTGTGGTACTGGGGACTGAATGCAGGACCCTGCACTGGTCAGGGAAGCATGTATTCTACTGAGCTAACTCCCCAGTCCAATTAGTAGAATTCTTAAACAGTGAATGAGAATGTAATGACTCAGAATCTGAAAAGCAGGCATGGGAACACAATGAGTACAGCTGTAACTTTATTATTTATTTATTTATTTATTTATTTATTTATTGACAGATGCTTGCAAAACTCAGGACTTCTCTTGAGTCTCTGAGAAGCCTAGGTTGAAGGCAAGATTACAACCTCCAGCCTCACTATCCCAGAGTTCTGAGATCACATGTGCACATAAGCATGTTCAGAAAAACAGAAGACATGCAATAATGTTTATGTACAGGGCCATATATAGCAAAAAAGTATGTCGTGCAAATCATTTTCTATCACATCAAAATGGCTTTTAAAATTTCTAGGTATGGACTAAATATAAAGGATTCAGAATCACACTGACATACAGGATTATATTTATTGCCTTTTAAAATGAGAAAAGATATACAGAAAGCTAAAAGGAAGGCAAGATAAAAGTGGATCTGATGATCACAATCATAAACAATAGAATGAATTATGAAAAGAGAAAAAAAATTACAAAAAATGAACTTAAAGACATGAGAACTGCAAGCAGATGCAGGGGCTGGGGGTTCAATCCCCAGGTCTACACTGCCTGCCCTCCCACCGGAGTGCACTGAGATGGCAAATGCGACTGGGTGTGGTGGCACACATCTGTAATCCCAGCACTTGGGAGGTTGTAAATAGGTGGATCAGTAAAAGTCGGATCTAGTAGTGAGATGCTGAGCACCCTGTAGACCCTTCCCCCCCAAAAAAAAAAAACCCAAAATGACATGAGAACTGCAGTTTCTAGTGAACACTTTCCTAATGGAAAAATAAGGATCATTGCATAATAAGGATATGAGGACCATAGTAGCATATAGTATCTGGTATCTGACTTCACATATGGTTCAGATTTGACGTCAGGCCCAAAGCCGTATGTTAGAAAACAAACATATTTAATGATAAGCAGACTTCTTTTTCACAGAATGTGTTTTGTACCTGATACCAGTAAGAGAATTTCCATCTGGTCTTAACAAAATAATGTAGCACTTGGGGACAAAGATGCAGTCCAGCAGACCAGCACTGGACGCCAAGATGGAGAAGATCTCCATGGCCACCATGGCCTTCCCCTTGCTGCTGTGGTACATGGGCAAGAAGGTGACCCACACGCTGCAGAACACCAGCATGCTGAAGGTCAGGAACTTGGCTTCATTGAAGGTGTCAGGCAGGTTCCTGGCCAGGAAAGCCACAGTGAAGCTCACCAGGGCCAAGAAGCTCAGGTATCGCAGGACACAGTAGAAGGCGGTGAGGTAGCCTTTGTTGAACACGATGATGAAGTGGCCATGTTCTGAGTGAGCATCTGTGTCAATGTAGGGTGGATTTGTCCCCATCCAGATGCCACAGGGAGTGAGTTGGATCAGGGAGCAAATGGGGATGATGAAGTTTGGTGCCCCTGATAGAAGCAACTGCCTCATCCTTCTGCCCTGGGCAGTGACTTTAAAGGCTAGCACCAGCGTAACAGTTTTGGCCAAGACAGTGGAAACAGCCACAGTGAACACAACTACAAATGTGGTCTGCCGGAAGATGCAGGTGGCTGTGTTGGGACGGACAATGATGAGCGAGGAGCAGAGGAAACGGCAGATGAGGGAGATGAGCAGGGTGTATCTGAGAGCTTGATTGTTGGCCCTGACAATGGGAGTGTCTCTGTGCTTCACAAAGAGCCCAAGAACAGCAACTGTGAGAAAGGTGAGAGTCAGGGTGCTACCAGCCAAAGCTTTTCCCAAAGGATCTTCAAAGGCCAGAAAAGTCACAGCTTTTTGGAGACATTGGTTTTTCTTAGTGTGGGCATACTGATGGTCTGGACACGTTATACATTGTCCCATATCTAGCAAAAATTAAAATTGTCACCTGCAGAGTTTCGCAACTTTTTGAGATTGACAGGTCCATTTCTAGCACTTCATTGGACATGAACTAATTTGATCCCTTTGAAATTTTTAATCTTTTACCTTGTCTTTTTTGTTTTCCAGTGAATTGGATTGAACTCAAGCTTTTCACTTTGATATAGGCCCATCACTTTTAAATTTTATTTTTTGTATCAGGATCTTGTGGTTACCTTATGTTACTTTATTGCCATGGTTCCTTTCATACATAAAATGCAACTGTCTCTGCCTCCCTGTCCCCTGGATCCCAGGACATGTGACCACATCTCATTTTTCATTTCTTTCCAGGCACAAAATAACAGAATGCCATGTGGAGAGTAACTCCCAAATAATACTGAGTGAATAACTCCTGAATAAGAACAGCACTTGGAAGCGTTATTACTTATTCTCCTTTTATGTCTGCCACATCCATGAAATTTTTCTCTTTTTACAAAGTAATAAATACCTATCTATCTAAATCAAATCTTTGTAAATTATTCACCAGGTTATCATACAATAATAAATCCCATATTAGGAAACCTTTATAATTTCCTAAATTTCAGGAAAAGCGTATATTTGAAAAAGGATTTAGTGTCATGTAATTCCATCATTGAGCATCACTATCTGTCAACATGCTCTCTGCAAAGTTCACATTTAGTTTTTATGGTCTGCTGACTTTCCACAGAGAGTGAGCTGGATCAGGGTGCAGATGGGGATGATGGCGTTTGGTGTCCCTGACACCAGCAACTGCCTCATCCTCCTTCCTGGAGCAGGGAATTTGAAGGCCAGCACCACAGTAATGGTTTTGGCCAAGACAGTAGAGCCAGCTACAGTGAACACAAGTCCAAATGCCATCTGCTGGAAGATGCAGGTGGCTGTGCTGGGACAGTCAATGAAGAACTTGACCACAGCAGTAGTTTAATGTTGGTATGTTTCAGAGTCTTTATAGAATGTTGGACTCTATATTTAGTGATTTTAAAAATTTGAAAAAAATCAGATTTCAAAATTTCTTTTATGTATCTATTATCACAGACTTTTCTAAGAGTCTTTCTCAACATATTTATCTATTTATTTTGTATAGGATCTTGCTACACAGCTGAGACTGATCATGATCCTCCTGTCTCAGCCTCCCTAGTGCTGAGATTACTGGCTTGTGCCAACAGGATCATTTCTGGTGGTCAGCAAAGCAGGCCCGTGTCTGGGGCCAGCACAGCATGAGGTTCCAGGGATTGAACTCAGGTTCTTGCACTTGCAGGGAAGTGCTTAGACCACTGAGCTATCTCCAAAGCCCTTTTGTAAGAGTATTGTGTTCCATTAACATGAAACCCAAGACAAATGTATTAATTACCATGGTCTTACACTTACAAACTAATATCAAAAGAAATGCATATCCTTCATATTTTCCATTTCAGTACATATTCGTGTGTGTGTGTGTGTGTGTGTGTGTGTGTGTGTTTCTTAGTTTAATTGCATTGGCCATGACACGGAATGTAATGTCTTGCCGAAGTGTGACATAAGCATAGGGAACACCTTGGTTACTCTTCAGAAAAAGAACTGACATCTACAAAATATAACAAAATGAAAAAAGGAATCTGACTGCTAGAGTTGAAAGACCTAATCCTAAACTGAACATCTGATATGAATAGACCCTTCTCAGAACAAGTACAAATGTCACATGAATCCATGAAAAAATGTTCAACATCACTGAGCAAGATAGCCCAGAGGACGAAGCCCCTGATAAGGCAAAGACAGTGACCAAAGTTTGAGCCTCAGCACTAAATGCTGTGCCAGCACCACCCCTGGTTGCACTGAGAAAGCCACAGAGACAGGGAATGGTGGCACACACCCCTAATCCCAGCAATAGGGAAGCTGAAAACGGGAGGATCACTAATAATCCAAGCTGCGTAGTAAGACTGTGTAACCCATACATAAAAAAGACATACATTTGTAAATATCACATTGTCTCTCTGGTATGAGAAATGGAAAATGTAAATGAGAAGCAAAATTTACAGTAGATATTGTGAAATAGACAGCATTTGTCCAAATGGAAAGGGAAACTGTAGAGGGGAGGTGTTGGAAAAGAAAAGACGCAATGGATAGGAAAATTTAAAAAATGAGTATAAAACCATAAAATAAAAACAAAGATTTTTAAATAAGGATAAAAGAGGGTTGAAGCAGGGGAAGTGATAGGAGCAGATAAAGAAATCAGGATATATCATTACAGATAGACATTCTCTATGATAACTGTGATCATTATTCATATCTAAATTATAGACTTAAACTGTAAATTAGCTTAATTTAAAAAACGGACCACAAATCATAAAGTATATTGTTGGATCCCATATATATCATACTTTTTCTTAGTGAGAACATTTTTTCCCAATTTGTCAAGAAATACTTTTATTGTTTATTTATAAATCACAAAGATATGTATTTTTTCTTATAGTCTCTAGTATTAGGCTTCACTTTTCTTCCTCCGGAAACTAGTACATTTAATTATATTTCATAAATGGAGTTTGCTCGTGGCATACCATCTCTGAAAAATATAACTAAATTTTTAAAATTATGCAATGAGATTTCTTGGTTAGGCTGACAGGATCTGAGGCAGGAGAGTCTGCAATGGCCTTGCTGCTGGAGACCCAGAGAAGCCCATGACTGCTCTCAGTCTGAGAATACCGAAGCGACTGAACAAGAAGTTTCTAATATGCAGGACCAGCCCAAGGCCAGGCCTAAAGTCTCCCAGAGGAAGCATCCGTGCAGGTCTGCCTTGGGAAATTGAAGAACAGAGACGTCGAGACAAATGTCCATAGATGATGGCACCAAAGGGCCCCTGCACTTAGTCTGGGCTCTTCAAGGTGGGCACACTTCCTGCATCTTTCCCTATTTATTGCATTAAAGTTATAACCAATCCACATCTGCAGTGGGCCTTCCCTTCCCAGTTTGCTGGCTTACAATGCAATCATCTCCAGATGCACCCAGAAATATGCTTTACAAACCTGATAGATTCAATCCATTCTATTGGCTATATCGTGATTAATAATCATAGTCATGGCTATGCATTATTTTTAATTTTAATTTTTGTTATTTTATTTTGAAGAGTACAAAAAGAAAAAAAGAAATAATAGAAAGACAAAACAGGGTAACATACAACAATATACAAGACATAGATTTGCAAAACAAGTATAGAAAATTATCAATGGTTGTTGTATTACCTATCTTTATCATCAATTATGTTGTTCAGATTAACAGACATGTTATGGTTATTTGATCAAGATTGGGCACATAATTGAATATTAACACTTGATTTCAATAAATCTTTTTTTTCTTTTCACTTTTACTTTTTAAAAATTTATTTTAAAGAGAATATCATAATAATTGAAAGGACATTCAAAATGGTATATGTTTAGTAGACCAGGATAAGTGGTATTCAAGCATGATTTTTGTATTACATATTGCTGTCCTCAGTGTAGTTACTTAGATCACAGATATCAGCATACAGTTAGTCAAAGTGAAAATTCTACACATTAACTGCTATTTTTAAATAATATCTGTTATGGTTTCCCACCCCCAAAACCCCATGTACACATAGGTGGACCTTTTGGGAAGTGATTGGATCACAGGGCATAAGACTTATCAGCGGAGAACTCCACAGATGAGTTTATAGCTGGATGTGATGCTGAAAGAAGATGTCTGGTCAGAAGTAGAGGGTCACGGGTTGTGACCTGGATGTATCTACCTTTCTCTTCTTCTGAGCTGTCTGCTTCCTGCTGCCTTGGCTCAAGCAGCTCTCTACTGCTCTTCCTCCCTGCCTCAGAGCCAATCAGTTGTAGATTGAAAACTGTATAAACTATAAGTCAAAATAGACTGTTCTCTCTTAAGGATGAAGTTATGGGTATTGGGTTATTGTCTCAGCAGTGAGAAAAACATCTGTGCAAACAGACTCTATATGCACATACAATCTTGACTATATAGCATGCAAACGTTGCATCTTTATGAAAGTTTAAATGGGAATATATGAAAAATTACCCAATTATCATTGTGTCATAAATCTTTGTTCTAAACACAATAAGGGATGCAAAGCATACAATATCCAGTATTGAAGATGGAGGTCTCTGTCTTTTACAGACCTACATCATAAAATCCATTGAGTTTGCGTAAGAATGTGACATTGTAATCAGTGCCTAGAATTTAACTTTTAATGACTGTAATAAAGATTATTAATAGTCTTGATTAAAAAATAAATGAAATTGCAGTGCTTATATTTTGAAATTGAAACATCTATCAGGCATAGAAACAAATTGGATAATATTCAGTTAGAAAGTGATTCTACCTTGTCATGATATATTGTATTTATGATGTACAGCACTACAATCTCAAGGTTCAATAAATTTATAGAGAAGTTTTACCCCTCATCCTCATATGATCTGTACTTTAATAACATGACATTTGCCCTTAGACTATTTGAATGTTCCCCAGGGAATCCGTGAATGTAGACAGGTCTAGCACATCTTTGAGGCAGTCTCAGCATAGCTGTGGGTATTCTGACTCAACTCACCCCCTCCAGATAGGGACATACGCCATTGGTAGACCATATGCTGGTTCCTTTGCCCACAATGAAAAGCAAAAAAAAAATAAATAAAAAAAATAAGATTGGGCTAAAAGGAAAATAAAAATTAATTTCAAAGGAAAAGTGTATTTTGCAAAACAAGCAATAGCACTCAATATAAAAATAATTTGAAATTTAAAAGAAAACTTTTAAAATTTATTTTCGGAATGATTAAAAATAAAAATGATGCAAAATTTCAAAACAAGATAAGAAATTAAAAATAGTGTGTTACATATTGTTTTCGAAGTAATTGCTTAGATTAGATGATGTAGGCTTGCAAAATTAACCAACCAATAAAAAAATTATCATTGTTGTTCTCTACAAGACATTTTTCACTTTGAAGATGGATGTAGTGAATATAAAAATGGAGTGGGAATTTCATCAAAAGGAATGATCTTACCTGTGTCACTGGAGATCTCATTGTCTGCAGAAGGGGTACAATCAATACAGAAGGCAGCCTTTCCCTCCTGAGGGCTTTTTCTAAATCCAGGGCTGCAACTCTCACTGCATACTGAGCGGGGAGTCTACGGAAAAATATGGGGGAAACTTGTTAGACTTTCATTTTCCTTTCAGAGCTAAAAGATGTACTTAATTTTCATACCTACACAAAACTATCTAGATGAATGTCAAATTTATTTCACAAGATGAAACATATATCTACAAATATATAAATAAATAAATGCATGTGTTTCTCAATCTTCAAATGCTGATAAACCAGAATTTTTCAAGTTGAAAATTCAGCTATTCAATTTCCACTGGGATAAAGTTTAATTGTTTCATGTGCAATATTTGAGACAACATCCTCTGACAATATGTAGCTTTTTCTGGTTAAGGAAATGGGTCATGGTTAGGTCCAACACACCTCTGTGATTCTTGTGGCCCACTCTATTGTATCCTCAGATAATGTTATTTTACAACTGTGTGGAGCACATGAAGAAATATTTCCTAATTTAACCTTCAGTCTAAGGCCTTTTGGAAAATTCCAAAAATTGAGAATGTCATACTGTGAATCCAGTTTCCTTCTGTCATACAAGCTCACTTTGTCTCCATCAGGAGTGTTAAATTGGACTTTCTTTAGAAAGCAATGCAACTGAAAGAGACACATCATCCTATATGAACAGAGCTCCAGGAGAAAGACACAAAATATGAGTGGCCAAAAGTCCTTAAACTACTGTAATTCCTTTCATATAAAGCCATTTGAACACTAGTGTCTGTTGAATTACCACACATGAATATTTAGTTTAAGGACTAAAATATCAGCCTGCTCCAAAAATGTCAGTGATTTTCTGGAAGCAATAATCCATGCAAACCCATGTAAATAAAGTTTGGGGACAGGAACAGAACTCTGTTGACACAGCACCTGCCTGACAAATGCAAATTCTTCAAGCCTTTTTATGGTACCTCCAAAATAAAATACTATAAAAATAAATTCGGTTCTGTTAGGCAGAAACATTAAATAATGAATGAAAGCTTCTAATACCCACAATGTCAACTGCATAACTCACTGTTCACAAAGCAACTATATGAGTCATCAATATCAGAAGATTTTGCAAAATTAAAAGGAAAATTCTTATAATATGGGCAGTGTAGCTTTTAATGCCATTTAGTTTCCTGAGTGACTTCACATTTTCTGAATGCACTTTAAGAATGCCACAGGACCTGTTCAGGTGGCAAAGACGTTAATGGCTTATAATTAAATGCACTGCAATGGCCTCCTGTTTTTCCCCCTTTCCAGTGGCTCCTTGACTGAGGAACATTTCAACTCATGTCAAGAATTCTCTATACTGTTATGTTGAGCTGCAGGGGACTCAGGTCAACAATTTCTGACATTGCCAATCAAGCAGAAGACCCAATACTATTATGGGCTACTGGAGTCTTTTAGAATATTTTGCTGAGTTAACATACCTATAATATTTAAATGATGGAACTTAAGAAAAAAAAGGGTCTACAGATGAATGTCCATTTTGTATCTGTGTATTCAAAATGGTTAGGATAGATATATAGTTACAGTATCTTAATGAATACAGTGATTTGTTCTAATAGTGTTTGTAAATAGGATATCATGTCCGCATCCTGTACAGCAATTAACCACTAGGAAGAATGTAAGCAATGTGTTAATTATTGAAACTGTCCTACCAATTTGATTTGAAACTGATAAACAATTGCTATTTGTTTATCAAGAAAATTATGGGAAAATAATAAATAATTTCTAAAAAAATAAAATAAAATAAAAAAGAAATTTAAATTTGGATCTAGATTAGATTTACAATGAATTTACAAATCAATTTGGAGAGAACTGACTCCTTTACAATATTAATCTATCGCTCCTAAATGTATGTATGAACAATGTATCTTCATTTATTTAAATCATTTCTATGTCTTCAAGGTATGCATTTTTTTCCTTATAGCAATGTTTATATTCTTGGCCAGTTTGTAAACATTTTGAAGTTTCTAAAAAAAAAGATTTATCTATTTAAAATAGAAAATCAATAGTTACCATAGTTCATCCACATGTAAATTGTGCTTATTGGTTTTTTTTTTAAATTTTTACTGAAAAACCAATAGCAATGAGATAGTTTCAAAACAGGTTATTAGGACAGTTACAATAATTTACACATTGCATATGGTTCTCTTTATAGCAATTATTCATAGTATGACATGCAGACATGATATCCTGTCCAAACACTATTAGTACAATTCTTTATTCTCACTGAATTAAGAGAAAGTAGCTGTATATCTATCTATCTATCTATCTATCTATCTATCTATCTATCTATCTATCTATCTATCTATATATTTTACTACAAATGGTCCTTCACTTATATCTCCCTTTTTTGTTCAGTTTTGTCAAAGGTAGGTATACATTGCCATTTAAATGTTTTAATTGCACATTCTCTCAGTCTTTAAGAGAGAGCAAATTGGTGAAGCAATGGCCATGACTCATCCACATGGCTCACACTGACAAAAGATGTACAATCTGCGATACAAAGTTTCAGGGTTCATCTTGAGGGGATATCACTGACCTTGAGAGACACAAAAATTACATTTCTTGTTATATAGGTCTTGCTTTATCTTGGTCTTAACCATCCAGCAGAAAAGTATACAAAAGAGGTATAAAAAGTAAAGCCACATTAATATGCTGAGCTGTAAAAGGCTCAATTCAACAACTTCTGACATTGCTAGTCAAACGATAAATTGTGCTTATTGTTAATTGTGCGACTGTAGCTGGGCTGTCATATCTGTTGTAGTTAGTTATTATCCCAATGTTTAAAAATATTGAGAAGCTCTGGGGTAATAACCTCATCACAACCAAAACACTGGGAACTGAACCAAACAGAAACTAATATCCCACACTCAGTTAATTGGAAAGGTAGGATGTTGGGAAGAATACAAACTAAGAATCTCTTAGCATAGAAGATATCCTTGAAATGTAGATTACTCCAGGAAACACTTCAATACTAGTGATATAAAATCTACTCACAAATTAGCAAAGATCACCACAGAAAATAATTAAAAATATTTTGAAATGTCAAAACAAGGGGTCACAATGCAATCTTACACTTACAGTTTACCCAGAACATGACCAAGAGATATTAACATAGAAGAAATTGGAAGTCTAACACCTGGAATTTCTGAATGATAGCAACTGAAATTAAAAAAAAAAAACTTCAGTTGCTATAGAAGGAAATACATCAGAAATAATCTCTCATATTAAAAAAACAATGATAATGAAAGAATTTGTCAGCACTTCTAAAAATGACATAAATCAAAATAGAGCGTATAAAATATGGGAAGTTAAAAGAACAATATAAGGAAGAATTAGAATGCATAAACAGGTTCAGGAAATTGAAAATTCCATCAAAAACTGGCAAAACTGCTTCAACAAAATTTTCAGAACTTGAAGATAAAGAAAAACTTTCAGACCTTGAAGACAACACTGCAGTTAGTGGTCATGGAAGGAATGATCTCTTAAAAATAACAAGGAACCAAGAAATAAGGATTCGATAACTGCAAGACCGCACAAAGGAAAATCAACATAAAAAGATAGGTTTCAACGGAAAAAACAGGAGTCAATACAAGTGACATTAAAAGGTTATTTGCAGAAGTCATAGCAGTAAGTTTCACAAACATGGGAAAAAGAATATGACACACAAATAAGGGAAACATATAGAAATCCAATGTGCCATACATAAAATAAATACATGCCAGATATAGAACAAACAAGATTCCAGAAATTCAGCACAAGAACAGCATATTAAAAGCTATTAGAACTCATTGTGTTGTCCAGAAACCTTGGAAAAAGCCTAAGAAAGCTACGGGGGTATAGAACCTGACCTGCACCCATACCACCAAGGGAGGCTTGGTGAAACCTATCCAAACTTCTATCATTGCAGGAGAATTGCAAAGCTCAGCTCGCCCCCTCAATCACTGCAGGAGCCTTGTGGAGCTGCAGCTCTACCCCAGCTACCATCATGAAACCCTCATTGAACCAAGGAAAGCAAGAGCCTGTGTAATTCATGCTGCGACACTCCACCATTACTGCTGAGCTAGGGTGAACACTGGAATAGCTTCAGATATTTCAACACAAAGGAAGGAAAAGCAATCTCAGACCTCCAGCCCACCCAGAAAAAGCTCAGGAGGAAAGGACATAGAAGAACTTAGATGTCACAAACACTGAGAAAAGATAGCAACTGAAGCAAAGTAAAGAAACAATCCCATCAGACTATAGAAATAATCTCTCAGATATAAAAAATGGCAACAATCATAAATTTGAATTTTGAATTTCTCAGTGGATCTAAAGAAGACATAGATAATAAAAACAGAAGAGAACAGAAAAATAATGGAAGCATTCAATGAACAGTACAATAAAAATGGGCAATAAAGGTCGCACGAGGCTTCCCCTTAGTAACCTGGGTGATAGCTGGTGAGTGGCCTGGAGGTTTCCGGAGGTTCGCGCAGGAAGATCTCTTTTAAAAATTTCCGGGGGGCCTCAGGGGCCGGACACCCTCCCCAGAATCGTCCCTTTAGAGTCCAGTCTGACCTTAAGGCTGGGCTTGTGGCCTTGAACAAGTCTCACGGGGCGGGGGCGGAGCTTGTCTCACTAGCTAGGAATTTAGGGAATGCCCAGGGACTTTCTAAATAGTAGCTGATATTTAGTAACACGCCATCTTACAGGAACATTTCATTTTCAGAGCAGTCCTAAAGGAGTAGGTATTATTATTCCCCATAATGAAGAAACAGAAGTGCAGAGATAATTTTACCAGGGTCACGCAGCCATTAAATAAGTGATGGAGCTTAAATTCAAACCGAGATCAGACTTTGAAGCCTGAACTTTAACCGCTATTTTGTGTTGTCCAGTTGGAAAACAGTTGCCATTTCACTAATATGTCTCTGTTTACATAAGCCAGACAAATTTTACAGGTGAGACTGAGGTTTAGAGAGTTTGACTAGTGTAAGGAAGTTGCTAGGAACAGGGCTCTTCTGGAGATCTTCCTAGGTTTAGGGCTCTTTCCTGCAACCATATTGTTTCATTTCCCAGAATCTTGGAGAGCTTTGTAGTTGACAGGCATGAAAACCTGTCTGACCCCGTTATAGTTGAGAAAACAAAACCTAGACAGAAAAAAGCGATGGTGTAAGTTGTAAGCCAGGGGCAAGTCGGAGCTGCCACAAATTCTTTTGCAATTTGGGTGGCATGGATGATACAACAGGGAGGGTTACTATAGGGTTTGTAGTAGTTTAGTCTTATGCATGATTTAGATAATAAATACACATATGTTGTGTTGCTAAAAATGAAGTGCTATGATGAAGTCCACAGTGCTATGATGGGTTACGGGAAGCATGACCTCATTTGGTTGGAGGCCATGGACAGGAAGGCATGCTCTGAAGGAATGGTGGCAAGAATAGGAAGTAAAGAGGTAAGGAAAGAACATTCCAAGAAGATTCAGCAGTGTGTTTGAAGACCTTGGAGCCGGAGGTATCCTTGCAGAAATAAAGGATCAGCTTTATTTAGTGAAATAAAGATGTCAATCAATTACAGTAAAAAAAAAGGGGGTGGCAATAAAAATTAAAATGCATGAAACAAATTCAAACAGATATTCAGTAAATTAAGAATTTCACTAAAAGATGGCAAAAGACCTTAAAATAAGAATTGTAGCTAGTGATCACAAAAGAAAAGATCGCTTAAATATAAAAAGGAAACAGCAAATAACAGTTCAACATTGCAGGACAATGGAAATAAAAACAATAAAAGACATAGATATCAATGAAGCAGCATAGGTCAATACAAATGAGATTTTAAAAAAATCTATTTGCAGGAGTAATAGAATAAAATTTTCCAAGCGTGAGAAAAGAATCTGGCATATATGTGAGTGAGGTATTTAGAAGTCCAATTAGCTATAACAAAAATAAATCTACACCCACACAAATAATAATCAAGATCCCAGAAATTCAGCGAAAGAACACAATATTAAAATCTGTTGCACAAAAAACCAGATCAGTGATAATGGAAAGTGCTTCAGACACATGTCAAATTACTCAACAAAAATCATCAAGTAAACAAGAGTTTGCAACTGGCAGAATTCAGCCAAGAGCAGCTTGCTGAATGATCCAGCAGGCTATACTTGGTTCAGAGAAGCTTGATGAGTGGACCAGTGGGTGGAACTCTACACTGAGTTGCTCCATGTGTGACCCAATGGGAGAAATTCAATGGCATTTTCATGGAAGGAGGGACAGAGGCCTGTGGCTGGGTCTGCTGAGGTGAGCCACATTGCTAGACACAATTGGTTCCAGACTGAGGCCTAGACCTACAGAAAGATCCTTATGGCACACAGGTGGCAGGAGGTACTTAGAAGCCTCCAGAGCAGAGCACAATGCCAAGCTAAAACCAATACCACACTCTCAATAGAGAAAGTAAAAGCTTGGGACATGGCAAGACGAGAATGCTTGAAATAGAAGAGGTACCTCAAGGACAGATTCATTACAAAGAGGTCTTGATTCCAAATACCTACAATCAAACTTTAACAAAAAATTATCACAGAAATCAAATAAGGAGTTCTCTTTGAAACATAAAGAACACAGCACAATGCAATACCAGGCTCTGAATCCATGAAGAACAAATTCAGGAGATACTGGCAAAAAGAAATTGGAAGCCATGCACCTGACATCTCTTGAAACAATAGCAATTGAAGTAAAGAAACTACTGCAGAAGGTTATAGAAGAAATCAGATCAGAAATAATCTTCCAATTTTAAAAAATGATAGCTATGATGAAGGAATTACTAAGCCTTTATAAAAAGACAATGAGAAATAAAATAGAGGATAGAAAAATAATGGAAATCTTGAATGAGCAATATATGAAAGAAACAGTATGTATGAAGCATATTCAAAGAGATATACAAGAAATGATAACTCCATTAAAAGTGGGAAAAACCATTTGAATGAAAGTGAAGATAGACTTTCAGACCTTGAAAAATTATTACGACTAGCGAAAAATTAAGGAAAGACATCTTAAAATAACAAGTTTCAGGGCTGGGGAGATAGCTCGGCAGACTGAACAACTGCTCATACAAGCACAAGGATGAGGTTTTGATCTCTGGCACCACATGCTGCCCCAGCCTCACCCTTGAGGGCACAGAGCCTGCCATCAAGACCAGGTCTGTGGCACATGCCTATAATCCCAGCGCTGCAGTGTCTGAAAACAGAATAATCACTGTGAGTCCAAACTGCATAGTGATACACTGTATCAAGCAAATGAAGAGAGAAACAAAGATCCAGAAAATAAAAATTCAACAGTTGTAAGATGATGCAAAGATGAACAACAAAAGACTAATAGGCACCAATGAGAAAGAAGGAAGCAACACAGAAGTAAAGGAGAAAGCTTCTCCCAAATGGGGAAACAATCTGATATTCAGATAACTGAGTTATATAGAATTCAAAATAATATAAATCCAATTAAATCTGCACACATATATAATAATCAAGATTCCAGAGATTCAGCATAAGAAAATCATAGTAAAAGCTGCTAGAGAAAATAAAATCAGATCACATTTAGGGGAAATCCTTAAGAATAACAACAGATTTCTCCTCACAAACTATCAGGTGAAGAAGAGCATGGAGCAAAATATTTCAAGTCCTACAAGAAAACAAATCCCAACCCAGACTGACATAACCTGAAAGACTCTCTTTCAAGTTTATTTTTTTAAATTAATTTTATTGAGAAAGAAATAGCAATAAGACAGTTTCAATACAAGTTAGTAAGACAGTTAAAATAATAAATACATTGTATATTATTGTCTTAATAGTATTTTTCATAGAACAAGATTCAGACATGATGTCTTTTTTAAACACTATTAGTACAAATCTTCTCAATGAACTAAGAGAAAATAGCTGTATATCTAATCTAACTAATTTGTATATACAGATATATATTTTTTTCACTACCAAATGGTCCTTCATTTATATCCCCCTTTTTTGTTTAGTTTTGTCAGACATGAGTATTCCATTGCCTTTAAAATATCGTAGGTGCTTGAGTTCATTAAAATAATTCAATATATTGCAATAGACCATAGTAAAAGCATCAAGTCAACAACTTCTGACGTTTCCAGTCGTGTGGATAACCCAATCTTTCAAATTTAATGGAGAAGTGAGATACTTCCATCACAAAGAAGAATTAGAAATTTTCATGATGACCAAACCAACCCTACACAGAATACTAAAAGACCTACTAGAAATGGATCAAAATGACCACAATTCCAGGAACAGCAGCAGAACGAACCCAGCAAACATGGCAAGCAATTAAACACAGAAGAAAAGTAGGGAACTATCAGCAGAAAAATATAATTCAATACACATCAATTATAATCATGAATGTAAGTAGACTCAATTCGCAAATTAAAAGAAATAGATTGCCAGGATGGATTAAGAAAAAAAATGTAACCATATGCTGTATACAATAAACACATGTAACCCAAAAAGAAAAAAAAATCACAGGCTAAAAGTCAAAGAATGAAAAACAATGCCACATGCTCCATAAGCTCAGGAAAATAAACAAACAGGTGTAGGTATCCTGTTCAAAGACGTTCTGCATTTCAAACCAAGAATGATCAAATGGGTTAAGAAGATTATTACATAGTAGGGGAAAAATTCAAGAGGAAGAGGTAACACTCATAAATATGTATGCACCAAATACGGGAGCACCCAACACCATGAGACAAAGTTTAATGAAAAAGAAAAATTTTAAAACCAATAACAAAATTTTAACAGGGGACCTTAACATGACGTTATCTAAAAAAAAGTAGGTCAACTATACAAAAACTAGCAAACAAATGGCAGAACTGAACTATATCTTTGAACAAATGGACTTAGTGGACATGTAAATTGTTGTACTCAACACGATCTGAATACACATTTTTTTCAGCTGCAAATGGGACATTTACTAAAGTAGACCACATACTAGTCCATAGGTCATGCTTAATTAAATGTAAGGAAATACTGGTCATTCAAGAAACGCAAATTAAAATAACATTAAGATAATTTCTTGCCCCTGAAAAATGGGTTTCATAAGAAATCAATTAATACCCAATGTTAGTGAAGCTGTGGGGCTAAGGAACCCTTCTCCACTGTTGGTGGGAATGCTGACTTTTGCACACACTATGGAAATAAGTGTGGAAACTCCTCAAAATCTAGTACTGGAAATCCCATTCCACTCAGCCATTCTTCTTTTGGGTATTTTCCCAAAAGAACTGATATCCTTGAATCATATCGATATATGTGACCCTGTGTTTATAGCAGCACAATTTGTGATAGACAAATCTTGGAAATAGCCCAAATGCCCATTACTTGATTAATGGATGAAAAAAAGATGCGATATATTCATATGATGTAGTATTACTCAGATATACAGGAAGACAAACTTGATGTCGTCATACACAAGTGGATGCAGCTGGATGCTATATTCATAAGTGAAATAACTTTCATAAGTGAAATATATTTTCCTTGTGTAAGAATTTGTAAGAATAAATAAAACCTGAATGGTTTAATAGATATAGTACAATCTAAAGAAACTAAACATAAAATTTAAAGAATGAAAATGAAGGAAAGGAGAAAAGATAGGAAAAAATGAAAGGGAAAAAATCATGTAAGTATAAATACAGGGTAGCTGAGACAATTGTACTAATTACTTCCATTCATTTTTTTTTTCTTTTCAAAGTTTTATTGATAAACATATATCAATGAGACAGTTTCAAATCAAATTGAAAGTACAGTTTCAACAAATAATACACTGCATATATTCTTCTTAGTGGTTAATTGCTGTACAAGATGCAGACTTGTGATCCTACTTACAAACACC
>NW_004524866.1:1676954-1686977 GCF_000260255.1 Octodon degus | reverse complement strand
AAAATAGGTAATAGAACAACCATTGCTAACTTTTATATTCTTGATTTGAAAAGCGATATAATTGTATGTTGTTCTGTTTCTATCTTTATACCTGTTATTTGTTATTGCTTTTGATTTTACTCTTCAAAATAAAATAAAATGAAAGAAATTTTGGTATAAAACAAATGAAGAATTTGAAATGATGTATGTCAGATACTTTTTTAAAAAAACCTTTGTAACCCAGGTTGATGTACCTTGAAAAACTATCATAATTATTGGAGAAATAAGGTACTTCCATAACAAACAACAACTGAATAAATTCATCATCACCAGGCCAAACTTTTAATAAAGGGAGAAAATTGAGCACCATTTCAAGAACAACAGACAGTTACCACCAAACACAGCAAGTGATTGAACATAGGGAAAAAATATGAAATCTATTGCAGACAAATAACATAAAAATGATAAGCCAATAAATATCAGTGAAAAAACATCAATATAAATGGTCTCAATTCAACAATACAAAGAAACACACTACTAGATCAAATCAAGTATGCTGTATAAACAAAACACATATATCTCAAAAGGAAATTCATACACTGACAATCAAAGAATGGAAAACAATATTCCATGAGATAGGAACTCAGAAAAAGCAGGGGAAGCTATTCTGATTGCTTAAAATGTCAGCTTCAAATCAAGAATGATCAAAAGAGATCAATAAGGTCATTGTATATTTATAGGGGAAAACTGCAAGAGGAAGAAATAGGAATCACAAATATATATGCACCTTACACAGAAGCACCCAACTATATAAGACACATTTTAACAGATATGAGAAGTCAAATGAACAATAGCACAATTGCAATGGAAAACTTTAGTGGGCCAAAACTAGTCAAAATATGAATAAAGAAATAACATAATTAAATCAAACTTGTGAAGAGATGGTTTAATAGAGCTTTCCATAGTGTTCAACCCAAAACACAAGAATACACTATCTTCGCAATGGCACATGGATACAACATACACTAGCACATAGAGCATGCGTAAGTGAATGTCAGGGAATTTAAATTATCTCATCATATTATCTGACCATAGTGCAATACAACTGGAAATTATTGAAAAAAGAAATTGCGAAAATTCCATAAACACGTGGAAGATAAACAACACCCTACCTAAAATCAATGGTCACACATTAAAGAAGACATTAAACATTATCTTCAATCAAAGGAAAATGCTGATACAACTTATTAGAACCTACGAGCACAATGAAAGCAGTCTCTCTCTCTCTCTCTCTCTCTCTCTCTCTCTCTCTCTCTCTCTCTCTCTCTGTCTCTCTCTCTCTCTCTCTCTCTGTCTCTCTGAAATCAAACACAGGACCTTCTATTTGGCAGGTAGAAATTTATGCTATTGAGCTGTATCTCTAGCTCTATAAAAGTAGTGTTACGATGGAAATGTACAGCACTAAATTCTCACATCAGGAAAACAGAACAAGCTCAAACTAAATCTTTATTGTACATCTCAGGTTCCTAAAAAACAAGAGCAAGACAAAAGGCCGGTGGTAAAGCTCAGCAGACTAAGAGCTTGCTCAGGTAACGCAGGGGTCAGCGTTCAATTCCTGGCACCGCATGCCATCCTGACCCCACTCTTGGGTGTGCGGAGCCTGCGATGCAGTCCAGGGGTGGTGGCACACGCCTGTAACCCCAGCACTAGGTATGCAGAAATCAGGTGCACTACGAGTCTGAGCTGTGTAGTGAGACCATGCATACAAAAAAGATAGAAGAAGAGCAAGACAAGCACAAATCTGAAAGAAGGAGGGAATTTATAAATATCAGAGTAGAAAATAGCAGAATGCAGGTAAAGAAAGCAATACAAAACAATGAAAGAACTGAAGAGTTGGTTCTTTGTTTTTTTTTTCTTTTCAAAGTTTTATTGATAAACATATAGCAATGAGACAGTTTCAAATCAAATCGAAAGTACAGTTTCAACAAATAATACACTGCATATATTCTTCTCAGTGGTTAATTGCTGTACAAGATGCAGACTTGTGATCCTACTTACAAACACCATTAGAAAAAATCATTCTATTCATTAAGAGAATGCAACTATATATCTATCCCAACCACTTTGAATACACAGATACAAAATGGACATTCATAGTTATACCCCAATTTTTTTTAAGTTCCGTTGTTGAATATTATAGGTGTGTAAACACAGCAAAATATTCTAAAAGAGTACAGAAGCCCATAATAGCATTGGGTCTTCTGTTTAATTGGCAATATCAGAAATTATTGACATGAGTCCCCCACAGCTCAACATAACAACATGGCTTTACTTCCTATATTTCATCTTCATACTTTTCTACTGGATGGTTAAGACCAAGGTAAAGCAGAACCTATGCAACAAGAGTTGTAGCTTTTTGGTTTGAGAAGGTCAGTGAAATGCCCTCAGGATTTATCCTGAGATCCTGTACCTCAGACTGTAGAACCTTTGTCAGTGCAGCCATGTGGATGAGTCACGGCCATTGCTTGGCCAATGTGCTAAGAGTTGGTTCTTTGAAGGAATAAATAAAATTGATAAACCTCTAGCCAGCCTGAACAAAAAGAGGAAAGAAAAAAAAATTCATGCAATAAGGAATAAGCAGGGTGAAATACTAAAGACTATATGGAAACTGAGAAAATCATCAATGCCTACTTCAAAATGTTCACGCTCAAAGGATAGAAAACAAAAAAAAAAAATGAATGGATTGCTAGAAATATATGAGTTGCTAAAGCTGAATCAAGAAGGTATAAAATTTCTGAATATCATATATCAGTCAATGAAATTCAAAATGTAATAAAATGCATATCAAAAAAGAAAACTCCAGGTCCTAATGCATTCATAGCTAAATTCTGTAAGAAAGGCAGAGATGATTTAATGCCAACTCATCTCAAACTCTAAAGTGACATTAAAAGGAACGGATTTTTTTCCCAAAAGCTACACCTAGGAAACAAGTAGTATTCAGCTACCAAAACCAGAGAAAGATCAAGCAAAAAGACAACCATAAACCTTTTTCCCTATTAACAGATAAAAAATTCTCAATAAAATAAGAGGAAATAGAATTCAGCAAATCATTAAGTTTATCCATCAGGACCAAGAGGGATTCATCCCAGAGAAGCAGAAATAGTTCAGTGCATGCAAATCAAGAAATGTATCACACTACATCAATAGAGTAGAGACAAAAGTCACATGAATATTATGATCATCTCAATAGATGCAGCGAAGCTTTTGATGAAGATAAGTAATCACACATGATCAAAACCCTGTAGAAAATTGGATTAGATACTCTATATCTCATGATGATAAAAGCCATCTATGGGAAACCAAAAGCCAACATCCTACAAAATGGGCAAAGACTTATAGCCTTCACTTTAAAAATCAGTAACAAGACAATGATGTCCACTGTCATCACTCATATTCAATATAGTTCTGCAAACATTACCTAGAGCAATTAGACAAAAGAGATAAATAAAAGGAATAATGACTAAAAAGGAATAAGTGAAATTATGATTATTCACAAACCTACCATGACTTTACATAGAAGACATAAAAGCCTCCACCAAGAGACTTGTAGATTTAATAAACAAATTAAGTAGAGTAGCAGGATGTAAGTCAACACTCAAAAATTAATAGAATTGCTGTACAAAAGCAGCAAACACACCAAGAGAAAGTGGATGAATCCCATCTTTCACGATAACATCAAAAAATATACTTGTTTATCAGTCAGCCACAGAGGTAAATGATATGTACATTGAAACTTAAAACATTCTAGAAAAATAAATCAAAGGGATTTCTGAAAATGAAAATATATCCTCGCTCATGGTAGGAAGTACCAACCTTTTGAAAATGACCATACTCTCAAAATTGTTATACTCATTCAATGTATTCCTAATTAAAATATCACCAGTGTACTTTACTGATCTAGAGCAAACACTCCAAAAATTCACCTGGAACCAGAAGAGACCTATAATAGCAAAACCCATCTTTGGAAACCACAGAAAGGCAGGAGGCATTACAATCCCTGACTTGAAGTTATACTACAAAGATACTGTGATAAAATAAGCAAGCTACTGGTAAAAATAGTCCTGAGGATCAATAGAAAGTATTAAAACTGAAGATACAACTAGAAACACACAAAGCCATCTTAATTTTGATAAAAGAGAAAAATATATTTGCTGGAGAAAAGCCTCTTTAATAAATGGTGCTGAGAAAAGCTGATTTTCCACATGCCAAAAAAGAAAACCGGACCCATGACTATCATCATGCACTAAAATAAAGTAAAGCTTGTCGAAGATTTAAGTATTAAAAGAGAAACACTAAACACTGGAAGAAATTAGGTTGGTGGGCATGTAAACTGGTGCAACCGCTGTGGAAATCAGTATAAAGAATCCTCAAAGTTCTAGGATTAGAAGTCCTGTTCTATCAAGCTGTTGTACGTCTGGGAATTTTTCCCTAAAATTTGAAAACATCGTAACACAGCTATACATGTGCATCTGTGTTTATAGCAGGACAATTTGTCATAGCTGAATGTTAGAAACAACCAAAATGCCCATCAATTAAGGAATGGAAGAAAAGGATGTGACATTTTTATACAATGGAGTTTTCCTCAGATATAAAGAAGTATAAACTTGAGACTTTTATTGGTACATGAATGTAATTAGAAACCATATAAATAAATGAAATGCAACACATAAACCTGTCTAAAGCTGGTATTGTCTCCCTAATGTAAGAAACTGAAAGAGTAAATATTGTCAGCATTAAAGAATGCATGTTTTGAAAGGGAAAGCATCTTATCAGAAAGAAAGAACCTCTGGGAGAGGGGAGAAAGAAAGAAGGGAGGATAATAGTGCTATTAATTTAGATTGGTTTTCTGAAATTAACAATTAATGCTTAATTGTTTGATCAATTTTGCATGCCTAGATCTGAAAATCTGAACAACTACTTTGAAGATAACAACAAGCAATGTAACACACATTATCAATTTTCTATTATCTTATTTTGCAATTCTGTACCGTTTATATCTTTCTGTTACTTTTGCTGTGCTGCCCCTGTGGCTCACTGAGATGGCGATTGAGACTGGGTGTGGTGGTGCACATTTGTAACCCCATGGCTTTGAAGGCTGAAAACAGGAGGATCACTATGAGTCTGTTCTGCATAGTGAGACCCTGTAGACCGTGTACTAAATACGTAAAAATAAAATAAGAGTTATCTTCTTGATAATTATGATTCAAACATTTAAAAATATTTTATTTATTTATTTGGTACAGGGTCTCCTTATGCACTCTGAAACCTAGTGATCCTCCTTTTCCAAATTTCTTTCACCATCTCCCAATGTTGCGGTTTCAGGCATGTCCCACCACTTCCGGTTTTCTTAGCCAGCAGGGCTGTCAGCAAGAAATTTGGTAGCAAGGGTCGACCCCGGGTCCTTGTGCTTGCCAGGCAGGCACTGAAAATGCAGAGCTATTTCCCCAGCCCATGACACAAATCTTGTACTTTGTGGAAATGATTTTAATATTCTTTGCTGAGGCACACAGATCAACCTGAGAGAGGTACCTTGGTTACATGCATGCCATCCAAGAGAAGACACGTTACCTGCCAGTGGGGAAACACTGTCATTTGTCCATTTCTCATTGGTAGCCTTTGTACTTCTTCAGAAAACATTGCCTGAAGAGCATGGGCCACAGCGTACACTGCATTGTATATATTGTAGCTCCCATCACTCATTTCTACCTCAACACGATTCGGAGGCAACCAAACCAGAGAGGCATTAGGTGTGCAGTTCTTCAAGGCACAGTCAGACTCAAAGAACGAGCAATCAAAATTCTTGGACCAGTACATAAAGAGGTAAGTGTCTTCTGGGTATTTGAAAGGGGTAGCTGCCTGGATCAAATTTTTGAAACCTGAAATTTCCTGGTGGTGGTGTGAAAAAACAAGAATTCCATGGAATGGGTCCAGTATGAAGTCTTTACCAGCCAGGTCTGCATGCCATTGTGAGTTGGTCACCCAGACTTTCCAGGTTACTAAGTGTTGTATTATATTGTAGTTTACATCATGTCGACTATCAGTACCACAGTAAATGACCACCACATTGGTAGATGATGTATCTGTGGTCAGAATATCATGTTTCTGTGTGACTGGGAGATAAGACACAGCTACAGTTGACACTATCTTCACAAAGGCCAGACAAACTGTTGATGTCCATCTCAGCTCTTATATCTGAAAGAAACTGAAGATCTTTGTGGCCCTCTGTGATGAGCAGGCCCACCCATGTCCAGTGGAAATGAAGCATCAAGGACAACATGGCAAGGGCCAGATATGTGTCCTTTGGGGCCACTTAAAGGAGAGAAGGATACTGGCTAGTGTCCATCTGTTCAGTATCAAATGAACCAAAGGTAACCTTAAAGGAAAAAATAGAATAACACAGTACACTGAAGTGTTAATGGAAACCATAGTAGACTTGAAGCATACTATGCAAAAATTTTCAGTCATATAAGGAGACAAATGTTCTGATCTTTCTTTCCAATCATCTCACTCCTTAAACTCTTTTTATAAAATGTAAAGTAACATAGTCAGACACCCAAGACATGACTTTGTTTTCATCCTCCAATGAAGAAAAATAAATTGTGTTAAATATATAAGAATCTATGTACAGAATCTATTGCATTATACACTTTAAATTATGCTAATCCCAGTCTCATTTTTAACCTTTTATACTCCTGGTACGTGAGGCTCATGGATGTGCTTCCACCATTTCCTGTCCCATCAGCCCTCACCTGTGGAAATCTGTAGAGTTCCAGCAGTGGTCCAATCTGAGCTGAGGCATCCCATGGCAGTTCTCTCATTACTGCTACACACTTTCTTTTTCTTCTACATGTGTAATTAGGGAGCTTGTGTTGTCCTGATAATAAAATGATGGGATTTTCTAGCATCCCTCAATGGCTGTAAATCAAATTATGGAACTCATAGCCCAGAGTAATGTTGGGTAAAAGATGAGGATTCCTGTTGATCTCTTCTATGGGAAAAATGAAGGCCAGGTAGTTCTGGTAGTTGCTGAGAGTAAACCTGCATAGAGAGCACAGATCTTTTTAAGGGAAAGGCTCAATCAATGATTATCTCCCAATCTAGTTCAAAACTATTTATGATACAAATGCTTGTGTACCTCCTCCACAGTCATATCATTAGAACCTAAACATGAATGTTGTCACACTCCATGTTTAATTTTTTCTACATAATTAGCATTAGGTGCATCATGGGCATGAATTTCTCAGAAAGGAATTTAGTGGCATTACAAGATTGAAACAAGAGTTGTTTCACGGTTATGTTATGTGAGGGCCATTGACAACACTGTCACATATAAACTAGGGAACGGATTCTCTCTTGATTTTCCTCAGCCTATGCAACTATTAGAATTAGATGATTATTTATTTACCCATGTGTTTTTCGTCCATGTTTCTGCAGCAGGCTTGTAAAAGCAAAATATGACAATTTGTGACTTTCCTATCAAAGTAGACCACAAATTCTTAAAAAAGAAATATAATGTGTGATAATTAATATTATTTTCTTGTTTATACTAAGTATACTTTACTGTCAGTTTTGAGATAACTTCTAGATTGACTTCTAGGCTTATAAATTGATTTTTCCTTTTTATTTGACTCTATCCCTGCACTTGGGTGAGTTACGTTGTCTAACGTTGTTGGCGAGCCTGCCCACCAGAAAGCACAGTTGACCACCCTATGATGACTCCTCAGCTTACATTTATGGAATGAGAGAAGCCACTGTGGAGCTCATCAATCCTACTGTTTCACTAACAGCCTTGGAAGGTTCCCTTTCACAGTGAAGTGGAAAAGTTTAAAGAGATGTTGCATCACATGTAGATGAAAATTGATAAATAAAACAATTGTGTCAAAACACTTCATATGCCCTTCAAAATGTGATGCATACAAATTAGCTGTGAGGAGGAACTAAAAATATAAAGTGATCACTATCAACCAGTTTAACTTAATTTTGGGTTATCTGTATTTGGAGAGAAAGGAAAAAGCAAGCATGTTCATAATTTCATTTAACTCTTGGATGTCTTCAGTGAAAGACTTCAGATTGTGGTTTTGTATGAGGTGCTCCATTAAGATTTTTTAGGGGGGGGGGTCAGTGAGATAGCTCAAAAGACTAAAGTAACTGCTTAGGCAAGCTTAGGCAAGTGCAGGGACCGCGGTTCAAAGCCCAGAAACACATGCTATGTCAGCCCTGGCCCACTGAGTGGACCATTGTGACCTGGCATGGTGACACATACCTGTTATCCCAGCTCTAGGGAGGCTCAAAATTGAAGGATCACTATGAGTCAGACCCGTTTAGTGAGATTCTCTACCATTTTTTTTCTTTTTTAAAAGAATTCATCTTTTTAAAAAAGCATTACAGTAGCCAGAGGCTATTAGACATAAAATGTATAACAATAGCATGATAGTAAAGGGTCACTTGTTAAACAGAAATTTTGTTGTGGTATAATGACCTAAACTACACTGTGATAGCAATAACAATGACACTGTATACTTAAATATCTATTTAGAAATTGTGTATAATACTCACCTGGATTAAGTTTTCATGTACGGAACACAAACATAAGTAATAAATCTAAAATTGCATACCTTGAACATAGAGCCATGCAATTAATATAAATTATATAATATATTCAGAACCAAAGACAATTTTTCATTTAAGCAGTCAAAGAATCATCCACAGAGATAGATTTTGGTTAGCGATAGACTTTCTAATCCAGTAGCACCTCAGATGGTAGAAAAATTTAAAATACTCATTGGTGAATAGAACACACACACACACACACACACACACACACACACCCCTCATGAAATTTCAAAACATACTAAAAGATTTTGATAGTGTAAAAAACAATAATTGCTGTGATGAATTACTGTTATGTTGCATAGATATGTAGGACCGCTGACCAGCAAATAGTTGTTAAGATCTCCAGAGATCTGGTCAGAGAGGGCAAAGAAAGAACAGTTATGCTCTGAGGCCCTTGGAAGCAATGTATTTCTTGAAAATCAATAAAAAGAAAGAACATGAGCACATAAAATAAGTTTTCTCATCAAAAGTAGGCAGAACAGATAATTTTAAAATACAGAAAGTAAATAAAAGTTAGGAATGAAGAATATAATAAAAGAAAACTAACTTGAAAATTTGTTTTTATTTTAAGATCAATAAAAAAGGATAATTTAGGAAAGTATGATAAAATAGCTTTAGGAAAACAGTAGCAACATTAATAAGATAAAAAGGCCACACAATTATTGAAGGCAATTTAAAGTTCATCATTTGAATGCTCACAAGAAATGTACAATAACCTGAAATGACTATGATAAAAGTAAAGACGCAATTGTAAATCTTATTCTGTGAAGTTTCAAAATAGCTCCGATAATATTTCTACTTCACAATGAGCCTGATTTTTTTTTGACTAATTGCTTCTAATGCGTAGAGTTAGAAGCCAAGCATGTCACATGTTCTGGGAATCCCAGCTTGCACGGATACTGAGTGGTCAAGTTGAGGGCCATCCCAAAGGTTTACCGGAAGTATATTTCCTGTACAATGAATTAATTTAATATAGAACACTAAGACGAAGGGTACGGTTTACAAAGTTTATGTGAGCTTGCTATAAAATATCAAAATAAAATTTGAATAGAAAAATATTCTAAGTAGATCATTACAAGACTTGATTTTCTTTATAAATACTGCTTATTCATACCATTTTTATTGATTGAGGAAATTAATCAGCATATTAAGAATTTTCTAGTATATGAACTCTGTCACAAGGATTTTTTTCATAATTTTATTGATAAACAGATAGCAATGAGACAGTTTCAAATCAAATCCATAAGACAGTTTCAGTAACTAAAACACTGCATACATTCTTCTTAGTGGTTAATTGCTGTACAAGATGCAGACTTGAGATCATATTTACAAACACAATTAGAACAAATCCCTCTATTCATTAAGAGAATG
>NW_004524866.1:1675990-1676854 GCF_000260255.1 Octodon degus | reverse complement strand
GCCCTTTGTTGTAGATCTTTGCTGTAGTTATAACCTTCACACGTACTGAAGTTCAGGTGCAGCTCTACAAAGTTTGGACTTATCCAGCTGTGTCTAGCTTGGGTCTGGCTGCTGTGCTCAGCTCGTTCCCGCTGCTGCCCTTGAGGGAGATCCTGTTTTGCGCCTGTGGCAAGATGTTCTGCTCCTGGGCTAGCTGGGTGGATCTATCCTCTACAGTCTCTGCAGGGATTGCAGCTGCAGGGTTGCACCACAGTCTTGTATTGCAGGCCTGAGCTGTGCCTGGAGGGGGCAAGGTGAAGTAGGGGGAAGAGGAAGCTCTCCCACACACTCACCAGGCCTGGACTAGGACTGGGTCTGGGGATTACCGGACCTGGGCAGAAATTCCTACTCAGCAGGAGGGGTGGGGGATGTGCTGTGTGTGGTGTGGGGCAGCCCAAGTGGGTGGGAGAGGGTTCGGCCCGCACTGTGCCTGGACTGGGACTGGTTCCGCTGTCTCCGGGTAGCAGGAATCTCTTCCACATGCTCACCGGACCTGGCCTGGTCTGGGTCTGGGGGCTCCAGGAACAAGGCAGAAATTCCTATTTGGCGGGTGGGGTGAGGTAGGTGCTGCGGAGTGAAAGACTTGATTCTATTAATATATTAATGTTTTGCAAGGATCAAAACATTATGTTTTATTTTTAAAATGATTAGAATTGAAAAAGTGATAAAGATAATAGAAATTAAAAATAATTGTCATATTGCATATATTGCATACCGTTATCTTCACAGTGGTTGCTCAGATTACCAGATATAGGCATGTGAGGATAATCAAACAATATATACATTAACTGTGCCTTTCAATGAACTAATAGAAATTGCTAGTAT
>NW_004524866.1:1672131-1674735 GCF_000260255.1 Octodon degus | reverse complement strand
CTACTGAGGTACATGACGTTACAGTACAAGTTCTCATATGTCCTGAGTCTTAATTGACCTTAGAAGGTTAGGGCCAAAATGTTGGCTTTCCTTGTAGCCTTCCTTTTTCTCTAATTTTGGTCTGCAACTTAGGTTATTAACCATCCAAAACAAGCTTATTGTTTTTATCAAATGACTTAGGCTATTAAGCTTAACCTCACTATCTCTCTGCATTTCAAACATCTTAGGCATAATAAGGAACAGGTATTTTTCGTCAAGTATTGATATGTTGAATTTTAAGTCCCTGCATAATATGATAAAAAACATTTAAAAATAAGATTATATTTTAAAAATACGATAAAGAATTATATACTTCTCATATTTGCACAAACGTCCAAAAATCTCACCATATACAACTTTGAAGCAGAACAGACCCACAATATTCCGTTCCCTGTCTCTTGCCTTCATTGACCACCTCCTTTTCCTTGAACATCCACCTACCCAAGAGACATCATAACAGTAACTGGCATGTCATGACAAGGAGCCCATAATCAGCATACCAGAATGACAGGCACTCCAAATATGAAACTACGATTACAAATTACCATCTGCAGTGCAGTAACTTAGTTCACAGGTATCAGTATATATACTTAGGGTAAAAATCTTTCCAATTAACTGCTAGACTAAAATATCTTTTGAATATTGTCAGGATCATTGCCTTGCTCATCCTTTACTTATAACTGAATGGCTTGACATTGTCATGTTTCCTAGCTCTTCTCCTTTCCCTCTCTTGATTAGTTATTCCTTGAGATCATGCTTTCTTTTTACTTGTATTACATCTTTCTATTTGTATTTCTTCTTTGGAGTTCTTATACTAGAGAGACTATACGATATTTACACATGTGTGTCTGGTTTATTTCACTTATGAGTATATGTTCAAGTGGCATCCACTTCAATATAAAGGTTTGGAGTTTATTATTCTTAATAGCTGAATAATACTCCATTGTGTAAAAATACCACATCTTTTACAACCATTCCTCAGGTGATGGGCATCTTGGTTGTTTCCAAGATTTGGCTATCACAAATCGTGCTGCTATAAACATAGGCACATATATATCACCATGATATGATGTTTTCAGATCCTCTTGGAATATTCCCAGTAGAGGAATAGCTGGTTTAAAGGGGATTTCCAGACCAACTTTTCTCAGGAGTTTCCATACTGATTTCCATTACCGTTGCACCAGTCTACATTCCCACCAGCAGTGGAGAAGGGTTATTTTTTGTCCACATCCTCTCCCACATTTGTTTTTGGGTGATTTATTTATGACAGTCATTCTTTCTGGGGTGAGACGATATCTCAATGTGGTTTGAATTTGCATTTCACGAATGGCTAGTGATGTGGAGCATTTTTTCCTATATTTATTCGCTTGTTTAACTTCTTCCTCTGAGAAGTGTGTGTTTATCTTGGATGCCCATTTCTGAATTGGGTCTTTTAATTTTGGGGCCCTAGTGTTTTTTAGTTCTTTATAGATTCTAGAAAGCAGACCTTTGTCTGAGTACTTATTTGTAATGATTTTTTCAATATTTGTTGGTTGCCTTTTCACTTTGTTTGTAATTTCTTTTGACGTGAAAAAACTTCTCAGTAAGAGCATGTCCCAGTTGTTAATTCTTTCAACAGTTACCCGTGCGATTTGATTTCTATCCATGAACTCTTTGCCTAACCCTATGTCTTCAAGAGTTCCTCCTACTTTCTCTTCCAGGAGATTTAGTGTCTCTGTTTTAATGTTTAGATCTTTAATCCATTTAGACTTTAGTTTAGCGCATGGTGATAGACCTAAGTCAAGTTTGAGTTTTCAGCATGTACAGAGCCAGTTTCACCAGCACAATTTGTTAAAGAGGCTATCTTTCTTCCAGTGAGTATATTTGGACCCTTTGTCAAAGATAAGGTGGCTGAGTGTGTTCTTAGGAGTTTCAGTGTTTTCTAATCTATTCCATTGATCCTCAGGTCGATTTTGATGCCAGTACCATGATGATTTTATCACAGTAGCCTTACAGTATAATTTCAAGCCAGGAATAGTAATGCCACCTGCTTTGTCTTTATTTCCCATAATTGCCTTTGCTATGCTAGGTCTTTTCTGGTTCCAGATAAATTTTAGGAATGATTTCTCTATGTGAGATATGTCGGTGGTAGTCTGATAGGGATTGCAGTAAATCTGTACAGCAATTTTGGAAGTAAGGCCATCTTCACAATGTCAGTTCTTCCTATCCAGGAGCATGGGATATCTTTCCATTTTCTGAAATCCATTATGACCTCTTTTTTAAGAGTACTGTAATATTCTTTGAAAAGATCTTTGACTTCTTTAGTTAGGTTAATTCCAACGCATTTCATTTTCATCGGTGCTATTGTGAAAGGTATTGTTTCTATAATTTCCCTCTCAGAATGTTTTTATTCTGTGTAGAGGAATGCTATTGAATTTTGGGTATTGACTTTATAACCTGCTATGCTACTGAATTTCTGTATTAATTCTAGTAGCTTCTTGGTGGACTATTTTTGGTCTTCTAAGTAAAGTATCATGTCATCTGCAAATAAAGATAATTTAACTTCTTCTTTGCCTATTCTTATTC
>NW_004524866.1:1668507-1672031 GCF_000260255.1 Octodon degus | reverse complement strand
GACATTGCCAGTTAAACAGAAGTCCCAATGCTATTATGGGCTACTGGATTCTTTTAGAATATTTTGATGAGTTTACACACCTAGAATATTCAAATAACGGCACTTAGCCAAAAAAGGCTATACAGATGAATGTCCATTTTGTATCTGTGTATTCAAAGTGGTTAGGATAGATATATAGTTACATTCTGTTAATGAATAGAATGATTTGTTCTATTGGTGTTTGTAAATAGGATGTCGAGTCTGTATCATGTACAGCAATTAAACACTAAGAAGAATGTATGCAATGTGTTAATTATTGATACTGTCCTACAGATTTGATTTGATACTGTCTCTTTGTTATTTGTTTATCAATAAAATTATGGCAAAAATTTTTAAAAAAGAAAGAAAGAGAAAGAAAAGAAATGCCTCGGACTCATCACTATTTAAGAAGAAACACTCAGTATTAACTACCATAATCAAATCTTATGTACAAAGCACATTGATATGTATATCTAATACATGTGGGAAAATTATGGAAGAAAAATGCATGTGCAGGGAATAAAGGCTAATGCTTGTAACTCCAGCTGCTCAAAAGGACGAAGCAGCAGGAATTCTGGATCCCATGAGATTCATCTAGACTCCTTTGCTTCCAAATATGGGCAACTGCCTCTCGAGATCCACACCTTATAAGACAGTCAATCACTGTTTCTATGGTATTCCTTTTCCTCACAACATCACAAGTCAGTGCCTAGAACTGTCTGACATTTTAAAAAGTTCATCATTTTATTACATATTTGTTGATGAAAACAAAAGTGATATGATAGTAGCTGAAAACATAAAATACACCTGTATCCCACTGAGAAAGAATCACATTGGTGGGGAAAAGTCTCACAGCTGACTCATCCCTTATTCCTGGCCCTGCCTGCAGCCCCGTGCATGAGATACTGACATAGAGGTTAGCTGGAGTACTAAAAAATGTCTGTACTAGGAAGCATCTTCAGGAAGGAGGGGAAAACACCAGAGGATAATCAGTACTAATAAATTAAATTTTATGCACAGACCCTTAGTGGTACCAGGGGACATTTGGCAATAGCCAGTTAGCGTTCAGTTATGCCCATTCCGAGGGCTTGGATACTTTTGCTACAGAACGCTTAATGCTCTGGTATGGCCTTTAGTTAGGAAGAAGCCCACTGACCATGGAATGAGGGACAGACTGGTGTCTACCTCATGTTCTAGCCCTAAAATTAAGAAATTGGGGAAACAAAAAAGGAGTACATTCTTCCCACATGAAAACAGCTCAAGGGAACAGAAAAAGACTTATAGAGCTGCTCTGCAATGTGAGTGGGAAGAACGGGATTGCATTACAGAGAAAACTGATGCATCATCCTCAGATTCGTAGGCAATATCTGTCCTGATGACCTCGAAGAAAATAAAGACAGGAATAAGACACTTACGGCGTGATGTGGAATTCCTTCATAGGCTTCATACCGAAGATACCAGTGTAGTACAAATAGAAATAAAGAGACAAATAAGCCACAATCACCAGGTCTCCATCCTCGTGCACA
Source organism: Octodon degus (assembly GCF_000260255.1). Lineage (NCBI taxonomy): Eukaryota > Metazoa > Chordata > Mammalia > Rodentia > Octodontidae > Octodon > Octodon degus. The sequence continues at coordinate 1,670,487 of NW_004524866.1, read as the reverse complement.
CTAGTGCTCATTTCATGAAGGCACACTTCATTATCTAAAGTACTCAAAAAAGTAAGAAGCTGCAGGAAATGTACACTAACAATCAAAGGGAACATTTTAGATCTATATGCAACACTTTCTGCTTCATGGAAAGGAAACTGGAGTAGTCGGTGAAATAAATACCTTACGTTCTTCTCATTCTGTGTAACCATATTTCTAAACTTAAGCAGACGATTTGATGCCCTGTATCCTATCAACAGTGCCTGCTCCATGTCCCTGGGGAAGTTTGCCAACTTTGTCCCCCTTAGCTCTTCATCTGAGGTCTGTTGTACAAGAGAAAAATAAAACACAAGTTATACTTGAGTGTCATTTTCTCCACCTGGAGCCACCATGATTTAATTGAGTTCCACTGATAGCAACATCCCAAGGGCCCCTTCCTCTTGGGCAGATTCACACGTAGGTTTTTCTCAAACTGCCTTTGCAATAGATTATGTTAGAGGTGATGCTAATGGATTGAACTATAGGATTTAATGTTGTTCCTTTGCAAATATTAAGCTCTACTGCTTCAGGATGGAAATCTTCATACACTATCAGACCAGAGAAAAACTTGGGAAAAAAATGGGGAAGATAGACCGGCAAAGAACTAAGGCTGGGGAAAGATACTTTCCCTGAGTTTTGGACTTGGAAGTGGGCTGTGATAAATTTAACTGGGATACAGTAATTCCAATTTGATGTTGTATGTGGAAAGTCGAATTACTTTTTACTGCTCAGCTGGACTAGCTAGTTCAGCAATAATAATCAACTCCTTGAAAAAATAAGAAAAAATAAAAAGAAAAAAGGAAAATATCAAGCTCAAGGAAAAGCCTTCCATAGTGGAAGGTTGTGAATTATCATGTGACAGGCTCATAAGCAAGAGTTGCAGTCACATAATTCCTTTTTTATTATAATTTTCTTGTATTTTGAAGAATAAAAACAAAAACTAATACAGAAACAACATGACATATAACAATACAGATTTTCAAAACAAGAATAGCTGATTAACAGTGATTGATATATTATCTATTTTTATAGTCAAATCTGTTGATCAGACAAACAGATACAGTTATGCAAGATGGAGCATATGATTTAAAATTACCAGAGGATTTCAAGAAATCTCAAATTGTTGTTCTTGTCTCTCATTTCTTTTTATTATATTTTTTAAAAATATCTACTTAAAGAGAATATAGTAATAATTACTATGACATTACAAATGATACACATTCAGAAGACCAAGGTGACAGGTATTTCAAACATGTTTTTAGTATTACATATTACTGTTTCAATGTAGTTGCTTAGTTCACTGATATCAGCATAGAGAGTTATTCAAGGTGAGAATACCACCCATTAATTGCTATTTTCAAATAACTGGTGGAAATTGTTAGGGCAATTGCCTTAGCCACCTTGTATATACATACATGTATGGATTTGCCCCTTCTTTATTTCCTATTTTTTCTCCTTTTCTTTTCATTGTTTAAACCTTAAGTTCTGTTTCTTCCCATTTAACTATGTCTATTACACCTTTCAGATTTTATTTCCTCTTTTAAGTTCTTAGACTAGGGAGTCAACACAATATTTATATAATTGGGTCTGGTTTATTTCACTCATGAGTATAGGCTCAAGCTGCATCCACTTATCTATCAAGGCTTCTAGTTCCACTATAGCTCTGCTGTCTGCTTGACGGTCACTTGTGCTGAAATTCACATCCTAACCTACTCATTGCTTGGGGTACAAATCTTCTAACTGTAAGCCAGGAAACCCAAATTAGTAACGCAAGATCAGTGCTGAGCCATGGAGATAGTCCAGCGGCATAAGCACCTCCCTGGCCTGAGTTTGATCCACAGCACAAGAAAAAACTCAATGCAGAAATAAAATGCATTTTGAGTTATATAATGTAGCCTATTTTCATACATCTTTATTTTGTGAAATACCTTCGTTCCATGTTTCAATATATTATCATAATCT
>NW_004524866.1:1648190-1668341 GCF_000260255.1 Octodon degus | reverse complement strand
AAAAAAAATTAAAAAAAAAAACTGAATGCTTCCAGTATGCAGCCTTTTGTGCAATCACAAGGCTGTGTGGTGAATTTATTTATTCCCCTCACCTTGAAGTAGTGCATGAGAGCTGGAGATGACTATCCATTAAACAAAATTTTGAAGAGCAGTGACACAGGCAACTTTCAGAGTCTTAGCACAGTTCCTCCTACAGGATAAAAAAATTATCCTGAAAAATATATTTGTTTAATATGTTTCACATTCCATTCATGAAAATCTAAATAATACTCAACAAAAAGAATGATCCTCACTGTGGACTTAAACTTTTCATGTGATTCAGTTACCAATGTTGGATTATATGCTGTGATATGCAAATAATATGTGATACACTAAAGGTAGGAGGAAACCTTTTATATATTTAAATAACCCTGTATCAGTTAATGAAATAGAACATGTAATTAAAATCTCACCAACAAAGAAAAGTCTAGGTCCTGATGATTCACTTGAGAATTCTACAAGAAATTTAGAGATTGATTAATGCTGATAAGCCTCAAAATCTTTCAAAAAACTGAAAAGGAAGCATTAGTTTCTAACTCATGTGTGGAGGGAAGTTTACCCTAATACAAAAACAAGACAAAGACCCAATTCAAAAAGAGATGTAAAAGCCAAGCTACCTAATGAACATAGATGCAAAAATCCTTAATAAAATACCAGCAAAGAAAATGCAGCAAATCATCAAGAAGATTGTATATTGTGTTCCAGTGGGATTTATCCCCGAAATGCAGGAATGGTTCAATATATGCACATATGTAAATGTAATACACATCATCAATAGAACCAAAGACAAAAATCACAGAATAAGCTTAATAGATGCATAAATCATTTTTTGTAAAGGTTGGCCAAGGATTCTTAGGTTATTTTATTCTTTCAAAGAACAAACTCTTTGATGCATTAATTCTTTACACTGTTTCGGAATCTCATTTGCATTAATTTTTATAATATCCTCCAATGTATGGCCTTTGGACTTGATTTAGTCTTCCTTTTCTAGGAAGTTGAACAGTAGCATTAGGTTGTTTATTTATACTTTTCCTATTTTCCTGATGTCAGAATTCATGATGTATAAATATATATATGGAATATATTATACATATTATTTATCTATTTATATATAAATTTCTCCCTGAAGACTGCTTTCATTATACTTCATAGATTATCATGTTTTCTTTCCATTTTTGTTCAGTTGGATATATTGTTTAATTTCTTCTTTAATTTCATCTGTGACCAATTGGTTGTTCAGGATGTTGTTACTTAATTTCACTGTGTTTATGGAGTTTTTGTAGTTTCTTTTGTAATTACTTTCCAATTTAATTGCACTATTGTCAGATAATACATATGAGGGGAAAATACTAGGGGCTGGCCTGATAGCTCAGTAGATTAAAGCACTTGCTTAGGCAAGGCGCAGCGGTTGGACTTCAAACCCCAGTATTCCATGCCAGCCCTGCCCACAGGGCACCCTGAGATGGTGATTGAGAATTGGAGTGGTGGTGCGTGCCTGTAATTCCAGCACCTGGGAAGCTGAAAACAGGAGAATCACTACGAGTCCGATCTGAATAGTGAAACCCTGTAGATCCTGTTTTAAATACAAGACAAATGTATAGGGTAATTCCAATTTATTTTCATTTATTTAAGAATGCTCTATAGGCTAGTAAGTGGTCTGCTTTAGGAAAATCCCATGTTCAGCTGCAAAGAATGTGTGTATTTTGATATAAGGTGAAACACTCTATGAACATCTACTAAGTCCATTTGTTCACAACTTTAGTTCAGTTATCTTATCCCTTTCCTGATTTTTTTTTGTCTTGTTCATCTATTTGTGGCAATGTGGTACTAAAATTCCACAGTAAAATTGTGTTTTTGCTCATTGGATTTTTATGCCTATATCTTGAACCTGAGCAACTACTTTAAAAATAAAAATATGTAATATACTTACTAATATTACTTTCCTGTGGTTTGTTCGAATATTTGTTTTAATGTTTTCTCATAAAATTTTTAAAAATGGAAAAATATCCCTTACTCAGACATAGAAGGAACCAACATTTTTAAAGTGGTCATACTCCAAAAACTGTTACACAGATTTAATGCAATACTAATTGAAAGACCACTATCATAACTACAGAAGTAGAGAAAACATTCCTAAAGTTAATTTGGAAATAGAAGCGATATAGGATATCAAAGACAATCCAAGGTAGCAAAATCAATGCAGGAAAGATCAAAGTGTCTGACTTGAAATTATTCTACAAAGTTACTGTGGTTACAAAGAAGCATTGTACTGGCAAAAAAACAGACCTGATGATCAGTAGAACAGACTATGAAGACATAAGTACAAACACACTCAGTCACCTTATGTTTGAGAAAGGTGTGAAGCATATTCATGGAAAGAAAGATAGCCTCTTTAATAAATGATTCTGTGAGATCTGGTTCTCCATATGTTGAATAATAAAAGGAGACCATGTCTATCATATGCACTAAACTAAAATCAAAATGCGTTAAATATATAAATATTAAAACATAAACACTAAATCTACAGGAAGAGAAAGTAGGTAGAATTCTTGAAGGTGTAAGGGTAGGCTGAGATTTCATGAACAAAATCCAGACAACATGGGAAATACTTCAAAGAATCAACAACTGGGATATTATCTTACTTTAAAAATTTCAGATCAAAATAAATCACTAACAGAGTGAAAATACAACTCACAGAGTAGCTAAACATCCCTCAGATGAAGGACTTCTACCTAGAACATATAAAGAATTGAAAAACGTCTGACCCTCAAATTCAAAAGACCTAATCCAACACTGGACATCTAAGATGAATACAAATTGTTCAGATGAAGAAATACAAATAGCAAATAAAATATGAAAAAAAGTTCAACCTCATTATTCACCTGTGAAATGCAAATTAAAACAACACTAAGATTCCATTACTCCATGGCAATAATTGCTATCATCAAGAAAATAACAAAAAATGATAATTGGGCTTAGAGGAAAAGGAAGCCTTCTCTACTGGTGATGGCATTGGATACCGGTGCACCCACCGTGCAAATCAATGTGGAGATTCCTCAAAAGCTAGGATTACAAGTCGCATTGCACCAAACTATTCTTATCTTGGGTATCATCTCAGAACAGTTAAAAACGTCACAGCATGGAAACATATACTCACCCACATTTATAGCATCACCATTTATAATAGATAATTTTTGAAACAAACAAAATGACCATCAACTGAGGAACTGATTAAGCATATATGATAGTTTTATGTAATGGAGTACCACTCAGGCATAAGAAGGATAACCTTAAAAGTTCTTAGGTAAATGTGAGTCTGGTTTATTTCACTTAGGAATATGGTATCACGTTGGCCAGGGAAAATGACATGAGAACCTGAGTGTAAATAAGGTCTAAAATATGCGATAGGTACTGTGAAATGCTTTTGTCCAAGCATTTCTTTCATTGCGTGGACAAAAATACCCGACACCCAGATTTAAGGAAGGAAAGATTAATTTGGCTCACAGTTTATGAAAGTTTCAGTCCATATTCAGCTGGTTCCAAGGCAGGGTGGAACATGGCAGATGCCAGTCATGCATGGCGGCAGAGAACAGCAAAGAGCAAAGGGTGAGCAGTGGCTGTGGTAGATAGCATGCCTCTCTCCCTTCTTTATATTGCACTTAGGTTATCTGCCCCAGGGTGGGTGTAGCACTCACACCCATAACCACAGCACTGGATCATGAATTAATCACAATCTCTAGAAGCCTGGTCCATTGACTGCATGAGTCTTTCAGGAGATAATTACACACAAACAATAACATTCCACCCCTGATCTCCCAAATACTCATGCACATCCTTTCATGCAAAAAGTGTTTTAGTCCATCTCTAAGAGTTGTCAAAGTCCTAACAGTTTCAACGTGGCTGAAAAGACCAAGTCCTGTCTCCTCCAAGAGATAAGGTAAACTCTCAGCTGTGGACCCTTGTACAAATAAAAAGTTAAACGCTCCCAACCTTCAATGACACAAGAAAATAATTACCACGAATACAAATCATGGGGAAAAAAAGCAAGTCCAAACTCCAGAAGGGCAAATATTAAGTCCTGTAGATCCATGTGGAGCATTGGAAGCAATATGTGGTAAACTGTGAGCTTCATGTGGCTCAATCTCTGTGACACTTTTAGTGGTAGCTCCCATGGCTTCTCTCATAGGCCCTCTGTGATCTTTTCCTGCAGATTTTCTTAATTGATCATGTTTCTGTATTTCCAAAGTTCTGGGATTTCCACTGAACTTTAAGCTTTTGACTCACAGCTTCACATACTACTCTCCCAGGGGCACACCAAGGTAGTTGAATGTTGAGACAGTAGCATGGCTACTGTTGGGGATTTTAGTCACATTTGTGTTGGGAATCAAGTGCAAAGAAATAAAGAGCTTCTGAAATCTAGGTGGAAGCCATCTTAACCTCAGAACTGCTGCTTTTTGCAGGTACTCCAAATCAACACAAAATGGATGATGCCAAGTTCTGCTGCCAGCTGGAGCATTTTCTAGGTTTTCTTCTCTCTTGGCTGTAGGGGTCAGGTGCCTGGATTGCTGATCAATCTGACCCTGATTCCAAAGAATAAATTCTCTATAATGTCACCATTCTGGAACATTATGTGGCTACTGTCCCCACTCTGGAACATGATGCTCTGTATTTCTTTTTCCTCAAAGCAAAGTCTTTCATTTTGCAGTTTTTAAACTGTGGAAGCTGAAGATGTATTACTTCTTGTGTTGCTCTCAGGCTATCTGTTCTATTCTCTTGTTACTTCTGGGCAATGGAGATCCTCTCAACTCTAACTGCAGTCCACAGCTTTATTTGAACTTCTTTTCTGGACAAACTCACAATAGTTTGAATCATCCTTCTGGGTTCTTTGCTCTTGATTGTCAACACAAATGTGACTAAAATCCACAAAAATATCCATGCTACTGCGTCAACATTCAACTGCCTTGGTGGTTCCGGCTGCCCTCTCTCCAGATCCACTTCCAGGCATCACCCAAGTCTGGCTTGTGTTGGGGGCCATCTAGGCACTTGCTGGAACGTCCTCTATCAGGCAGGCCTGGTGTGGAACACTGTGACAAAACTCCCTACAGAGAGGTTGGGGCAAGACCCACCCAGCTAATTCAGGAGCAGAACATCTTGCCAGAGGGGCACAGCATGTTCACTTCCATGGGCTGCAGCAGGGAGAAGCTGAGCACAGGAGCCAGAGCCAATGTAGGCTCAAATAGATGAATTCAAACATTATAGATCTGCACCTGGCAAGCTGAGACACTTTGCTAGAACCAGATCTATAAGAGCATTCCTCCCTCTTTCTGTCTTGATTGAGAGAGGGGGCAAAAGGTAACCAGAGTGAATTCATCTGCCTGGGAAACACCAGTCACATCAAGGGGAGGTAAACAAACAAAATTTAGGGGTACTAACTTAAATAAAAATTCCTAATTTAATACTGGATTAGCTATACAGACATATTGTTGACTCTGTCTAAAATAAAAAGGCATTAGTTACAAACGTTTGTCATCTGCTAAATATCATTATGCATTATTAGTATTCCTTGTCGTACTTCTATAAATACAAAACTATAATGGCCTTAACCACATAATATCTCTTGGATAAACATTTCAGTAGGTGCTAAGGTTATAACTACACCAAAACACTACACCTCGCTCAGAGGATAGTGCTATATAAAATGATAAAAAAGAAGGAGCAAAATGAAATGTCAGGCCCTGAGCCCACCCAGAACAAATGAAGATGACACTAGCACAGAAGAAAATGAGAATCACACAGCTGAAATGTCTCAATTAATAGTGTCTGAAGTAATGAAACAATGGCAGAAAGGTAAAGAGTAACTCCGATCAGAAGTAACTTCAGAAATAAAAAAATTCTCTGAATTAATAGCCAGTGAAGTAAAGAATCAACTGCAGAAATATAAAGACAAAATCAGATAGGAAATAATATCGAGGAAAAAAAGAAAACATAACTATTATAAAAGAATTAATAACTACCTCCAAAGAAGACAATGATAAAAAAATAGAGGAGAATATAAAAATGATGGAATACTTGAATGAACACTATAGAAAAAATAGAATGCATGAAGCAGAGTAAAAGAGATATAGAGGAACTTAAAATCACAATCACAACCTTGCAAAACCATCTGAGTAAAAGTGAAGAGGGGTTTTCAGATCTGGAAGATGCCATTGCAGCTAGTGAAAAGGTAAAGAAAATCTCTTAAAAATCACTAGGATGCAGGAAAAAATAATTCATCATCTACAAGGTGATGTAAAGCCGTACAAAATGAAATAAATAGACATCAATGAGAAAGAGCAAATCAATACAAAAGATATAAAATGAATATGAGCAGAAGTAACAGCAGAAAACGTCCTAAATATGGAGAAACAACCTGACAATCATTAACTGAAGCATATAGAACTCCAAATAACATCAATCCAATTAAAAACACACTCAGACACATAATAGCCAAGATGCCAGAAATGCAGCACAAGAATAATACACTAAAACTTACTAGAGAAAAGGAAGAGATCACACTTAAAGGAAAATCCATCAGAATTATGTCCAGCTTCTCTTCTCAAACCATGAAGGCAAGAAGAGTATGAGGCAGAGTACTTCAAGTCCTCTATGAAAAAAATTTCAGCTCAGACTACCATACTTGAAAAACACACTTTCCAGTTTGATGGAGAAGTGAAATACTTCCATGACAAAGAACAACTAAATAATTTCATGATGATAAAGCCAACCCTATACATACCACTAAAAGATATTCTAGAGAAGGCACAAAATGACCAGAAGTCCACAAATGACAATGGAAAAAAAACTACCAAATAGGGCAAACAATTAAACACAGGAGAAAAAGGGGCAAAAAAAAATCAGGTAAATAACATGTCAATCGTAAGTAAATACATCTCAATGACTACCATCAATGTAAATGGACTCAATTCACCCATTAAAAGAAATCGACTGGAACAGGGGATTAGGAAACAAAATCCAACAATATGTTGTATACAAGAAACACACTTAACTCATAAAGAAATTCATAGGCTGAAAGTCAAAGTTTGGAAAACAATACTACATGCCCCAGCACCTCAGAACAAAAGGATTAGCAATCCTACTCTCAGATAATCTCAACTTCAAACCAAGGATGATCAAGTGAAATAAAGAAGGCCACTATATACTGGTTATGGGAAAAAAATCAAGAGTAACCGGTAACACTCATAACATGTACTCATGAAACACGGAAGCACCCAAGTATATAAGACAAATGTTAATGAACATGAAAAATCTAATATCGAGTATCACAATCTTAACAGATGCCCTTAACACCCCCTTATCCCAAAAAGATAAGTTAACCAGACAAAAAAATTAGCAAAGACGTAGCAGAACTGAATCAGAGCTTGGAATAAATGGACTTAATGGGTATATACAGTGTTCCACCCAAACAAAGCTGAATACACATTGTTTTCAGGTACATATGGATCATTTTCTAAAATAGACCACATACTAGTCCACAGGTCATATTTAAGTATATACAAGAAAACGGAAATTATCTCATGCATATTATGTGATCACAGCACAATTAAACTGAAAGCAAATGACAAAAGAAAAAAGACGAACCCCTAAATACATGAAAATTAAACAATACCCTCCTCAGGAACCAATGAGCTGCAGAAGAAATCGAACAATATCTACAATTCAATGAAAATTCAGGCCCAACATATTGGAATTTATGGAATACGATGAAAGCAGTTCTTTGAGGAAAATTTATAGCTGTGATTAAGAGAACAGAATCGGAACAGATAAACTAACGCTGCACCACTAACACCTACAAAAGGAAGAGCAAACTAAACTCAAAGCCCAAAAAGTGAAGAAATCACAAAAATAGAGCAGAATTTAATTAAATGGAGAAGAAAACAGTTCAAAGAATTAATGAAGCAAAAGTATTGATCTATGAAAGATTAAACAAAATTGATGAGCCCTGAGCTAACCTCATCAAAAAGAGGAAAGAAAAAATTCAAGTATAAGCAAAAGGGAAGGAAAAGGTGTAATTACCACAGACTCAGTGGATTCATAGCTGAATTTTACAAGAAATTTACAGGAGATATAATCTCTATACTCCGCAAACTCTTTAGTGTGATTGAGAAGGAAGCAATCCTCCCAAAATCATTCTTAGAGGCAGATATTATACCGATACCAAAACCACGCGAAGACACAAATAAAAAAGACAACTACAGAACAATCTCTCTCATGAACATAAATGCAAAAATCCTCAATAAAAGCCTAGAAAACAGGAGATAGCATATCATCAAGAAGATTATACACCATGACCAGGTAAGATTCATTCGAGTGATGCAAGGAGGGTTCAACATACGCAAATCTATAAATGTAATACACTATATCAGTGCAGCCAAATCCAAAAACCACATGATAATCTAAATTGACACCGAAAAGGCTTTTGACAAAGTCCAACACTCATTCATGTTCAAAGTCTGTTAGAAAATTGGAAGACACAGCCTCTGCTTCAATCTGATAAAAACCATCTTTAACAACCCAACTGCTAACATAATTCTAAATGGAGAAAACCTGAAATCTTTTACTCTCAGATCAGGTACAAGACAAGGATGCCCTTGTTACTTCTCCTATTCAATATAATTCTGGAATCATTAGCTACTAGAATTAATACACCACTTCAGTAGTAGGGCAGGATACAAAGTCAATCCCCAAAAGTCAATTGCATTCATCTACATAGAAAACAAGCACACACACACTGAGTGGGAAATTAGAGAAACAATTCTTTTTACAATAGCACAGTGGAAAATGAAATACTTTGGAAATAATCTAATTAAATTAGTCAAAGATCTATTCAATGAAAATTACAGTAGTCTGGAAAAGAGATGGTAGAGGATTTCATAAAATGAAAAGATATTCCCTGTTCCTGGATAGGAAGAACCAACATTGTGAAGATTTTCATACTCCCAAAATTGTTGTACTAATTTAATGCAATCCCTATCAAAATACCAACAACTTTCCTCACACACCCAGAGAAATCATTCCTAAAATTTATTTGGAACCTGAACAGACCTGGAATTAAAAAAAGGCAATTCTGGACAACAAAGACAAGGTAGGAGGCATCACAATTTCCAACTTGAAATTATACTACAAAGTTAATGTGATAAAATCAGCGATTTATAACCACATTCTCAATTATATTGGCAAAAATACAGACCTGAGGATTAATGGACTAGATGAGGAGATACAGAAGCAACTATGAACACACTCAGCCACCTTGTCTCTGACAAAGGAGCCAAACATACTCACTGGAAGAAAGATAGCCTCTTTAACAAATGGTGCCTGAAAAACTGGCTCTTACCAGCTGAAAACTAAAACTTGACCCAGATATCACCATGCACTAATGTAAAATGAAAATGGAGTAAAGATCTAAACATTAAAACAGAAACACTAAACTTCCTGGAACTGAAAATAGGAGAGAATCTTGAAGGTATAGGGTTAGGCAAATATTTCATGAAGAAAAATCAAATTGAATGGGTAATACCTGAATGAATTAATTTGTGGGACCTCCTTTTGTTGAGATGTCTTTGCACGTCAAAAGAAATTACCAACAAAGTGAACAGGCCATCCATAAATTTGGAAAATATCTTAACTAATAAGCACTCAGACAAATGTCTTCTCTCTAGAATTTATAAAGAGCTAAAAAAATTTAAGTCCTCAAAATATAAACACTCAGTCCAGAAATGGACATCTGAGATGAACACACACTTCTCAGACGACAAAATTATAGAAGGTAATAAATATATGAAAAAATGCTCCACATCACTAGCCATCCTGGAAATGCAAATTAAACCAACACTGAGATACCATCTCACCCCAGAAAGAACGGCTATCATAAAGAGATCAACCAACAACAAATGTTGGAGAGGCTATAGGGAAAAAGGAACCCTTCTCCACTGCTGGTGGGAATGTGGACTGGTGCAACCATTATGGATATCAGTATGGAGATCCCTTAAAAATACTAGTACTGGAAGTCCCATTCAATCCAGATGTTCCCCTACTGGGATTTTTCCCAAAATAACTGAACACATCATATCAAAGTGATATATGTGCACCTATGTGTATAGCAGAACAATTTGTGATATATAGTTGGGTCTCCAACTGCCCTTGCATCCCATGCTCTGACAAACTCTGTTATGTGTCCTTCAGAATCTTGTGCTTCAAAGGTGATTACATCATGAGACCCTGTGTTCATCAGTAAATTTGTCTCCAGGTGAGTTTAGTACCTACATGTGCTGTTAGCCAATGGAGCCTGACTGGAGGTGGCTTGCTGTAGAATCCTGAGAATCTGTGTCCTTGGCCCCAGATCTCCCCTCATCTCTTTGCTTCCTGGCTGTCATAGTTGCAAAGCTTTCTTCTTTCATGTCATTTTTGCCTTGCAGCCTGCTAATCTTCAACTGAATCAGTGATGTGGAACAAAACTCTTCCTATATGTTACAGGTATTCAATATTTTGCCTCAACAATGAAGAAGTGACAAATACATATTTGGCTGCCATAGAACTGGAGGCATTGCTGTCACTGTGCCTGCCCCTGTGGTTTGAAAACATTTGGAACCAGTTTTCAGGAGCTATTTGGAAAGGACTGAAGGTGACAGGCACAGAAGCCCCAGCATATGGAAACAGGAAATGGAGACACAGGAAAGGAAGCTAAAAGCCCAGGCAATTTAGAATGTATTTTAGCAGGTGAGTCATTCACATGAGGGGCAGGGTGTTTGCAGAGTTCAGAGGAACACAAAGAGGGGCAGTTATGTTTCTATAAGTATGTTTCACACAGGGGTAATGACATCATTATGTTTTGTCTTTTAAATGTGTTGAATATTTGATGGAATATATTGGATACATCTGAAGACAGCAACAAAAAATAAAACTCTCTATCTCTCCAAATTTTGTGTTACTCCCACTCCTTTCCTGTTGAGCTCCATTGATGTATCCGTGAGATCTACTCAAACTTTTGCCTTCAATACTGATTTGCCCCCACCATCCTGCTTCCATCGACACATGTTTATAACCACTTTCTCAATCCATTCATTTATCCAACTCTTTTTCTTACATATGTATACTCAAAAACACAAAGGAGAGCTCTTCTTTTTTTCATTTAAGATAGATACTAAGTATAGTCAATACATTTACAAATAATGTAACTAAATGCAAAACAGAAATGCAAGAACACAATTATAAATACATCTACAAAAGTGTACTAAATTCAGTACATTGAAAGCAGTACATTCATTTATTTATTTTTATAATGGATTTCCCCATTCATGGTGATTTTTGTTAATTTTTATTCATTTTAATGAGAAAATATAATAGCAATAAAAAGTTTCAATACAAGTTAATAAGACAGGTACAATAACTAACACATTGCATATTGGTATCTGCATAGTGGTTATTCAGAAGATAAGATGCACACATGACATCTTTTTTAAACAATATTAATACAAAACTTTATTCTTATCAAACTGAGAAAAAGTTGCTGTAAAACTGTCCTATTTTGTATATACATTTTTTTTCACTACAAAAATTTACATTTTTAGTTATAAAGGTCTTTCTTTACTTGGTCTTAACTATACAGCAGAAAAGTATAACCACGATGTATAAAAAGTAATAAAGGGCTGGTGAGATGGCTCAGTGGTCTAAAGCACCTACTTAGAACAAGCTTAGCAAAGCCCAGGGACCACGGTTTAATTCCCCAGCACCACATGCCAGCCAGCCCCGCACCCTGGTGGGCTGAGCTGGCCACACACACACACACACACACACACACACACACACGCACATAAATAAATAAAAAAATAAATAAAAGTAATGCAATATTAATATGCTGAGCTATAAGAGGTTTAAGTCAACAGCTTCTGACAATTGCCAATTCTGCTGATAACCCACTATTATTATGGACTGTTGGATTATATTGGGCTATTTTACTGAGTGAAAGTACCTACAATATTTGAACTGACATCAAGTATGAAAAGGTCCTTTGAAGACTTCTCCAAATACATTTTCTCTCTCTCTTTTTAATAACAGAAGCTCTTTATTTTACTGTTTTATCTTAGTGCTGTGGATCAGATTGCCAAGACCTTATTATTTTTCAAAACAGGTTAGTAGGATAGTTAACAATAATTAATACATTGCATATTGTTGTCTTTGTAGTAGTTACTCATAGTACAAGATGCAGACATGATATCTTGTCTAAACACTATTAGTTCAAAAGTTTCTTCTCATTGAACAAAAGAAAGTAGCTGTATATCAATGCCAACTATTTTGTATATACAGATATATACGTTTTTTCACTAAAAATGGTCCTTCATTTATATCCCCCATTTTTGTTTACTTTTGTTAGAGATGGGTATTCTATTTCCATTCATATGTTGTAGGTTATGCTCTTTATTTTAACACCCCTTATTTCACCACGTATGTTCAGGTGAAACTGTAAAGTTTTCACATCTGATTGTTTGCTCCTGGTGATTATTGTAGATCTGGCCAAAAGCAGCCACTAGTACCCACTTTGTAGCCTAAACACTGGGTTTCTTTGAAATACCCTTCACTGTATTCATTAGTACACCACATTTAATCTCAGTTTATCACAACATCTCTAGTCATGGGCAAAATGTAGGTAAATTTTCTGACAAAGCATAACACACATGGCCTCCACTTCAACTGCCAAAGAATTCTTTGTTTCCAACTGAAATAGTATTCCGGTCTTCAGAGTTTCAACTAGAATCTCCCATCAGTCTGTGCTTACACCATTTTTTTAAAATTCTTTTCTCTTTATTTTTTTATTTTTTCCATCAGTTTCTTTCTTTATTTCCCATAATTTTATTGATAAACAAATAACAATGAGACAGTTTCAAATCAAATCAGTAGGATAGTTTCAAATACAGTTTCTCTAACAGCAATGGAACATTCATCTCTGACGAAACAAAAAAGAGGATATAAATAAAGGACATTCCTTTAAAATAAAAGATCAAAAATATATTAAAGAAATGATAAACAGTGATATACAGGAAGGAATTTATTATATTTTCAAATTGAGAACATATATCGGGAAAGCCAAACAAAAGATAAGTTGGATGGTATAAAAGAGGCAACAAAATGAATTCTGACTTAAATAGAAAAATATCCAGAAAAAAAAATTCAACTGAAAAAGATGAGGACAATAGTCTCTCTGGAACAGTTTGCTTTAGCAAAAGAAGTTGCATCACTTAGGAAGAATAAGAGCCCTATAGTGGACCAGCATACCTAACTTCACATATGGTTCAGCTTTGAATTCAGGACCTCTGTGTATATTAGGAAACACACTAATGATAAGAAGAATTCTTTCTCTCAGAATGTGTTTTGTCCCTAATTCCAGTTAGAGAATTTCTCTCTGGTCTTAACAAAATAACATAGCACTTGGGGACAAAGATGCAGCCCAGCAGCCCTGCACTGGAAGCCAAGATGGAGAAGATCTCTATGGTCACCATTACCTTCCCCTTGCTGCTGTGGTACACGGGCAGGAAGGTGACCCACACGCTGCAGAACACCAGCATGCTGAATGTCAGGAACTTGGCTTCATTGAATGTGTCAGGCAGGTTCCTGGCCAGGAAAGCCACAGTGAAGCTCACCAGGGCCAGGGAGCCCAAGTATCCCAGGACACAGTAGAAGGCAGTGAGGGAGCCCTTGTTGCACACGATGATGATGTGACCATGCTCAGAGTGAGCATCTGTGTCAATGTAGGGTGGATCTGTCACCATCCAGGCTCCACAGAGAGTGAGTTGGATCAGGGAGCAAATGGGGATGATGAAGTTTGGAGCCCCTGACACCAGCAACTGCCTCATCCTCCTGCCTGGAGCAGTGACCTTAAAGGCCAGCACCACAGTAATAGTTTTGGCCAAGACAGTGGAAACAGCCACAGTGAACACAACTCCAAACGTGGTCTGCTGCAGGATGCAGGTGGCTGTGTTGGGACGGCCAATGAAGAGCAAGGAGCAGAGGAAACAGCAGGTGAGGGAGATGAGCAGGGTGTAGCTGAGAGTCCTGTTGTTGGCCTTCACGATGGGAGTGTCTCTGTGCTTCACAAACAGCCCAAGAACAGCAACTGTGAGAATAGTGAGACTCAGGGCAGTGCCAGCCAGAGCCTTCCCTAGAGGATCCTCATAAGCCAGAAAATTCACAGCTTTTTTTAGGCAGTGGTTTTGCCGAGCGTTTGCATAATGATGATCTGGACACTTCCCACACTGCTCCATATCTGGCAGAAATTAAAACTTTCACTTGCCTATGTTTATTGATTCATTATTTTTACAGACCCATCCTCAAAGGTTCTTTGGACTTGCTTGAACTAAAATTTCACTTATTAATTTTTTCTTGTTCTTTCATATTTCTTTTTCTTTAGATGGGACTGAACTCATAATTTATACTGACGGGGCCAGCCAAATAACTCATTAGATTAAAGCACCTGCAAGCAGGTGCAGGGGCTGGGGCTTCAATTCCCTGGCCTGTTTTTCCAGCCCCTTCCCCGGGGCGATATGAGATGGCGGTTCAGAGTGGTTGTGTTGGTGCAGACCTGTAATCCCAGCTATTGGGAGGTTGTAAACAGGCAAATCCGTATGAGCCTGATCTAGAGGTGAGACCCTGAACACCCTCTAGACCCTTCCCTAAAAAGTACAGAAAAAAAACGCATAAAAATAATTAACAATGACATAAAATCCCAACCCTTTTGAGTGTAACTATTTTGAGACAGGGTCTCTGTAATCATTTTGTTTCCACAGCTGTGTTCTGACTGAAGATCATATTGCCTCAGCTTCTCACAGTGCTGAGTTCCAGGCATGCATCACCACATCTCACTTTTCCATTTTTTTCTAGATACAAAATTAAATAATGGAATATAGAGAATAACTCAATACACAGTCAGTCTCATTGTACTTCAGAGCTCATTTAAATTTATACTACATGTATTTTCAAGTTAAAATTTATATCAGCCACAAAAAACAAATTAAGAAATATTCAGTGGAAAGATGATTGTACTTTGTCATGATTTATGAGAAAGTTAAATATGTCCAAACTGGTACTTATGGTGTGCAACATTCTTGAACATTAGATTTTACAATATTTATAGAATGTGTTTCTGTCCTCATGTTCATTATGTCTGTTTTGACAACATGGCCATTTTTCTTTAGGATGCTTGAATATTCCATGAGTTGTGAATGTTCCTTGAATGGTGACTATGACATTTTGGCTACTGAAAATAAACCTAAAAGAATTGATGTACCTTATTTTTTTCTGATAGTATCACCTCTGTAAAAATGCCTATGAAACACTCTGGAAATGTAGATACTATCTCTTGTTCAATCCCTTATTATTATTATTCATATCATCCTTGCAGTTTTGTGGTACAGACTCTAATCCATGCTGTAGGCTATCTCCCCACTCATCTGTACATTCCAGGAGAACACGATTAAACCTAAGATTAGATTGCGCTATGTTCTAAGTATGTTGTATATCAATGTCGCTATCTCCAATCAAACTAAATGTTTCTGAGCACCTGCTTTGTGTGAAAAATAGCATCATCCCCAGGAGAATGAAATTGCCTGCCCTTATCTTCACTGTAATCTTGCTGTGGTTCCAAAAGTTGTAAAAAATTGGCTTTAACACTACTCTGTGTTAAACTTCACAGTAGATATGGAACACAGAAGCTGTGCGGTAGTAAAATAAGGCTTGTCTGGAGACAATAATTCTTTTAATGGGACAAGAAAAATGAATCAATGTAGTCAGGTTTGGTGAAGTGTAGTGTTATTCCAGATAATTAGTGGGCTGAACCAGGTCTATTGAATTTTTGAGGCAGTCTAAGGCAAATTGGTGATGTCTTGTATCATAATAAAAATAAAAATAGCTGGAGACAGACCATTGATAGAACCCATTTTAGTTTCATTCTAGCAAAGCAAAAAATCCGAACCAAACCAAAATGAAACAAAACAAAAAAGTCATACGAATAAGAATAAAATAAAAGGAAAATGAATTCAAGCACATTTCCAAAGAAAAAAAGATCTTTTTCAACAAGATAGTAGTATTCAGTATAACAACTAATTTGCTATGCAAAGGAGGACTTCTATCATCTGTGTCCTCTTCAAGATATTTTCAATTTACTGGATGGAAGGAGTGAATAGAACACAAAGGAAGAATGGCTTCACATCATTCTCCTACCTGTGTCATTGGTGACTTCATTTTCGGAACAAGGGATGCAATCGAAACAGCAGGCAGCCTTTCCCTCCTGAGGGCTTTTTCTAAATCCAGGGCTGCAGCTCTCACTGCAGACTGAGCGGGGAGTCTAAAGAAGAAATATACAGTAGTAACTTACTAAGCATTTGTTTCTTAAGACCAAGAGTGAGTAACTCAATTTGTATGTATACATCAAGAAAGCTATGCAATTGAACACCTAATTTATTCCATAATATGAAGTATATATTTAAAAATTATAATTAAGTAGATGCATTACTTTCCCACTCATCAGAAACTTGTAAACATGTTCTTTTCAAGTGGAAAACATTCTTGTCATTCAATTTCCATATATGACCATTGTATAAGCAAAATTGGTGGCACAAAGCCTGTGACAGTGCATATTTGCTCATTGCTGGTCTATGGAAAGGAGCAGACAATATTTGTTTTGTCTTCATTTTCAATTGTTTGTGCTTTTTCTCTTCTTAAATTCATATACATTTTTTCTTTCTTATTCAAATTGTTCATACAGATATCTGATAATATGAATAACTGTTTGGAAGACAAACTATGTATTACAACACACACTGTGAAATTCATATTACTTTGTTAAGTGAAATTATCACTTGTAATTTTTTCTTTTTGTAATTCTAATTTGTACTGCCTTTAAAAAAAGTCTATGTCAGTGTTTAGCTTACTTGTGGTTAAGTAAGTGTGCCGTGATTAGGTACAACATACCTCTGTCACTCCTGTGGCCCACTCTATCATATCCTCAGATAAAGTCATTTTATGGCCATGTGGAGCATGAGAAGAAAATGTGCCGACTTTAACCTTAAGTCTAAGGCCTTCTGGGAAATTCCAAAAATTGAGGATGTCATACTCTGAATCCATTTTCCATCTGTCATCTAAATTCATGTAATCCCCATCAGGATTGGTAAATTGGATGCTCTTCAGAAAAGGATTTAGCTAAAAGAGACACATTATCCTATGAGAACAGGGCTCCGGGAGAAAGAAACAAAATACACATGAGGGAAAGATCCTAAGCATGTTTAATCCAATTTACCTAAAACAGAGTTAGCACTGGAATCTATTAAATTGGAGCTCATGGATGTCTCAGGACTAACATGTTCCCATGCTCAAGAAATGTCTATCAGTTTCCAAAAAAGCATATTCTATGCAAGCCCATCTGAAAAAGGTTTGTAGCTGTGTTAGGGAAAAACTTTAATATGGGAAAAAAAGCTCCTAAAGCCTACAACTTCCATTGTTTATATGGCTATTCACGTGGCATCTATGAACACAATGAGTTCATCAAGATTTTGTAGCAGGAAATGACGTTTAAACCTGTGCACTCTTAGGATTGACATCATTTAGTTTTATAAGTGAATATAGGTTTTACTATTGTCCTTGAAGACAAAAATGGAGCATGTTGATGTGGGTAAGGCATTGATAACCCATAGGCAGAGCAAGGAGCTTACTGCCTTGTCTTTCCTCCTTGCCAGTGGCTCCTTGATTGAGGGTCTTTTCAACTCATCTCAAGAACTCACTCCTTAGCAGTAAGTGTGGTGCATAAATTCTAGTGACTTGAAGAAATAGACTTGACACAATTAGGTGAAGCACATACAATAACTTGAGAATGGCACTGTGATGACACTGCCTGCCATCCAAGGGAAGACACACTCATTACCTGCCAGGGAGAAAATATCATCACTTCTCTGTTATTAAGTGGTGTCATTTGCACCTCTTCAAAAAGCATCACATGGAGGGCAAGAGCCACAGCATACACAGCATTGTAAACATTGTAGCTTCTATCACTCATGGCTGTGTCAAAACGATTTGGTGGTAACCAAGCCACAGAGGCATTAGGTGTACAGTTCTCCAAGGCACAGTCAGACTCAGAGAATGAGCAATCAAAATTCTTGGACCAATACATAGTGAGGTAAGTGTCCTCTGGGTATTTGAAAGGGGTAGCTTCCTGGACAAAATTTCTGAAACCTGAAATTTCTTCATGGTGGTGTGAAAAAACAAGAATCCCATGGAATGGATCAAGTAGGAAATCTCTCCCAGTCAGATCAGCATGCCATTGTGAGTTTGTCACCCAGACTTTCCATGTCACAAAGTTTTGTGCTATGTTGTAGTTTACATCATTTGGACTATCAGGGTCATAGTAAATGACCACCACATTGGCAGATAACGTATCTGCACTCAGGATGTCATGTTGCTTTATGATTGAAATATGAGACACAGCCGCACTGGACATCATTTTCACAAAGGCTACACAGACTCTGTTTCTGTACATCTCAGTTCTTATGTCTGAGAGAAACTGAAGACCATTATGACCTTCTGTGATGAGCAGGCCCACCCATGTCCAGTGGAAATGACGCATTAAGGATACCATGGCAAGGGCCAGATATGTGTCCTCTGGGGCCACCTGGTGGAGCGAAGGATAATGACTACTGTCCATGAGGGTGGAAGGAAATGAGCCAAAGGTAACCTTAAAGAAAAAGAAAACTGTGTAATACAATGAGTGTTTACAGGAAGTACTGTAGTAGTCCTAAGTGTGCTGAGTGACATCTCCAAGTTGGAGAAGGAGATATACATGCTCTTCCCATGTGTCTCAGCACCCTCAGAATATTTTTTAATGAATGCAAGCACTCAGATATCCCAGAAACATATTTCTTTCCTCTTTAATCCAAAAATAGAAAAGAAATTAAATTATGTGTAACTTACTACATGTCTGTGTGAAGACTCTGGCTCATTGTGCACTTTGAAACATGTTCATCCCAGCCTCACTTGTAACCCCTCATGTTCCAGATAGGTGAAGCACACTGGATGTGCGTCCCTCATTTCCTGTCCCATCAACCCTCACCTGTGGAAATCTGTAGAGCTCCAGCAGTGGTCCGATCTGAGATGAGGCTCCCCATGGCGTTTCTGTCAGTACTGCTGCACACTTGCCTTCTTTCTTGCAGATGTAATTAGGAATCTCGTGTTGTCCTGAGAGCAAAATGAAGGAATTCTCTAGTATCCTCCAATGACTGCAAATGAAATTATGGAACTCATAGCCCAGAGAAATGTTAGGTAAGAGATGAGGAGTCCTGTTGATCTCTTCTATGGCAAAAGTGAAGGCCAGGTAGTTCAGGTAGTTGTTGGGTGTGAGCCTGCACAGAGAGCACGGAGGTCCTTAGGGAAACGACTCAGCCAATGACCATCTTCACATTCAGTCCAGCACCATTTATGAGCTGAACGCTTGTTTCTTTTTATCACACACACAATTAGAACCCAAGTGTGGATATGATGATTGACTATTTAGAAGATAATTGGAGGTAAATGAATCACAGTGGTAAATTTCTCATGAAAGAGCTCAGTAAGTAGCCTTACCAGAATCCAATCAGGGTTGTTTCGCCATTCTACTTGTTGTACAGTTAATATAAACTTGCTCTGTACATTCAGAGGAAAATTTGCACATAAAGTTCTATTATTAATGTCTTTAAAACTGTTGTGTTTTTAAATATCCTCACAGTTTTCAAGGAGAAAAGTAGTATATTTATTAAATTACATATAGTATTCAATACTAACAGGGATCCATTTCTGTTTATATGCTTTAATCTAGGAAAAAGATATTTCCTTATGATTGATTCAAATATAAACCAACAAATTTTCTATCCACACTCATACACGTGAGGAAGTCACACAGTCATACATACAATCATCCATTTTATTTAATTATTAAAGTAAATAAGCAGTAGCATATTACATTGTCTGTACATATATGTGCATAATTGTATTTGCCAACTAAAGATAAAAGCAAAGCTAAACCTGAAATTCTTTGAAATCAAA
>NW_004524866.1:1609211-1647460 GCF_000260255.1 Octodon degus | reverse complement strand
TTTTTTTTTTTTTTTGCAGTATCGTGTATTGAATTCAGAATACTTGCTTGCCAGGAAAGCACTTATTCTAATGAGCTATCAGTATGTTCCCCAGCAGTATGTTCCCACTTCTGTCTTTGCATCTGCTATTTGTTTTTTTGTTTTGTTTATACTTTTCAAAATAAAATAAATTAAATTAAATTGGATAAAACTTAGGTTTTGCTTAAAAAATAAAGTGGTGATTAAGGTGGATGAGGGTCAGGAATACAGAGTCAACCTCCTTCCAAGGATTTAGAGCACAGACAATTGCTTTGCCCTTCCCCTCCTGAGAGATTTCAGTAAAGAACACAGAATTTACTGTTGAGAAAATACAATCTCCTTTGAATATTGTGGATGAACGTCTCTAAAAAGCGGTATAGCAAGAGCATTTTCATTGAAAAATGGTCAGAACAAGATTTATCTGTTAACATCAGAATTAGTGTTGTTCTGATGGTTTTAAATTGTACAATGCAAATGCAGAAAGTTAGCCGCGAAAAAAATTGAAGAGAGAAGTAGGCACTGTTTTCTCATTAGGCATAAGACTATTCCCCTGTAAAAACAAAATTTTGGTACTAGCACCAATCAAAAACTAAGTAAAAGATTGTAATAAAAAGATTTCCAATATAACATTTGTAAGTGAAAGTTCTTCGAGAAAAATATATATAGCAAAAACCTCCACAAAACTTACATTAGACATTTTTTAAATCCCTAAAATTCTGGTAAAGAGAGAAAAGCTTAAAAGATATATTTCATAAATTTAACATTTTAAAACTTTAACAATGTTGCCACTAGAGAAAAAGTTAAATGACATAATTTTATATCAATGACAAATACTGCACTAGTACTCTGACATTTTTAAATTGTTGAGATTTTCAGAAGACAAAAGAAACATGCTACTTAGTCAAAAAGCAGTTAAACATATCAATGCATCAATGGCACAGATTATAGAAAATAACATCTATCTACCATCTATCAATCAATCATCTTTACATAATGAAATTTATATTATTTTTGAGATAATTAGAAATTCACTAAGTATTAAATTGTTATTCATACTGAAAAGTAAACTCTTGTGAAAACTGAAATTAAATGAGTACACTTATTTATAAAAAATATATTCCAGTTTGATCCCTGGGCCTGCCCCACGATTGAGACAGGGTGTGGCAATACGTGACTATAATCCCAGCCCTTGGAAAGCTGTGAACAGGAGGATCACTATGAATCCAGTCTACATAGTGAGACCCTATAAACCCTGTACTAATTACAAATATATATATATGTATATATATATATATATTTATAATATATATATATATATATATATATATATTCCAGAGGTACTAAATATTTTTGAATATAAATCAATGAGCATTGCAAATATTCTAGAGTATTATACAGATGTTAATATTATGAATTGAACTGCAAATGGGAAAAGGAAACAAGCAAATGTTGTGATTTTTTTATACTCTAAAAAAATTCTTTTCCTGGGCTGGGGAGATAGCTCAGTAGAATAAGTGCTTGCCTAGCAAGCTCAAGGGCCTGAGTTCAATCATCCGTTCCGCCAAAAGAAAGAAAAAAAATTATTTTCCTTTAACCATATCTATTTCTGGTTAAGCATGATTTATATAAAAATTTTTACAATGAACAAAAGCCTAGTAAATCATTTTTTAGATGTATTGCTATCAATTGTTTTTTCCCCTAATATTCCAAATATTTTTCCATATTATAAAGCCTTTTCTAAGATAAAAAATTGTTGTATGGTAATTAATCAAATAAAATATTCCTAAAATAATGCATGTAATATTACCAATCCAAAGGTTAATAAAAGATTTGCCTACATATCCACAGTATGACACTTGCTTAAATTCAATTTAGGCCACTCGTGCAATGTAAAGGTTAAGGAAATAATACTTCCCTGAGTGGGTGGTTGAAAAGATGAATTATTTTGTTTCAGGTTGTGATTTGATAATATGTGCATAATATTTTAATATATATTACATGGATGTTATAAGTTTTTTAAACCTGGAATAGAACAACTCATAATTTCCAAGCAGGTTCTGTGCTACTGAGCTATATCCCCAGCCCCAAATTAGATAATTTTGAATGCAACCATTTTACACTTTAACATTCTTTTCCTGTTTGTTTTTGGTCTTGGGACTTGATCTCAACCCCTCACACTCACCAGGCAGGTGCTTCTGCAGGTGAGCTCTATCTCCATCCCTACTCTGCAACATTCTTTTCCTTTAATCAGAGAGCATTCCTCAAAATATCAGACATTTATTTCCCTCCTTAAATGACAGGAAGAATTAATTAGAAATTTTGGAATGCACTAAATTTGGTAATAAATGAATTATAATAGGTTGAAAAGTTAAGACTTTTGTAATAAGAATTAACAGAGTCATATGGAGAGAAAACATTCTCTCAGGTTCTCACAGAGAGGAAATTGGTGAAGCAATGGCCGTGACTCATCCACATGGCTGACACTGACAAAGGATATAGAAACTGCAGTACAGGGTTTGGGGATGAGTCTTGAGGGGACCTGACTGACCTTGTCAGATACAAAAGTTCCATTTCTTGTTATATAGGTCTTTCTTTATCTTGGTATTAATAATCCAGCAGAAAAGTATAAAAATTAGGTAAAAGAAAAGTAAAGCAATATTAATAAGCTGAGCTGTAAAAGGCTCAAATCAACAACTTCTGACATTGCCAGTCCTACGGATAACCCACTACTATCATGGACTACTGGATTATAGTGTATTATTTTGCTGAATTCATGCACCTACAATGTTTAAATGGCAATGGAATACCCATCTCTAACAAAGCTAAACAAAAAAAGGGGATACAAAGGAAGAAACATTTTGTATCTGTATATACAAAATAGGATAGATGCACAGCTACTTTCTCTTGATTCAATGAGAAGAAAGATTTGTACTAATAATATTTGGACAGGATATCATGTCCGTATGTTGTACTATGAATAACCACTAAGAAGATAACAATATGCATCGTACGAATTATTGAAACTGTCCTATTAATCAGTTTTGAAACTCTTTGCTATGTGCTTCTCAATAAAATTAATTTAAAAATAAATATATATAGTAATATTTAAGGAAAACACATTGAGAAAAAACTGAAAAAGATTAACACTAGTTTGTGCTCATATTTCTGTGCAGAAAAGCCCCAGTATTAACAAGATTACAGTACAAGTATGACCACTGAAATGTTATATCTGAGCAATATGATCCTTTACATTAGAATTAGATTTTTAATATAATGTTGATGCAAAATGTATAAATTTCTTATGTATAAATACTTTTATTTTCTAAAAGTTATTTCCTTTTACTTTCTCATTTTATCAGGACTCTAAATTCTCTCCTGGGTTCCTAAACTCTTGTTTCTGGTGGCTGCATCAACCTGGGCACAGAAACCCAGAAGTCCAGGTGTGTTCTTTTCAGCCACAGACAGAGCTCGCGGTGCATGGGCTAGAGCAGGGTCCCCTGCAACAGGAGCCTGATTCTCTAAGCATATGTGGGGACAGCAGAGGAGAAGCAACAGTAGGTATCTCATTCTCTCCTCCTAGAAATAGAAGCAAATCATACATCTTTGAACTATTTTTGAAATGTGATAATGCCTGATATCTGGTCAGTTTGTCATCACCCGCTATACTCAGATTCTTTCTTATCACCCTGGGCTGTTTTTAGTTAGGATCCTCTCAGGTAATTTATCCTCTTACAGGGTTTAGACTTGGACAAGAAAGTTCTGAGTCAAGCACTAAAAAACACTTCTAAATTGTCACCAAAATAAAAACTTATTAGTAAGAATCAGAGTCAAATTTGTATATTAAGTACATATGTAAGAGCACATATTTTAGAAAATGATAGAAGGAAAACACATTCAGGGTTTTAATGACAAGTGACTCTCATGCCACCTGCTCAAGAAGCTAAAGCAGAGGAATCTTGAGCCCAGGAGATTTTTTACAGCAAAATCATCACATCATTTACCTTTCTCAATAGCTATGTGGGCATAAGGAATGTGTCTAGGAACAAAAAAACATAAGCAAAGATCTGGATGTTGTAAGGAGTGTGAGATAGGTAGAAACCCCATTTATAGAAGGAAGAGGCCCAAGTTCCTTACTGAGCTGTTCCTGGTCCCAAATAATTTGTAGCCTTAAGGAGATCACAATCACAGCTGGCTAAAATAGGGCTCTGATTTCAAAACAGAAGCCTCCATCACCAAGTGCAAAGCAATATTTACTACACTTTATTAACTAACGCACGCACATGATGACACAGAAGAAAGACAACACACAGTAAAAGTTACATCAACAGGTCAGAAAACCTTCCACACCTGAAATTCCAATTCTACAGCTGTGTATACCCCTCACATGGCTTTTCAGGGTTCATATTAGGAAGGGTCTGGGCACAGTGTCCTCTCTGTGGATGAGATCCCAAAGCGCTCCCACCTGTAAGCACTGTTAAACACCAGTTGAGACAAAAAGACCATGTCCCTCCTTTCTGCGAGACCAGAAGCCCAGAGTCTGTCGCCCTTAAGAACTGTTCGAGTCCATGAAGGAACAAACATCTGAATCCTCTAGACAGGAGAGCAAAACCATTGGGAGCTGAGTTTCTGTTCTTATCAGGATGCCAGCCAAGCATCCTACTGTGTAATATTTACAAGACTGTGGCACTGTGTTACGGACAAAGCAGATCTTTCCATACACAGATTTAATCCTTCCTGTGCGCAGCTGCAACAGGGAACCTATGAGTGGGCATCTTCTCTGAGACTCAAGAAATCACTGGACCACTGAGAAGTCCCTTTCTTACAAAGCCACAAGTAGTTTGCTAGAATTTCTGAATATTTGGAAAATTCATTATTTAACTACAAGTTTGGCATCAGCCCTGATAAGATAGGATATGAGAAGAGAAAAATACATCCAACTGAGAGAATTCCCCTGACTTATCAGACCCGAAAGCTACAACTCTTGTTGCATGGGTCCTGCTTTACCTTGGTCTTAACCATCCAGCAGAAAAGTATAAAAATGAAATATAAGAAGTAAAGCCATGCTGTTATGTTGAGCTGTGGGGGACTCAGGTCAACAATTTCTGACATTGCCAGTGAAGTGGAAGACCCAATGCTATTTTGGGCTACTGGACTCTTTTAGAATATTTTGCTGAGTTTACACACCTATAATATTCAAATAACGGAACTTAACAAAAGAAAGGGTATACAGATGAATGTCCATTTTGTATTTGTGTATTGAAAGTGGTTAGGATATATATATAGTTACATTCTCTTAATGAATAGAGTCATTTGTACTAATGGTGTTTGTAGATAGGATATCATGTCCGCATCTTGTACAGCTATTAACCACTAAGAAGAATGCATGCAGTGTGTTAATTATTGAAACTGTCCTACCAATTTAATTTGAAACTGTCTCATTGCTATTTGTTCATCAATAAAATTATGGGGAAAAAACGGTGGTAGGGAAAGTCTCACAGATGATTTCAAAAGAGGAGCCTCTATCATTTTGCATTCAGCTTGCAGTGGTAGGAGTCCTAGAGCATCATAAAGATTATTTGAGACAGTAACTGAATATTTACAGAATAATGTTACTGCAAGAAGAAGGGGTAAACATATCAGAAGGCAATCTGTAACTATGTGAAGAATTTACAGCAAGAGAAATGGAAAGTCCTTTACAATATTATGCGATATTTGGCAGTAGCCACTCAGCACTTAGCTTAATCCAATAAGCTCAATTTAGAAGAACATCATCTAATTCCACGCAATGGTGTCCAGGTCTGAGGAAGGCATGCAACACAGACTACAGGGCTAGGAGGGCCCATCTTAGGTTCTAAGAGTGAAAAGAAGAAGCTAGCAACAGAAACAACTAAAAAGAATAGTTCATCCTCCATGCAAAAGCATACATAGACAAGGTAAATATAGGCAGGGTTGTTGTGCCCATTTCGGTGGGCAGAACAGGTGGCACTATAGAAAATATTGATAGATTGATCCATGAGTGGTAGCCATTATCTATCCTGATGTCCAGAAATAAAACACATAACTGAAGAAGACACTTACTGAATAAAATAGAATTCTCTAGTAGGTTGTATATCAATCATACCAGTATAGTAAATGTAGTAATAAAGAGACAAGAAACACCCAATCACCACGTCTCCGTCCTTGTGCACACCGGTGCTCCTTTGGCGAAGGCAGGCTTCATTATCAAAAGTACACACTAAGGAAGGAAGCTGCAGGAGAAGGAAGATAGAAATCAAAGCCAACATTCTCGATATGCAGGCAAAGCTTAGGGCAGAGTGAAGAGGAAAATTGCAATCTGAGCCACATAAATAAGTATGCTGTGTGTGTTTCAACTTTGCATGGTTTCAGATTCAGGTCGACACTCTGATGCCCCAGCTGCTGTCAACATTGCCTGCTCCATGTCCCTGGAGAATGTGCCACCATTCTCACCCTGGGCTCTACATCTGAGGTCTGGTGACCAGGAGAAAAACACAAGACAAATTGAGCTCGCATGTAACTTTCTGTACCTTGAACCATCATGACTTAATCCAGTTCCACTGGTGGCAGCACCCCAGTGACCACCTCTTCCATGGAAGATTTGCTCTTAAGTCTTTGTCAATAAGCCACTGGCACAGATTCCATTAGATGTGCTGCTAATGGATTGCATGAGAGGATTTACTGTTAAGAGTCTCTGGAAATAGTCTGGAAAGCCTCAAGGTCACTAAAAGATATTGGACACTGTGCCTTCCAAAGTGAAAGTTCAGGAATTGTCACCTGCAAGGCCCACAGGACATTCCCTGCATATATGTGTTATCTTTGTACCAGTCATAGGAAGTGAAACTCACAGCCACACCTGCTCTGTATTATTGGGGTGCTAGTAGTTGCCTCACAGCCAGGAAACCCAAATTAGTGACTAAACATGAGTGCAGAAACACAATGCATTTTGAGTTGTATAATATTGCCTATTTCCCCGCTGCTTCATTCTTTTAACTATCTTCATTCTATGATTTAATATGCTTCTAGAATGCATTTCTCCTCTTACATGCTCGAGTACCTCCAGGAGTTTGGCTTCTATGAGAGCATGGGCCTGTGTGAACTATTTCTCTTTTTCCCTCACCCTAAAGCAGAGGAGCAAACTGAAAATGGCTTCTATATTTTCCATCACTCAAAGTATTGAGGAGCAAGGAACCACAGGTAATGTGTACACCTCTGAGTATCAGGGCAGAGCGATTATTCTAAACAATACTGTATTAGTTCAGTGCATGCCTTCCAATATTTGTCATAATCTAAATAACCAGCGCAGTGAGTCTCGATATGAACTTGATCTTCTCTTATTTTGTAAGAATAATTATTGGCTTATAAATTGTGACATGTTAGTAATAAGCAATTTGTGAAAGATGCAAGGAAACATCAACTTCTGTATGAATAAACTTTAAAAATTAAAGTATGTACATCTTGAGAAAATATATGTTCTCCAATTTTTGAAGAGTTTTCCCTCCATCAGCAGACAAGCCCAGTGTGGGGCATCGTGCTAGAACATTCAATGGATAGGCTCAGTGTGGAACCCTGCAGTGGAATTATCTGCAGAAGCAGAACATCTATCCCGTGGGGCACAGCAGGTTCACTTCGATGGGCCACAGCAGGAAGAACCAAAGCACAGCAACCAGAACCAAGCCAGACCCAGCTGGCCAAGTTTGAACTTGGTTGATCCAGACCCAGTTAGTTGAACCATACTGCTAGACATAGTTCTACAACAGCATCAGAGAGAGAGAGAGAGAGAGAGAGAGAGAGAGAGAGAGAGAGAGAGAGAGAGAAACAGACAGAGATTCCATGTACATCATCAAGGGGAGGTGACCAGATGAAATGTACAGGAACTAATTTAAATGCAAATTTCTAATTTAATATCTGCTTAGCTATACAATCACAGTATTTGTTCTTATGGTCTAAAATATAAATCAATTAATTACAAAAGTTTGCCAAATGGTAATTCTCACTATCCATTATTAGTTTTTCTAGTTATAGTACTGAAAATGGATAACTATATCTGTCTTAGCCACATAATCTCTCTTGGATAATAGTATCGGAAGGTGCTTGGGTAATAACTGTTCCAAAGCTATACAACAAAGATCAGAGGACAATGCCAAACACAAACCAATATCTCACTCTTAATTAATAGAGAGGGCAAAATCTTGGGACACACAAAAAATAAGAATCTTTGAAATGGAAGAGATGCCTAAAAAACAAATTCTTTAGAGAGGCTCTGATCACAGTGATACAACTAACTACTAGCAAAAACTCACAAAACCGTATCACAGAAATAAACCTAAAGAGTTCTCTCTGAAATATAAAATGGCAAAAAGAAGGAGTGAAATGAATTCTAAGGCCCCAAGTCCACTCAGAACAAATGCAAGAGACAGTAGCATAGAAGAAATTGAAATTCACACAACTGACATTTCTGAAGTAATAACATCTGAAGTAAAGAAGCAACTGCAGAAATCTTGAGAGGAAGACAAGTCAGAAATATTCCCTGAAAAAATATAACTTAGGAATTTTATTTATTTATTTATTTAGATGTTGCCAGGGATTGAACTCAGCACCTTGCATTTGCCAGGCAAGCACTTATTTGACTGAGATGTCTCCTCAGCTTAACTTAAGAATTTAAAACATTTCAATTGAGTTGCTACATGTATGCACATGTGTTAGTGTTAAAAAGTAAAAGATCTTTTGTATACCTCAATATATATAATGTAAGGTTTCTGAGCTAATCTTTCTGAACTTCAGTTTGCTGTTGGAAAGAGAAGAATAATTCTTTTCTTAATGAATTTGAGTTATTTGTAAAGATTCTTTAAAAAATTATAAAGGACTAAGTTGTGTGTATATTGTGGTGAATTGTGTCCTTAAAGCATGTTTTTAATAATAGTTATATTGAATCTTTGGAGTTTTATGATGTTATACTTCAGAAAACCACAGAGAGTTAGTATGAGACTATATTATTTATAGTTTTTTTCTGTGGCCCACATCTTCAAACATAAACCTCTTTTAAAAAGTAATTACTTTAGTGTTAATCCCCAACACTTGTTGAATACGTTTTGGTTTGAGTTTTAAAAGGCCTTTTAATTTATACTAGTTATACCTGCTTCTTACATTAGTTATACTATGTAGTAACATGTGGGGTTTAATCCCTTAATGGTAAAGTATTAAGGTACATAGATAACAGGTTCATGGGTATAACAGCTGAAATGAACTACTGTTCCTATTGAAATTTTGTTTCTGTGCAGATGTTATAATGTAGCCTTAATAACATGATTATAAATCAGTAAAAATGATGGGCATATTGGTGCATGCCTATAATTCTAACAGTTTGGAAGCAGAAGCAGGAAGATTGCCATGAGTTCAAGATTAGTTCTGAGTTACCATAGCAAGACCCTGTCTCAAAAAAAAAGACATAAATCACTGAAAATGTTGTTTTCAGGATTTTAAATTAAATTATAATTCATTCTTTTGATGTATGTGAGATATTTAGTATGCCAAATTATTGTTAAACTTTCCGGCCTACATCATTCTGATTATTAGATAAAATGAAGCATGTGAAGTGTGTGTGTGTGTGTGTGTGTGTGTGTGTTTACTTAGTACAGGGTCTATAGGGTCTACATGATCTCAGATATAGATTGGACTGCTAGTGATCCACCTGTGTTCAGTCCCCAAATGCTGGGATTACAGGCATGTGCCACCACATCCTGTTTCAATCCCTGTCCAGCAGGTCCTGTGGGTGAGGCCTGCACAGGAGAGATTGAACCTTGAGGCTGCACTGTGCCTAAGTAGGAAGTTTAATCCGCGGAGCTATTTGGTCTGCAGCACGTGAAGTTTTAATCAGTGAATATGCCTCATTAGGGAATTTGTAACATAAATATAAACGAAGTGCACAAGTAATCTCTGAATTAAAAAAAAGGAATGACAACTATAAATAAGGAGTTACTATGCATTTCTAAAGAAGACCTTGATTTTAAAAAAAGAGAATAGAAAAATGATGGAATCCTTAAATGAGCAATATAGAAAAATTTAGAACTTATTAAACAGATTCAATGAGATATTCAGGAGGTTAAAACCTCAATTAAAAGTTGGCAAAATTATCTGAATGACAGTGATGTTAGACTTTGAGACCTTGAAGACACTTTTGTAGCTCGTAAAAATTTAAGGACAGATCTCTTAAAAAAACTACGATGCATGAAATACTAACTCAACATCTGCAAGACGATGCAAAGATGAACAACAGAAGACTAAGAGGCATCAATGAAAAAGGAGTCAACACAAGCGACATAAAAAGGATATGGGATGAAGTAATCGCAGAAAACTTCCCAAATATGGAGAAACAATCACACGTTCAGATAATCAAGGCACACAAAACTCCAAATAATATCAACCCAACTAAAACCACAGCCCGGCATATAATTAACAAGATCTCAGAGCACAATAACAGCACACTAAGAGCTTCTGGAGAAAACAAACAGATCTTATTTAAAGGAAAGCTCATCAGAATACTGGCAGATCTTCCTCATAAAGCGTCAAGTCAAGAAGAGCCTAGAGTAAAGTACCCCAAGTCCTATAAGAAAACAAATTCTAATCCACACTTATATGCTCTGATAAACTCTTTAAAATTTAGAAGAAGTAAATTCTTCCACAACAAAGAACAACTAAAGAATTTCATGACAACCAAGGGAACCTTACACAGAATACTAAAAGATATTCTAGAAAGGGATCAAAAGGATTACAATTCCAAAAATGAGAAGGGAAAGAACCCACCCAATAGGGCAAACAAATGAACACACTAGAAAAATAGGTAACCAACAACAGGAAACAACACGAGAAATTTAAGTCAATACTTTTCAGTATTAACCATCATAAATGGACTCAATAAACCCAACAAGGGAAACAGACTGGCCGAGTGGATTAAGAAACAAGATCCAAAATATGCTCTTTACAAGAAACACAGTTAGATCATAAATAAATCCATAGGTTGAAAGTCAGATAATGAAAAACAATTCTACACGCTGCAGGACCTCAGAAAACAACAGGGGTAGCAATCCTGTTTACAAATAATCTGAACTTCAAACCAAGAATGATTAAAGAAAATAAAATTGCCACTACATACAGGTGACAGGAAAAATACACAAGGAAGAGACATGTAACAGTCATAAATAAATATGCAACAAATTTGGGAGCACTGAATTCTATAAGACACGTTTTATTGGACACGAGAAATCTAGTATCCAATAACACAATCCTAAGAGGGGAGCTTAACACACCATTATTACAAAAAGATAGGTCCAGCATACAAAATGTTAGCAGAGAGGCAGTAGAACTTAACCAGAACTTGGAAAAAGTGGACTTCATGGAAATATAGTGCTCAAACTAATGATAACTGAACATGCAATCTTTTCAGCTGCACATGGCATGTTTTCTAAAATAGACCATATGATAGTCCATAGGTCATGTCTAAATATATGCAACAAATCAGAAATTATCCAACGCATATTACCTTATGACAGAGCAATGGAAAATAATGACAAAAGAAATCACAAAAAAACTTACACACATATGGAAATTAAATAGCACTCTCCTCAGCAAACACTGAGTTACACGTGAAACTAAAGAAGAAATTAAACAATATCTACAAACAAATAAAATGTCAAGCAAACATTTCAATGAAACTGAAAAGGAAGCAATAATCCAAAATCTTTCCTGGAGACAAATATCATACTAATAACAAAACCAGAGAAAGATGAGAACTACAAGGGCTGGCCAAATAGCTCAGCTCATTAAAGCACCTGCAAACAGGCACAGGGGCCACGGGTTTGATGCCCAGGCCTGCTGTGCCAGACCAGCCACCGGAGCACGCTGAGACAGCAATTTAGAAGGGATGTGGTGGTGCATGCCTGTAATCCCAGGTCTTGTGAGGCTTGAAATAGGAGGATCACTACAAGTCCAATCTAGTAGTCAGACCTGAAAACCCTGAAGGCCTTTCCCTAAAAAATACAAATATATAAGTAAAAATAAATGAGAACTACCAGCCAATCAGTCTCATGAATATAGATTCAAATATCCTCAATAAAATACAAGGAAATAGAGTACAAGACATCATCAAGAAGGTTATACAGCATGACCAGATAGGACTCATCCCAGGGCTGTAAGGATGCTTCAATATATGCAAATCTATACATGTAATATAGTATATCAATAGAACCAAATCCAAAATACACATGATCATGTCTGTTGATGCAGAAAAGGCCTTTGGCATCATCCAACACTCACTCATAAACAATGCCTACAGAAACCTGGAATAGATGGCTGCTACCTCAATCTGATAAAAGCCATTTATGACAATCCAACTATAAATATAATCCTAAATGGGGAAGAATTGAAATCTTTTTCTCTCAGATCAGGTACAAGACAAGGAAAACCTCTATCACCCCTCCTTTTCAACATAGTTCTGGAATCATGAACTAGAGCCATTAGACAAGAGAAAGAAATAAAAAGAATAATAATGGGTAAAGAAGAAGTTAAACTATCATTATTTGCAGATGACATGATACTCTACTTGAAAAAGACAAGAATCTCCACTGAGAAGCTCCTAGAATCAATAAAAAAATTTAGTAACATAACGGTTTAAAAAGTGAATACCCAAAATCAATAGCGTTCTTCTACAGAGATAAAATCTCACTGAGTGAAAATTAGAGAAACAATACCTTATACAAAAGCACTGTGAAAAATAAAATACTTAGGAATTAATCTAACCAAAGAAGTAAAAGATATATTCCATGAAAGTTACAGTAATCTGAAATAAGCGATCACAGAAGACTTCAGAAAATGGAAAACTATTCCCTGCTCCTGGATAGGAAGAACCAATATTATGAAAATGGCCATACTCCCCAAATCATTATACAGATTTAATGCAATACCTATCAAAATACCACCAACATATCTCACAGACCTACAGAAATCATTCCTAAAATTTATTTGGAACCAGGAAAGACCTAAAATAGCAAAAGCAATCCTAGGCAACAAAGGTGAGGCAGGAGGCATTACAATTCCTGACTTGAAATTATACTACAAAACTATTGTGATAAAATCAGCATGGTATTTGGCAAAAAAAGACCTGAGGATGAAGGGAATAGATTAGAAAGTTCAGATGCAACTACAAACACACTCAGCATCTTTTGTTTGATGAAGTGGTTAAACATATTTACTGGAAGAATGATACCCTCTTTCACAACTGGAACTGCAAAAACTGGCTCCCTATGCCAAACAGTAAAACTGGACCCAGGTCTATCATCATGCACTAAAGTCAAAATGTATTAAAAATGTAAAAATGAAAATCAAAAACCACTAAATCACCTGGGAAAGAAAATAGGTGGAAATCTTGAAGATACATGGAGGAAAGCATTTCCTGAACAAAAATCAAACTGCACAGGAAGTACTTGAAAGAATGAACAACTGGGACATCTTCTTATTGAGAAGTTTCTGCACATCAAAAGAAATTACCAACTGAGTAAAAAGACAACATACAAATTTGCCAAAAATCTTAATGAATAAGTACTAAGACTAAGGTCTCCTATCTAGAATAAAGTGCTAAAATAAATTAGGGCCCCAAAATTTAAACATCCAATCCAAAACTGGGCATCAGAGATCAACAAGCACTTCTCAGAAGAAGAAATACAAGAAGCAAATAAATACATAAAAAAATGCTCAACATCACTAGCCATTCTTGAAATGCAAATCAGTGCAACCCTGAGATACTATTTCACCCCAGAATGAATGGCTATCATAAAGCAATCAATCGACAACAAATGTTGGAAAGGCTGTGGATAAAGAGGATCCCTTCTCTACTGCTGTTTTGAATGTAGATTGGTACAATCACTATAGAAATCAGTGTGGAAACTCCTCAAAAAACTAGGACTGGAAATCCTATTGAATCTAACTATCCACCTTTGGGGAATTTTCCCAGAAGATATGAAAACATCATGTCATAGTAATATATGTGTCCCTATATTTATAGCAGCATAATTTATGATGGCCAAATCTTGGAAACAACTAAAACGCCCATCATCTGAGGAATGGATGAAAAAGATGTTATGTTTTGATGCAGTGCATTATTACTCTGCTATACAGAAAAATAAATTCAAATCCTTCATATGTAAGTGGATGCAACTTGGAGCTATACTCATAAGTGAAATAATCCAGATACACATGTTTAAGTATCACATTGTCTTCCTGTGTAAAGACTGAAAAGAAAAAAAAAGAAAATTTGAAAGGAATGACACAGTTAAATGCAAAGAGAAAATTTGTTTTAAATAACAAAGATAAAGAAAATGGAAAAGTTAGGAAGTATGGTAGGGGCACAAGCATACATGTGTTCAAACAAGATGGTTAAGGCACTGTTCTTGAGTATTTCCATCAGGTTTTTGAAAATAGCAGGTAATGGGGAGAATTCTTACCCTGACTAACTCTATAAGCAACTACATTGAAGAGAGTAATGTGTAATACTAAAACGATGCTTAAAATACCTGTCATTTTTGTATTCTAAAGGTGAACTGCTTCTAAAGTCCTATCAGTTATTGCTATCCTCTATTGCTTTTTAATCAGGTAATAAAAGAAAACAAGAGATAAGAAAAATGTCACTGGATTGTGCTGTAACAATATTGTATATGGTTTGAATTCTAAATTTCTGTGAAAAAATTTGTAATATTTTTTCACATTCTATAGGGATTTAAATTTTATGTTATAGTTGCTTGAAAATAGCAGCTCCATGTTATGTGTAAGGCATTTGATATTCAGACAGATAAAGATATTAAGCTCAACTGCCTCTGATATGTAATAATATTAAGCTTCTCTTTTGGATGTTTACCAACTAAAGTTTGCAGACCAAAAATTAGACAAATCGAGGAGCTACAAGGAAAGCCGATATTTTGGCTCTAGCACTTCAAGGTCAGTGAGGACTCAGGACATAATAGAACCTGTGCTGTCACATACTGTAACTGAATGTGTCCCAAATTTTCTTATCAAGGCAATCATGGGGAAACAGAGGAAAGTGACTGACAATGTATAGTGGCCTAAGGAGAGTCACCTAGAGAGAAAAAAAAAAGTCTGTCTTTATCAGAGAGCAAATTGGTCAAGCAATGGCCATGACTCATCCACATGGCTGACAGTGACAAACTATCTACAAGATTCTGTACATGGCTCCAGCATAAATCCCGAGGCAATTTGACTGACCTTATCAGATACAACAGTTTCATTTTTAGTTATATAGGTTTTGCTTTAAACTAGTCTTAACCAGAGAGCAGAAAAGTATAACCATGAGTATAAAAAGTAATGTCATATTAATTCGCTGAGCTGTAAAATGGTCATCAACGACTTCTGACAATTGTGAGTTCTGCTGTTAACCCACTACTATTATAGACTATTAGGTGTTAACCTGCTACTATTATAGACTATTAGGCTAATTTGTGTTATTTTCCTTGATTCAAGTACCTATAATATTTGGACAGGCATTAGGTATGAAAAGATCCTTTAAAGACTTCTCCAAATACAGCTTCTATAGCTTCGTTGAGCACCCATCTCTGAAAAAACAAAATGGAAAACTGGGATAGGTCGGGAGCCACTGAGTTAGTAAATTGATCAAACATAGGTAGGTGGGACTTGGTCCAGTGTCTAAGCAAAGAAGCTTCCTCACCCCTGAGATGAACATCCTGTCTGGTTATGGTTAGCTATGAGTTGCTAGGCAACCTAGTGCATTCTTTAGTAACTTTATAAAAGTGTAAGTGACAGTTTTGTTGTGCAAAAAAAGGTGTGGAAGGCACAAAAAAAGCCATATATGTATATACACACACAAGAGAGTGAGGATAGACACACAGCTATTTTCTCTTACTTCACTGAGAAGAAAAGTTTGTAATAATATTGTTTAGACAAGATATTATTTCTGCATTTTGTCCTCTGAAAAATTAATGTGAAGACAACAAAATGCAATGTATTAATTGTAAGCCTCCTAACATCTTTTGAAACTTTCATTGCTATTTTATCTTTTTCTCATTAAAATGAATAAAAATTTATAAAAAATGAGCTAAATGTTTATTTAAAAAGAGACAATTATGGGCTGGTGAGATGGCTCAGTGGTCTAAAGCACCTACTTAGAACAAGCTTAGCTAAAGCACAGGGACCGCGGTTCAATCCCCCAGCATCACATGCCAGCCAGCCCCGCCCCCTGGTGGGCTGAGCTGGCCACACACACACACACAAAATTTTGGGGCTGGGGAGATGTCTCAGTAGGATAAGCGCTTGACTGGCAAACGCAAGGATCTGAGTTCAATCCCCAGTTCCTCAAAAAAAAAAAAAAAAAAAAAGAGGCAATTAAAGTAAATGAGAGATAAGAAAAAATAAATGTCATAAGATTGTCCTGCTACAATGTTGTATATGGAATGATGTCTAAATTTCTCTGTAAAAATGTGTAATTGTTTTTTTAACATTCTATAGAGATTTAAATTTTAGAATTTTGATGGTTGTTAGAAAATACCAGTTCCATACTGTGTCTAAGGTATGTGATATTCAGATAGTAATGT
The DNA here is from genome assembly GCF_000260255.1 of Octodon degus. Lineage (NCBI taxonomy): Eukaryota > Metazoa > Chordata > Mammalia > Rodentia > Octodontidae > Octodon > Octodon degus. The sequence continues at coordinate 1,630,814 of NW_004524866.1, read as the reverse complement.
TAAGCTTATCTGCCTCTCTTGTAGGATAATAATATCATAAGCTTCTGTTCTGGATGTTTCGTAATTAAAGTTTGTAGACCAAAATTAGACAGACAGATGCGCTAAAAAGGTAGCCAATATTTTGGCCCTAGCCCTCCAATGTCAGTGAGGACTCAGCACATAAGAGAACTTCAGGTGTGATATCCTACAACTAAGTGTTTTCCCAAATTTTCTGATCAAGGAAATTATTGGGCCACAGAGGAATGTGATCGACGATGTATAGTGTGCCTAAGGAGAGTCATCTAGAGGGAAAAATTTGTCAAGCGTTCACAGAGAGCAAATTGATTAAGCAATTACTGTGACTCATACAGATGGCTGACACTGATGAAAGATCCACAATATGCTGTGCATTGTTCCAGGATAAATCCCGAGGGGATTTGACTGACCTTATCAGGTATCAAAAGTTTCATTTTTAGTTTAATAGGTGTTGCTTGAACTTGGTCTTAAACATCCAGCAGAAAAGTGCAACCATGAGGTATAAAAAGTAAGGCTATATTAATATGGTAAGGTGTAAAAGGCTCAAGCCAACAACTTACACAATTGTCAGTTGTGCTGGGACCCTCTACTATTAAGGACTGTTGGATTGTATTGAATTATTTTGCTGAGTTCAAGTACCTACAATAGTTAGACTGGCATCAAGTATGAAATGATCCTTTAAATACTTCTCCATATATAGCTTCTCTAACAGCAATGAAACACTCATCTCTGACAAAACAAAGGAAAAATGGGAGATATAAATAAAGGATTTTGTTGTGACATATATGTATATATATGTATATATTATAGTATATATTTATTAGGATAGATAGATATACAGCTATTTTATCAGTTCATTGAGAAGAAACGTTTATACTAATTGTGTTTGGACAAGATGTCATATCTGTATCTTGTGCTCTGAATAACCGCTACAATGATATAAGTGCGTTAAATCACATCCATATATCTAAATATCATATAGTCTCCCTAGTATAAGAACACGAAATAGAAATAAAAGCTGAAAGTTCTAACAGATATACTAAAAGAGAAAGAAACAATTTAAGGATTAAACAACAAAGATGAGAAAAAGGAAAAAAATGATATGAAAAAAGGTAGAGGAAAAATATGGAAGTATATATGTCGGACAACTGAGATGATTGTGCCAACAATTTCGATCAGTTTTTTGAAAATAGCAGTTAATGTGTAGAATTTTCACCTTGCCTAACTGTATGCTGATAACTGTGATCCAAGCAACTATATCAAAGACAGCAATAGGTAACACAAAATCATGCTTGAATACTTGTCATCATGGTCTTCTAAATGTGTACCATGTTTTTTTACTTAAATTTTAATTTTAGTATATTGGTACATGTGTGTAGTACATAAGATGTTATCACTTCTGTGAAGTTGGTACAGATGCACAACACATCTTAATTCTTTATCCTCTTTTCTTTCTCTCCTCTTCTACTCATTTCTTGATCCTTTCCTTTTTTGTACATGTCTGCATAACATAACGTTTCTTGTGTGCCTTGCGTGAAGTTGGTACATGTTTATGCAGCCAATTACTGTTTTTCATTTCCTATACCATCCCTTCCTTTCTCTTCTATCTCTTGAGCCCCTTTCCTTTAAGACAGATCTATCTATCTATCTATCTATCTATCTATCTATCTATCTATCTATCTATCTATGGTTTTTCTTTTTTTTTTCATAACAAAATGGTCCTTTATTTACACTTTAGCAAAGTTAGTAGCAAATCACACTATGTTGCCTAGTGACTAATAGCTGACCTGAAAAAGACAGGGTGTTTATCTGATTTGTCCTACTAACATGTTTTGAAACTGTTTCATTACTATTTCATCTTTTTTTTCTCATTACAATGAATTAAAAAATAAAATATTTTTAAATTTTTAAAACGTATAAATAAATAAATAAAAATTCACTTATAAGTAGAGCCTCTAGTTGCATCCATTTACATGCCAAGGCTGCGAGTTTTTCTTTCTTTATAGCTGAGTGATAGTACATTGTATAAACAACCACATCTATTCCACCAAATACTCAGGTGATGGGCATTTTGACTGCTTCCAAGATTTGGCTATGACCAATGTTGTTGACAGACATGGGTGCAAGCATATCATTGTGGTATGATGTTTTCAGTTCTTTTGTGAAAAAGGGAAAAGAAGGGGAACAGCTGGACTGAATGGGATTTCCAGTCCTAATTTTTAAGAAGTCCCTACAGTGACTTCCATAGTGATTATGCCAGTCTCCATTCTCACCACCACTGGAGAAAGGTTCTTTTTTCTCAACAGCCTCTCCAGCATTTGTTATTATTTGTTTTATTTATGATAACCAAATTTTCTTGGGTGAAAAGGTATGTCAATGTTGTTTTAATGTGCATTTCTCAAATGGTCAGTGATGTGGAGCATTTTTTCATGTAATTGTTTTCCTACTGTATTTCTTCCCTCTGAGAAATGTGTATTCATCTCCAAAGCCTATTTTCAGACTGTGTCTTTAAATTGGAACCCCTAATTTATTTTAGCTCTTTTTATACTCTAGAGAGAAGACGTTTGTGTGATTATTGGTTAAATTCTTTTTCCAAATTTGTGGGTTTTCTTTTTACCCTGTTGATGATTTCTTTTGACGTGCAGAAACTTATAATAAGTGGAGTTCCCAGTTGTTAATTCTTTCAAGTATATCCCGGGCAGTTTGATTTTTGTTCATGAACTGCCTGCCAATACCTATGTATTCAGGATTTCCACCTACTTTCTCTTCCAGGGGATATAGTGCTTCTGTTTCAATGTTTATATCTTTAGTCCATTTTGACTTGTCTTTAATGCTTGGCGATAGACACAGATTTAGTTTTAGGCATGTGGAGATCCAGTAATTCTGCAGCATTTCTTGGATAGACTATCTTTCTTCCAGTAATCATGTTTGGCACCTTTGACAAAGATAAGATGGCTGAGTCTGCTCTTAAATCTTTTTTTTTCTTTTTTAAATTTTTTTTTATTTTCAAAGTTTTATTGATAAACAGCAATGAGACAGTTTCCAATCAAATCGGAAGTACAGTTTCAACAAATAACACACTGCATATACTCTTCTTAGTGCTTAATTGCTGTACAAGATGCGAACTTGTGATCCTATTTACAAACACCTTTAGAACAAATCATTCTATTCATTAAGAGAATGCAACTATATATCTATCCTAACCACTTTGAATACACAGATACAAAATGGACATTCATCGGTATACCCCATTTTTTCTAAGTTCCGTTATTGAATATTATAGGTGTGTAAACTCAGCAAAATATTCTAAAAGAGTCCAGTAGCCCATAATAGCATTGGGTCTTCTGTTTACCTGGCAATGTCAGAAATTATTGACCTGAGTCCCCCACAGCTCAACATAACAGCATGGCTTTAAAGGTTCTACAATCTGAGGTACAGGATCTCAAGATAAATCCTGAGGGCATTTCACTGACCTTCTCAGAACAAAAAGCTACAACTCTTGTTGCATAGGTCCTGCTTTATCTTGGTCTTAACCATCCAGTAGAAAAGTATGAAGACTAAATATAGGAAATAAAGCCATGCTGTTATGCTCTTATATCTATTTCTTCTACTCTGGTTCATTGATCCACTGGTCTATTTTTCCCCAATACCAGGCTGATTTTATCACTGTAGATTTGTAGTATAATTTCAAGTGAGGAATTGTAATACCTCTTTCCTTGCCCTTGTTGCCCAGCATTGCCTTTGCTAGTCTAGATTTTTACTGGTTCCAAATAAATTTTGGAAATGCTTTCTCTAAATTTTGAGGCATTCTGGTATTATTTTCATAACGATTGCATTAAATTTGTGTAACAATTTTGGAAGTGTGACCATTTTCACAATGTTTGTTCTTCCTATTCAGGAGCATGTAATACCATTCTATTTTGTAAAATCTTCTTCTATCTCTTTATTCAGAGCTCTGTACTTTTCATTTTATAAACATTTTACTTCCTTAGTTGGAATAATTCCCAGGTATTTCATTTTGTGAATGCTATTGTGAAGGTATTGTTTCTCTCATTTCTCTCTGTGTGCTTGTTATATGTGTAGAGGAATGCTATGGATTTATGTATATTGACTGTAACCTGCTACACAACTGAATTTGTTTACTAATTCTAGGAGCTTCTTGATCGAGTTGTTTGGGTCTTCTAAGTAAAGTACCATATCATCTGCAAATAATGATAGTTTAACTTCTTCTTTACCTATTCTTATTCTTTTTATTTCTCTATATTGCTTAAAGGCTCTAGCTAATGATTTCAGAAATATATTAAATAAGAGTGGTGATAGAGGGCATCCTTGTCTTGTATTTGATCTGATAGTAAAAGATTTTGGTTTTCCCCATTTAGTATTATATTGGCTGTGGGATTTTCATAGATGGATTTTATCTGATTGAGGTAGAAGCCATCTACTCCAATTTTCTGTAGGACTTTGAACATGAATGAATGTTGGACTTTGTCAAAAGCCTTTTCTGCATCAATTGAAATGGTTATGTGATTTTTTTGTTTTTGGCTCTATTAATATAGTGTATTATGTTTACAGATTTGCATATGTTGAACTCTTCGTGCACCTCTGTGATGAATCCTACCTAGTCATGGTGTATAATCTTCTCGATGACTTACTATATTCTTTTTGCTAGAATTTATTGATGATAGTAAATAGACTACTATGAGTCCAGTCTACATAGTGAGATACTGTGGACCTTATAGATCCTGTACTAGATACACTAATACATAAATAAAGCAAATGTGTACTATTTCTAATGTCATATCAATTACTAATATGCTCTCTTCAAAATATATTCCTAAAAAGCACACAGAAAAAAAGCATATGATACAAGAACAGAAATTAAGGTTTCTGAAAAGCCAGCAGTAATATGCAATTATATGTACAATCTTACATAACTGTATCTGTTAATTTGAACAACAGATTTGACAATAAATATAGATAATGTATCCACTATTCTTAATCAGCTATTCTTGTTCTGAAAATTTGTAACATAGGTATTGTTGTATGTTACCCAGTTTCGTCATTTTTTCCGATTTTTATTTTACTTTTGTTTTTTAAGAGATAATTAAATTAAATAACATGTAATAAAATAAAATTAAGGCCCAGTTTTGCATTCAAATATGCTCTCAACAGGGTCAAACAACTGCATGATGACTAATTAAGGTGTTAATCAGAAATAAGTATTCAAGATTAATAGCGGAATTGTTCAATTGACAAAGAGAAAGTGGAAGGGGCTGGATAGATAGCTCAGCAGACTAAAGCACCTGCTTGGCAAGTGCAAGAAGCATGGTTGAATCCTAGGCACCACATGCCATGCCAGCACCACATGGAGGGACATGGAGCTGGCCAACATTTCGGGCCTAGTGGTGAATGCCTGTAATCCCAGCACTCGGGAGGCTGACACAGGAAGATCACCGAGCTGCGTAGTGAGACCCTGTAACCAAATATATATATATATATATATATGGAAAATATTGATGACTCAGAAGCAAACAACTGGCTATGAGCACATTGTGAGCTATATCCACCTACTTGTGCAATAATGAATAAAGACTGAAGTGTGTTGTACTGGTTGATCAACTGTGTCCAGTTGAAAACTTTAGAGACTTAAGTTAATTCATTCACCATTCCACACCCTAAGGTGGCTCATTACTTAAAGTATATAAGAGGGAAATGAAGAAATATAGACGTTTCCATTTCATTAGGAAGAACTCCACTCTTCACGTTAAGCTTTCATGTCATCTCCTGGTTGCTAGCGTAGAATTTTCAGGTGCAGCCTTGGATCCTCCAGCCTTCCAGTGCAGACCCATTGGCCTCCTGATACATACTTGCATAAAGCATTGCTGTGAGCTCCAGATCTTGAACTTAATTCTCCAGGATCCATTGTGCACATGCCATCTGCTCACTTTCTCATCCTCAAAGGGGAAAAAAGCATTAAAATATATTAAATGATTCAAAAACAGTGGCATACAGCAAGGAGTATATTCTCCTTTAAATATGAGAAAAAATTGTGAGAAAGACTAAAGAAAGACAAAGTTGACAAGACAGTCATAACAATAGAATGAATTCTGGAATAAATAGAAAACAAAATATCCAGAAAAAAATCAGCTTCAAGTGATGAGGGCTGCAGTTTCTACTTGACATCTTGTTATTAGAAAAAAGAAGTTTTATCACGTAGTAAGAATATGAGGACCATAGTAGACTGTAGTATCTGATTTTGAATATGGTTCAGCTTTCAATTCAGGAAATCTATGTGTATTAGGAAATATGTTTATGATACAAAGACTTCTTTCTCACAAAATGTGTTTTGTCCCTGATTCCACTCGGAAAATTTTTCTCTGGTTTTATCAATATACTGTAGCACTTGGGGGCAAAGATGCAGGCAAGGAGCCCTGCACTGGAGGCCAAGATGGAAAAGACCTCCCATGGCCACCATGACCTTCCCCTTGCTGCTGTGGTACACGGGCAGGAAGGTCACGCACACACTGCAGAACACCAGCATGCTGAAGGTCAGGAACTTGGCTTCACTGAATGTGTCAGGCAGGTTCCTGGCCAGAAAAGCCGCAGTGAAGCTCACCAGGGCCAGGGAGCCCAGGTACACCAGGACACAGGAGAAGGCAGTGAGGGAGACCTTGTTGCACACAATGATGATGTGGCCATGTTCAGAGTGAGCATCTATGTCAATGTAGGGTGGATTTGTCCCCATCCAGACAGTACAGAGTGAGTTGGACTAAGGAACAGGTTGGAATGATGTAGTTTGGTGCCCCTGATATCAACAACTTCCTAATCCTTCTGTCTGGAGCAGTGATCTTAAAGGCCAGCACCACAGTAATGCTTTTGGCCAAGACAGTGGAAACAGCCACAGTGAACACAACTCCAAACGTGGTCTGCTGCAGGATGCAGGTAGCTGTGTTGGGACGGCCAATAAAGAGCAAGAAGCAGAGGAAACAGCAGGTGAGGGAGGTGAGCAGGGTGTAGCTCAGAGCCCTGTTGTTGGCCTTGACAATGGGAGTGTCTCGGTGCTTCGCAAAGAGCCCAAGAGCAGCAGCTGTGAGCACAATGAGAGTGAGGGCTGTGCCAGCCAGAGTCTTCCCCAGAGGGTCTTCATAAGCCAGAAATGTCACAGATTTTTGGACGCATTGATTTTTCTGAGCATTGACATATTGATGAACAGGACACTTTACACACTGCTCCATATCTAGGAAAACAAATATTTGGTTGCCTACATTTAATATTTACTTTACAAACCTATTTCCAGAAACTCTGGACTTGTTTGAATTAAATTCTCTTTTTTTAATTTTTCTTGTTCTTTTTTTTTCTTTCAGTGTCTTTTACTTTATGCAAGATTGAACTCTAACTTTGATATATTTCCATCCCCTTTAAACTTTATTATTTTGTGAAAAGTTTTCCTTAAATCATTATCCTGCCACTGCTTAAAATATTTTCCTCTCACTTCTCAGAGCCGTGGATTACAGGCATGCCTCACCTCACCTCACTTTTCCATGTTTTTCTAGACCCAAATTAACAGAGTAGTATATAGAGATTAAGTGCTAAATAACATTATTTCATATTTATTTTCCCTTTAAATTTCGCATATCCATAAGACATTCTATTTTTACAAAGTAATGAAGGATCAACTTTTATTTCTTACTTCACTTATTTAAGCTAACTCAAATGTCTATTCATGCTGCCTCAGATATTTCCATGAACAACCTCGTATTAAGTAGCCTGCATAATTTGCTAGGTCCAAGAGAGGTACATAGGAAGAAACCTATTGAATGAAATGTATTGTCACTGTTTAGGCTCTCCATCTTAGAAAGTGCTTTTTCAAATGTTAAGGAATGAATATTTCATCTGTGAGGGCCTTGTGATTGAGGTGTGTAAACAAAATTTATTTTTATAATCGTCTCACATTCCGTAAGCACTCTTGTGTTCCCCATAATGAAATCCAGTGTCCTTTTATTCATTTATATAGATGTTATACTTAAAAATTAATATCACTGGAAAATCCTGTCAGTCATGTTTCTCTATGTTGTTTTGTGTGATTTCTTCATTGCACTGAACATGATGAATGGGGTAATGCCGGGTAGAAGTAAGATACAGAAAATTTTTCTCTCATTCCTGCTTTCAAACATGGACCACAACTTGTGCATTGTGCTATATGATACCATAAACACCGTGTTTTGAGTAATTTAGAGACTTTTCTCCACCTCCTCCTCACCATGGGATTAAAAAATGCCTTTACTGATGTTTCTTTCTACATTACAGAGTTGTACAGTGCTATACAATGTCCATATAGTAGCTTTGTTTCACTTTTCCCAGGAGCTAGTGCATTCAATTATATTTTATAAACTGAGTTTTGTAATAGAACATGTGAATTCAGTTTAAAAAGGAAAGCTGACAGTGAACTTTGTTTATTCTAAGTGCAGTTTCAACTATTAGTAAGGCAGTTTAGTTCCTTTCTTAAAACGAATTGATTGTCCTCTTTCTTTTCCTCTGTAAGAATGGTGTCACCATGCTTTTGAATGCCAATAAATTTCACTGGTAATATTATCAATCAATAGTTTGAAGAGAAACATCATGTTATGATATCCCATCTGTTCATAAACCTGGAACTGCAGCGATGCTAGTACTATGAAGTTTTCAAGTTGCACTAAGGATGTTTTCCCAACTTTTCTTGTGATTTTATAGATTTTAGAGCAAAGATTCGTATGCAGTAGCTTATACTTTCATATGAAAAGTTTCTATGTAACTGTCCTAATAGATACCTTTCTTTTGTAATATAGTAGCTTTCAATTTTTCTCTTCTCTGTCAGTTGCATTGAGTTGCAAGTGTGTTACCAGAATCCTATTTAACTCTACTTCCTCTCTGCCTTAATTTTCTAAAAATGCCTTTCAGTTTGTATCCCATCTTTTATTTTCTTTGTACTCTACTTGTTCTACTTTTTCTAGGGTGTGATGCATACTTCAGATGCACAACTTGGGCTTTTTTAATCTAAACACAGAACATCACAAAAGTATATGTAATCTTGAAATCAACACAAATGCCCATCAATTCATGAACGGATAAAAAATATGCGTTATTTTTACACCATGGACTTAGCTATTACTAAGCTATAAAAAGAGACAAACTCAAGGCTTTTATAGGTAAATAGGTGCTACTACAGACCATAACCATAAATGAAATAATCAGACAACATGTGCAAACATGGTATTGTCTCACTTTGTAAACATCTGAAGGAGAAGTTTAAATTTTAAAGACACAATAAATATTGTGAAAGGGAAAGAATTTGTACAAAGGGTAGGAATAACTGGGAAGAGGAAAAGGACAAAAGAAACAAGGGAAACAGGTATACTTAAGTACGTACATATACATATATACTCATGTATATATGCAGGATAGCTTGGATAACTGTGCTGTTGATATCTGCTAGTCTATTGGAATGAGCAGTTAATGCTTTTTTTCTTTCTTCCTGCCTATAACTTTGTGTAAATTTAAATTTTTATATTTGTTAATCTAAACAACTAATTTTAAGGTCACATTCTACAATACATCAACCATTGCTGAATACCTATTAATGTGTTTGGTAAAATTCCGTATAGTTTCTTTTTCTAATTTTATTATATTTTGAAGAATAAAGCACATGCATAAACAAATACAAAAAAGGCAGAAACAGGGTAACATACAACAGTACATATGTTACAGGTTTTCAAATCAAGAATAGCTAAATAACAGTGGTTGGTATATTACTATATTTATCATCAAATCTGTTGTGCAGATTAACAGACAAAATTATACATGTTTGGAAAAATAATAGAATATTAATTTTTTTCTTTAGCATCCTGTAGTCTCTGAAAAGTATTTTAAAAATAATAAAAAGTATATGTAATGTAAAATGCATATATATGTCCCAGTATAGTTTCAGCTTCAGCTCAGAGGACTCTCAGCTGGACATGATTTTAAATTTGTAGTCTGTTCCAATTGATATACTCTCTGTGTTTGAGGGTTATACACCCAGAGTCACATATTGACTGTTATTATTGAGTGCACTGACCTCTATATGTGCACATACAATATTTTTAAAAAGTACCATGTTCCCATACTTATGGAGAACACATATTCAAAATAACTACATGATACAGTACACAACCCTTCTTGATGCATTTCAGAGAATATTTGAAATCATAATAAACGTTTTTTGAAGTTAAAATTGATATCAACCACAAAACTAAATTAAGACAAGGTCAGGAGGCATCACAGTTCCTGACTTGAAATTATAGTACAAAGCTACAGTGATAAAATCAGCATAGTACTGGCTACAAAGTAGACCTGAGGGGCAATGGAGTAGATTAGAAGATGCAAAGGCCTCTACGAACACACTCAGTTACCTAATCTTCAACAAAGTGGCGAAGCAAGATAAGTGGAAGAAAGATAGCATCTTAACAAATGTTGCTGGAAAAACTGGCCCTCTACATGCCAAAAACTAAAACTTGACCAAGGTATTTCACCATGGACTAAGCTAACATCAAAATGGATTAAAGATCTATACATTAAAACAGAAACACTAAATCCCCTGGAAGAGAAAGTAGGAGGAACTCTTGAAGACATAGAGGTAGGGAAAGCGTTCATGAACAAAAATCAAGTCGAATGAATAATACTTGAAAGAATTAACAACTGGGACCGCCTCTTATTCAGAGCTTTGCAGGCCAAAAGAAATTACCAAAAAAGTGAAAAGACAACCTAGAAATTTGGAAATGTCTTTACCAATAAGCACTCAGACAAGGTCTGCTCTCTAGAATTTATAAAGAACTAAAACACATTAGGGCTCCAAAATTTAAAGAACCAATCCAGAAATAGGCATCTGAGATGAATATACACTTCTCGGAGGATGAAATTAAAGAAGTGAATAAATATAGGAAAAAACGCTCCACATCACTAGCCATCCATGAAATACAAATTAAAACAGCAATGAGATACCGCGTCACCCCACAAACAATGGCTATCTTGAAGAAATCAACCAACAACAAATGTTGGAGAAGATATAAGGAAGAAGGAACCCTTCTCCACTGCTGGTGGGACTGTAGACTGGTGCAAACATTAAGAAAATCAGTGTGGAGACTCCTTAAAATACTAGGACTGGAAATCCCATTTAAGCCAGCTATCCCCCTACTGTGAATTTTCTCAGAGGAACTGAAAAGGTCATATCATAGTGAGATATCTGTACCTATGTTTATAGCAGCACAATTAGTGATAGCCAAATCTTGGAAGCAACCAAGATGCCTGTCACCTGAAAAGTGGATGAAAAAGCTGTGGTATTTTTATACAATGAAGTATTACTCAGCTATAAAGAATGATAAGTTTGTAGCATTTACATTTAGGTGGGTGCCAGTTGAAGATATACTCATAAGTGAAATAAACTGGACCTACTTTTGTAAATATCATATAGTCTCCCTAGTATAAGAACTGAAAAGAAGAAACAGAAATAGAAAGTTATAACACAATTAAAAGGAAAGTGAGAACTTGAGTACTAGACAGCAAGGAGAGGGCACGGAGAAAGCCTTGCAAAAATCACAGGGGCAAAGCCATACATTTATATGCATAAGATGGGTAAAGCAATGATCCTGAGAAACATCAGCAGGTTTCAAAACTAGCAGTTCATTGGTAGGATTCTTACCATGACTTACTGTATATGCTGATACATGTGAACTAAGCAACTGCAATGAAGAAAGTAATATGTAATAGAAAGGTCACACTTGGAAGGCCTGCCATTCTGGTCTGCTACATATGTACTGCTTGTCATGACATACCAATTATTGCCATACTGTCTCTCAAGTAAATGTCTTTGTTTTTGTTTTTTTGTAAAAATGATAATAAATGTAAAAAAGAGAAAAATAGAAAATTTCACGGGACTATCCTGCTACAATGCTGTATATGTGTAGATTTCTAATTTTCTGTATAAAATACATGATGGATTATTCATATTTTAAATTTTTTTATTTTTTAATTTTTTTCTCCATATTGTCTAGAGATTTAATTTTACCATATTAATGCTAGATGGAAAACACCTGTTCCATGTTCTGCCCAACATGTTTGATATTTAGACAGTGAGGTTAAACCCAACTGCACATAATGTAGGGTAATAATAAGCCTCTCTTCTGGAGGGTTAACAACCTAAGTTTGCAGACTAAAAGTTAGAGAAAAAGAAGGGCTGCAAAGACAGATGACATTTTGGCCCTAGCCTTTCAAGACAGTGAAGTCTCAGGACATAGGTGAACCTATACTGTAATATCATGTAGCTCTGTTGTGTCCCTAATTTTCTGATCATGGAGATTATGGGGCCACAGAGTAATGTTATCGATGATGTAGGGTGTGCATAAGGAGAGTCACCTATAGAGAGAACATTCTCTCAGGCTTTCACAGGGAGAAAATCGGCCAAGCAATGACTGTGTCTCATCCACGTGGCTAACACTGACAAAGGATCTGCAAATTGCAGAACAGAGTAACAGGATAAATCCTGAGGGGACTTGAGTGGCCTTATCATATACAAAGATACATTTCTTGTTATATAGGTCTTGCTTTATCTTAGACTTAACAATCCAGCAAAAAAGTATAAAAACGAGGTATAAAAAGTAAAGCCATAATGGGGCCGGGGAGATGGCTCAGTGGAATAAGCGCTTCCCTGGCAAGAGCAAGGGCCTGAGTTCAATCCTCCGTTCTGCCAAAATAAACAAATAAATAAATAAATAAATAAATAAATATCCATATTAATATGCTGAGCTGTGGAAGACTTATGTCATCTACTTCTGACATTGCCAGCCCTACAGATGACCCACTAGTATTATGGACTACTGGACTATATTGGATTATTTTGCTGAATTCTCACACCTACAATATTTAAATGGTAATGCAATACTCATCTCTAACAAAACTAAACAAAAAAAAGAGATACAAAGGAAGGACCAGATCGTATCTGTATATACCAAATATTTAGAATAGATATACAGCTCCTTTCTCTTAATTCAATGAGAAGAATGATTTATGGTATCAGTATTTGGACAAAATATCATGTCTGCATCTTTTACTATGAATAACCAGTAAGAAGGTAACAATAGGCAACGTATTGATTTTTGAAAAAATAAAAACTTATTCAGCAGGAAGTTGATTGCACGTCATGATTTGTAAGACAGCTAAATATTCCCAAAGTAGTACTTACGATGTGCAATGTTCTTCAACATTAGATATTACAAATTTTATGGAATGTTTCAATCTCCATTCTCATTTTATCCATACTGCAATAGCACGGCATTCTCCTTTAGGTTATGTGACTATCACATGAGTGGGGAATGTGCCAGTATAGCCATGTCTATTAATCCTGAGAAGGATTCATGCTGCTGCTATTTCTTCTGATATAACACTAAAGTTATCACTTCTGTAAAAAGGCCCAAACTGGACCTCAAGTCTAGATATTATGACTTGCTAAACCCCGTATTCTGTGTGAACATCATCCTTGCATTTCTGTGGTTCATACTCCATTTTATGCTGTAGGATATCTTCCCTACTGTAGTATGCATTCCAGGACTAGGGAGATTAATCCTAAAAGTTGGATTATCCAGTGCTATAAGCATATTGTTCATCAGACACAACCCTTTATATCCGATCCAACTCAGTCTCTCTGAGAAAATGCCATGTGTGAAAAGTAGTGTCAGCCACTGAAAAATGAAGTGTGCCTGTCCTTATCCTGAATGGTGCAGCCAGACCACATAATCATGCTTGGGTTCACCCATGGAGTTCTTCGGGGAAGTGTGCAAATCCCCCATGCAATATGTCTGCCCACACCACCGCACTGCATGGTGAGGCTATGCCTACAAACCTGGAGGACACAAGACATCCTCAGTGTCCCCTGAAGTTTCTCCCCCAAGTCAGCTCCAACATTTTGATTTCCACCTGGTCTACCTGGACCTCTCCATCCTGGGGAGCTGTCCTCTTCCATAGGTGCTGACTCTCTTCCATCTGCTCCTCACTTCTGCTTTCTCAGGCTGCGGGCTCAGCCTGGCTCCTGCAAGAGATACAGTTCTCTCTGCTGTCTTCAGTAAACACAGTCACTGAAGAATGACCTCACACTGTGACTAGACACCAGATCCACCAGGTAAGTCTGTCCTGTCCTGTCACCCAGCTGACTCATGTCTTCCCCCTGCACCTTTTCACATGCAGAGCTTACTATGCCTGCCCAGGGATACCTTCTTCATGACACAGCTGGAGACCGCAGTACTGATAAAGGATCACAGAGACCACCATAGGGATAGAAAGAAACCCACTGCAGGTATCCTTATCAGGGCCTGGTGGAGCACACTTGTCATTTATGCACGTGCAGGTTGTGGAAGGAGGACTGCTGCAAGGCTAAGGCCAGCCTGAGCTACACAGTGAGCTCAAGACCAGCCTGCATTCTATATCAAGACTCAGTCTCAAGGAGAAATAAAAGCATGATTGTATCAGTCCTGATAAACTGCACATTACTGCTGAGAACGCCTGAAGGTGACCTAAATGAACGGAAGGTCTTAGCAGGTGACTGCTCTACATTAAAACATTAAAAGCTGTCATCTGTCCTGCAAAGTATCCATGAATTCCAGGCCATTAGGGAAAAAGCCCCATTTGTTTCTCGGAGTATGCAGAGGAACAGGCACTCACAAGCACTAGCCAGCTGGTTCTGAAATTTAAATTAGAGCTTGGGGAAATGGCTCAGTAAAATAAGCGCTTCCCTGGCAAGGGCAAGGGTCTGAGTTCAATCCCTGGTTCTGAAAAAAAAAAAAAAAGAAAAAAAGAAAGAAATTTAAATTGAAATTCAGAGTGGAGAGAGCCCGGTTAGCTGGAGCAGAGAGGGACAGGTGGAAGACTTAGCCTTGTATCTGTGGAGCCTGATCATGGGCACAGAGAGAAAGCTGAGTAGAGGAGAAGGGGCTGTGCAATCTCATGTAAAACAGGGAGAACCGTCCACTCAGCAGTAAAGTGTGCTTTGGCAAAGTTACGCAGTGAGGTGACAGCAGGGAAGTCTGATGGGGGATCTGGGGTCACGTGGAGCTCTTCAGCCAGTACTAATGTTCTCACAGGAGAACATGGAGCTGGCACCTGACACCAATGTAGTGCACGATCAAGTGGGACTGCCTTGATAAGCTGTGTAAGAAGATAGGAGGAGGGTGGCCAGGGCTTCACAGCCAGCAGCTTCTGGTCCTCAGGACTACCCGAGCCTAGTGCAGGACACAGTCCCCTTTTCCTCAGTGCCTTTGCTCTGGGAGTGCCTCTTTAGGGCTTCTTGTCTTCTGATTCTGCCCTAAAATAAATGGGCATCTTTCACATCCACCGGCTGTGCTGACCCATCAATAACATCCCAGATGCTCTGATCATCCTGGAAAGGGGACATTCCCTGGCATCGTGGGCCATTCCTCCTCTCCCAGGACTCACTGATGGGCTTTGATGTGGCAGTTTGCCACAATCAATGCAAGAATTAAACAGAAATAAAAAGCAGAAAGTGAGAGGACTTAGAAGCATATGCAACCCTATATATGTAGCTCCCAAAAGGCAAGCCCAGGGGCAATGAGCTGGAACAGACTTGAAAGCCACCCAGCTGGTCTCTGTGAAGTGCTATCAGTGGAAGTAATAAAGCAGATGAGTAAGGTGCTAGAAAAAAATCAAACCAGAAATTTGATTTCTCAGATAACTTCAGAGATAATGGGCATAATGAAGAGCTGATTAGTGACTAGAGAACATAAATGTAAGAAGCACAGAGGAACTCAGCAAATTGATGGAAACCATGAACGCCAAATACGGGAAGGAAATGAAATTCATGAAAAAGATTCCAACATATGTCCAGGAGATGAGAAGTTCCACTGAAAGGGAACACAGCAGAATGTGCCAGTGTGGGACAGAATAGCAGATCTAGACTGTGGAATTTTACTTCGCAATCATGAAAAGAGAGCTTTACTAAAAATGGACAGGGATAGATGTGTACCTTTTCTATCTTATCAATTATTATACTCTTTTAAAATAAATTAAAACAAAACATTAAGATTTCTTGAAAGCAACTGCCAGCATTCAATTCTTTCCCCAATCTTGTGTAACTATATCTATTAATCTGAACAATAGATTTGATGATGAAAACAGATAATACAGCAAGCATCGTTAATTAGGTGTTCTTGTTTTGAAAATCTGTACCATATGCATTGTAGTTGTTACCCTGTTTCTTTTCTATTTGATTTTCACTTCTGCATTTACCCTTCAAAATAAAATAAATTAAAATTTGAAATAATAGAAAAGGATGATGAGAAGTCAATGTTTCAGATACTAGATGATGCAGAAAAGAGCAATATAAGATTGGAGTCGATGAAAAGGCAGGGAATAATGCAAGCAACCTGGAACACATAGTCACCAAAATAATGGCAGAAAACTTCCTAAATGTTGTAAAAGAACTTAAAATACAGGTAAGTGAGGCACATACAAATTTTTGGACCTGTGATCCAAAATATACTAAAACAAATCTACTCCAAACTGGGTGTGGCGGTGCACATCTATAATCTTGTCTCAAAAATCAATAAATAAACAAAATCCAACCCAAGGCATATAATAGTCAAGATTAAAGAAATGCAACACAAGATAAAAACTAGGTTTAGTGGCCACGTTTGACCCAGCTATTCCCTTCCTGGATATTTTTCCCAAAGAACTGAAAACATCATACCACAGTAATGTGTGCATCCGTGTTTATAGCAGCACAATTTATTAGAGCTAAATATTTCAAACAACCCAAACATCCATCAACTGAGCAATGGCTAAAATGATGTGGTATTTTCCCACAATAGAGTATTACTCAGCTTTTTAAAAGAAGATCAACTAGAGGCTATTATAGGTAAAAGGAAACAACGTGAGACCCTCGTTACAAGTGAAGTAAATCAGACTGGCATGTGTGAACATCATATTCTTTTCCAAGTGTAAAAACCTGAAAGAGCAAAATCTGAGAGGTAAAATAAATAGTGTGAAAGGCAAAGAATTAGTTCAAATGGAAGAAACAACTGGGATGAGGGAAAAGACAAAAAAGGAGGAAGGAGGGGAAAATATATTTGTGTATTTATACAGGTCATCTTAGATAATTTCTTTAAAATTTTAGTACAGGGTGTACAGGGTCTACAGGGTCTCACTATGTAGATCAGACTCATAGTGATCCACCTGATGTACAGCCTCCCAAAAGCTGGGATTACAGGTGCATGCCACCATACCTAGTTTCAATCACCATCTCTGTGCACGCTGGCGAGGGGGGGGGGGGGAAGGGCAGCCCAGGGATCAAACCCCAGCTTCTGCCTAAGCAGAAGCTTTAATCCACTGAGGTATTTGGCTGGCCCAGCTTGGATAATTTTACTGCTGATTTCTGCTGGTCTATTTGCATGCTTATATGTGGTAATCTGAACAACTAATTGAACACAATATGCAATATAGCAACCATTGCTGAATGTCTATTTTTTCATCAGTGAAATCCTATATTGTTTCCAATATGTTCCTAATTTTTGTTCTCTTTAAAAAATAAAAACCGGAAGTGGAAATGTGGAGCAAAATGCATACTACATAGTGTGAAGAAGGAAGAAATGGTCAAATGAGAAAGGGAATTGAGGAGGGGAAAGGAAAAGGGGAAATGGAAGGAAAAAAGAAACAGCTTCTGTGAGTAAGGAGAAGAGCCGTGGGAGGAAGAGAGAACAGGGGAAAAAAGAACCAAGCTCTATCATATACAGGAGCGAAGTCCACATGATGAATGTTACTATTATGTGTGTCTAAAATGCACCAATAAAATTAATGAATTAATTAGAAAAGAACTAGAATAGGGGAGGGGAGAAAGTAAATCACTCCTCAGAGTCAAAACTAAGATGAAAACCAGTGCTTCCAACCAGGTACATGTGCCTTTGCTTTCATCAAGCTCACACAGCTGCGGGAATCTTGCAGAAGTGCAAGAGGCAGTTACTGATGTGCTACACATGGAAAAATGAATTGAGACTGTGGGAAAATGAGGAACGCATGTCCCTGGTAGGATGGGCTTCTTGCAGGGGAGAAGTAGCTCACTCAGCCTTGAAGACAGCTCTGGGAGCCTCACCAGGAAGGAAACATCATGGATGATCATTCTGCTGTTTCTTTGGATGCCAGAAGGGCGCCAATGAGACTTCCTTCACTGGCTCCTGTTTTCTGACTACCCAGCTCTTTAGCCTGCTCACTGCCTCTCCAATCAACTCTGCCAGGTAATGTTCTCTTCATGCTTCTTACTTCTCAATGCGAAGACAAACCTGATGAGTGCTTCCTGCTCCTCTCTCTGGAGGTAGCTTGCTGCTCAGTCTACACACACAATGGCCAGGCACTGAGCCGACCTCTTCAGACTGGGCCTTGCAACTGCCGGTTCCCTCCCTTAGAAATGATGACCCAACATTTAGGCCTCAGCTCAGCCCATCCCCAATTTGGCCACCTGCCAGAGTCCAATGTGTTCCAACACACACACACACACACACACACACACACACACACACACACCATGCAAACTTGCCACATTACATCACACCTTTATCACATCACCCTGCCCTTGATTTCCTCATAACACTTAGCACTATCTGTACATACTGTATTCACGGTTCCATCCACTGAGGGAATATAAACCACACAAAAGGAGGAATCTTACTCTTCTCTTCTTTCAGGTGTCAGAATAGGAGATTTAGCACATAAATCTAAACTTTATGTGAAGACATAAAGTTCGAGATGTAACTACCCAGATATGGGGTGGAGTGGTGATAGCCAGAAGTCTCTGCTCTTTACAGGTGTGTGTTGAGGGGTGTCCTGAAGGGAATACCCAGTCCACGTTTCAGTCCACATTTCAGTCCTTAATGCCAACTAACCGGTGTGTGTGTGGGTCCATCAGCTTTTTCACAGCAGGTGGCTGAGCCAGGAGGTGAAAGGTCTCTGCCACTCCAATGCCCATCCATTTCCTGACCTCTCCTCTCTGCACAGGAAGGAAGTTGAAGGAAAAGACTAAGTTATCCAACTTTAGAAGGACAGCAAAACAATAAAGAACAAAAGTAATCTTCATTCCGCTTTCCTGTGAGGGTAACAAGGGATCTCATTATTCCAGAAGCAGCTCAGGCCCACCACATTAAACCACAGCAACAGATTCACTCAGCACTGCTGAGGACATCGTCTGTCACCTTCTCAGACCTCTTCAGGGGGTTCTCTGGGCATAAGCAGGATCTCCTGCACAAGTTTCTCGGGGCACTCCGCCCCAGACCCGTGGTGCACATGCTCCATAGAGGCAACCACGGAGCACTTATGACAACGCTGGACACAGGCGCCCCAACTGAGGGCCAGCTGCCCAGGAGATTTCCTCAGGATCCTAAAAAGCCCACCAACTCTCCAGAAAGCCCCCCCCACATGGCCGTCCCTCTTCCCCATTGGCCTATTGCCCGTCTATCAGGAGGCCACGCCCTGCCCCTCACTCGTCCCGTCCCTTGCTCAGGCAAGCTTGGCACCTTCAGGAGCCTACCCGCTTGACCACTCACCCGGGGTCTGACCCTCCTGGACCAGTTCTGCGTTCTCCATGTCTTCAGTCCCACCACACCTCAGCACTTTGCTCACTTTCCTGCCCAGGGCAGACCGCAGCGCTGGGTACCAGACAGAAGTCAAGAATGAGGCTGTACTGGATTCTCAGACACCTCCTCAGCACCACCTCTGAGGGGCGCGGTGGACGTCACCACGCCCCCTGACCACTGTGCAGGCGCACTTGGAGCACGGAGGGGCCCTGGTGGCTTGAGGAGGGGCGTGGCTTCGCTCTTCTTGTGCCTCCGCCCTAGGCCGTGTGTGGCTCTTGGGATTTGCAGGGCAAGGAGCTGCAAAGCCGCATGGATCCGGAGCATCTGTGATCTGGATCTTTGATCACAGCCCTGGCCTCAGTGCCACCCTCCTGAGACTCTCAGGGCAGTGCAAGGGTGTTTGACTTATTCTCTGCCCCTGTCTCTGTACTTAGAAGGCATTTAGCAGTTGTTTGACTTGATTCAGTTACTAATAAAGAACTAACATTGATTTTAGTGTACTGAGTGCTGCATGTGTTTGCCCAATTTTCTGGGAATGGTTACTTGAATGGTGTTTTACAAGGTAACAATACTGCCCTGTTTGGAAGTTTGCCCAGTTTTTATCAAGCGGATAGAAACCTAGAAATTTTTTTTTTTTGTGAACCAGGGATTGAACTCAGGCCCTTGCTCTTGCCAGTGAAGTGCTTATTCCACTGAGCCATCTCCCCAGCCACCACTCTAGAATTGATTCAATGATAATGATAATATGATGGTTACTGTCAATAACAAATGTAAGACTGTTAAAGGATGAAGTAGTGTTCTTTTATTTATATACTAAATCCCAAACTGTGTCAACTACAAGACTGGAAAAGCATGCAGAATTACCTCAGACACTAGATATATTTTAGTAAAACAACACAAATTTTATCTTAGGAAAGCTTGTTTTCTCCTGGAAAGTGTTTTACCTTTGTTGTAACATTTAGGGGCAAAGATGCAGCCCAGCGGCCCTGCAGTGGAGGCCAAGATGGAGAAGACCTCCATGGCCACCAAGACCTTGCCCTTGCTGCTGTGGTACATGGGCAGGAAGGTGAACCACACACTACAGAACCCCAGCACGGTGAATGTCAGGAACTTGGCTTCATTGAATATATCAGGAAGGTTCCTGGCCAGGAAAGCCACAGTGAAGCTCACCAGGGCCAGGAAGCCCAGGTATACCAGGACACAGTAGAAGGCATGGAGGGAGCCCTTCCTGCACACGACAATGATGTGGCCATGTTCAGACTGTTCATCTGTGTCAAGGTAGGGTGGAGTTTTGCCCTTCCAGATGCCACAGAGAGTGAGTTGGATCAGGGAGCAGATGGGGATGATGGAGTTTGGTGCCCCTAATGCCAGTGAATACTTCAGCCTCCTTCCTGGAGTAGTGACCTTGAAGGCCAGCCCCACATCACAGTTTCGGCCAAGATAGTGGAAACTGCCACAGTGAGCACAAGTCCAAATGTGTTCTGCTGCAGGATACAGGTGGCTGTGTTAGGCTGGGCGATGAAGAGCAAGGAGCAGAGGAAACAGTAGGTGAGGGAGAAGAGCAGGGTGTAGCTGAGAGCCTTGTTGTTGGCCTTTGCATTGGGAGTGTCTCTGTCCTTCACAAAGAGCCCAAGGACAGCAGCTGTGCGAACAGTGAGACTCAGAGTGGTGCCAGCCAGAGCTTTCCCCAGGGGGTCATCATGAGCTTGAACAGTCACAACATTTTGCAGACTGTTATTTCTGTGAATATTGGTTGATAAATTGATTATCTGGACAGTTCACATAGTGTTCCATATCTCAGAAAAATTAACATTGTCCCTTGTATTGTTTTATTTTTTTATTCTTTTCATACACCCATGTAAGAAACTCGGTGGACTTGAATTAAATTTATATATATATATATATATTTTTCATACACCCATGTAAGAAACTCGGTGGACTTGAATTAAAT
>NW_004524866.1:1580916-1609111 GCF_000260255.1 Octodon degus | reverse complement strand
TTATTTTCCCAAACCCTTTAAACTTTATGATTTTGAAAAAGGATCTCTTTGAGTCACTCTGCTGCCAAGGCTGTGTTGCAACAGAAAATCATCTTCCTCAGCCTCTCAGAGCCCTGGACTCCAGGTATGCATCTCCACACCTTACTTGTCCCTTTCTTTTTAGACACAAGATTATACAATGGAGTATACAGAATAGCTCTGACATAATCCTGGTTATTTGTTATTTATTCTCCTCTTGATTCTGGCATATCTTTGAAAACATTCTAATAGCTCAGCAGATTAAAGTATGTATGTAGTCAGATGCAGGGGCCAGGGTTAGATCTCTGGCCTGCCTGGAGCATGTTGAGACACGGACTGAGACTGGCTATAGTACATATCATTACATATTTAAGCATTTTAGATATGTCAAGATTCAATTTTTAATATTTTATCTATAAGTCGTTTATGGTTGAGGTGTGGAGATCTTTTTATAGTGTTCTTATGTTCCAGAGCCATTAAATATTGCGCACCTGTAATCCCAGTGCTTGGGAGGCTGAAAGCAGGAGGGTCACTATGAGTCTGATCTGTGTAGTGAGACCCTGTAGACCCTGTGCTAAATACATTTAAAAAACCCTAAATAACTAAAAACGTTCTATTTACACAAAGTAATTAAGAGCCTACCTTTCTCACTTCACTTCCTTTACTTATTTGATCTAAATGAAATCTTTCTAAATATTTCCTCAGATATTCAATGAATAGCCTCATATAAGAAGCCAACATAACTTGCTAAGTCAGAGGGAAATGTGTATTAAGGAACATGGTGAGCGAGGACTGCTTCCATCATTGATACTCGGGGCATATGAACTTCTGTTAGTTTAATTTTGATACCTTTAAGCACAATTTTTCTATATGTCATTACATATTTAATTATTTTAAGTGTGTCAAAATTCAATTTCAAATATTTTATCTATGACTGGTTTACGATTGAGGTGTGGAGATTTTTGTAATGTTCTTATGTTCCAGAGCTATTAAATATAATAGTTCATTCATTTATATTGATTTTATACTTAAAGCTAATATCACTCAAAAATTCTGACACTCATATTTTTACCTTATAGTGTATATTTTGCTTTGGTGTGTTTTCTTCTTTGCCTTGACCATTATGTAGCATTTACTATCTGGCAGAAGTATAATACAGAAAGTTCTTAACTGATTCTTGCTTTGAAAGCTGGACACAAATTTTCATCAGTTCTACAACATACATAAATACCAGTTTGGGGGCAGTTAGAAACTTTTCTCCTTTTATTTGGTGAAAAATACTCTGCTTATTTTATTGTAAATCACAATGATGTACAATTTTATTGCATTGTCTCCTTTCAGTAGCATTGTTTTTCTTTTCCTAGTGTCTAGTACATTCAGTGATTTCTAATATACTACCTTTGCTCATGGCACACTGGCCCTCGAGTACATACCTCACTTTGGGATAGAATATGTGCATTTAGTACATGCAGGAAAGTGGAACGTGAACATGTTCTTCTAAGTGCATTTTCAGCTATGAGTAACACAAATTAGCTCCTTTATTTATTTTTATTTTTTTATTTATTTCATTGAGAAACAAATAGCAATGAGACAGTTTCAAAACCCATTAATAGGACAGTTTCAATAATTAATACATTCCATATTGTTGTCTCCCTAGTGCTTATTCATAGTAAGCTCCTTTCTTTAAATGAATTGATTTCCCTCTTTTCCTTTTTGTGAAAAAAATAAGGCCAGTGTTAATAAGTGTTTGAATGCTTATTAATTCCACTGATAATATTCATGAACAAAAATTTGGAGTGAAATATTACACTACGGGCTCTCACCTCAGTTTTCATAGAAATGGTTCTATGGAGATGCTACTACTACGGAGATTTTCAATTTCCTCTTAGGGCTGTTAACTTTTCTGTGATTGTAGAACTTTCAAGGCATGCATTGATGTTGAATTTCTTATATTTCCTCATGAAGGCTTTTCTATGTAACTGTACAGCGGTCAAATTTCTTTCATAGCATTATGCTGGATTCCAAGTTTTTCTCTTTCTTTTTGATAAATTGTACTATGAATTGTCCCTTTTTTGTTATCAGCATCTCATTTAATTCCGTTCATCTTCTCTGTGTCTTAACTTATTAAAATTTCCTTTCTAGACTATCACATCTCTCTTTCATTTTTTCATGTTTAATGTACTCTACATTTTTTCTAGTGGGCAATGAAGATTTCAGAGCAGAACTTCATGGTTTTTATTTAAATACAAAACATCATGAGAGAATGTGTAATATTGAAGGGACATTTATCTCCATGTAGTTTTATCTTCAACTTACAGGATTTGCAGTTGCATATTATTTTTAATCGGTGCTTTGGTCTGTCCCATACACCACGTATGATTGAGAATTATATTTATTGGGAGCATTATTAGGTGGTGTTATTGGGTGCATTGTTCTCTTCATGTAAACACACAGCACTAAGAAACATACCATATTCTTTTTTTTTTTTTTTTGTATTTTAGGGAAGGGTCTACAGGGTGTTCAGGGTCTCACTATTATATTGGACTTGTAGTGATCAGCCTCTTTGCAGGAGTCCAAGAGCTGGCATTATAAGCGTGCACCACCACGCCCAGTGACCCCAGGGGTGGGGACAGCAAAACGGGCCCAGGGATTGAATCCCTGGTCCCTGTACCTGCTTGTAGGAGCTTTAATCCGCTGAGCTATTTGGCTGGCCCTGATATTCTTATGCTTTATGGAGAATAGTTATTCAAACAACTACATCACATGGTACACAATTTGTCTTGATGTATTTCAGAGAACATCTGAAATCATACTAAATATATTAGAATGATAAATATTTCCAAAGTGGTGCTTATGTTATGCTATAGTCTTCAGCGTTAGAATTCTACAAATTTTGTGAGATAAGTTTCAATCTTCATTCTCATTTTTTAATAAGGTGGTAAATTTCTTCAGGATATATGAACGGTCCTTGAATAGTGAGTATGCCATTTGGCCCACTTCTATTAGTATTGAAATGATTTTACCAAATTCTTTTTATTCTGACATAATAACATCACCTTTGTAGAAATACCTAGAAGACCTTCCTGCTATATACAGATTATGATTTGTTAGATCCCTTTGCTGTGAGCATATCATTCTTGCAGTTCTGTGATACAAACTGTGATTCAAGCCATAGGCTGTCTCTGTACTCACCTATGCATTCTAGGAAAATGGAATTAAATGCTTCAAATTGGATATGGCTGTGTATTTTGTGCATGAAAGTCATCCCCCTATGTGCAATCAAACTCAGTCTCTCTGAGCACCTGCTTTGTGGGAAGAATAGTGTCAGCCACTGGAAAGGGAAATATGCCTGACCCCTGTCTTGACTGTAATCTTGCCTGACTTCCAAAGATTGTAAAGAAAAAATTAGATTAATAAGAATGGAATAAAAAATGAATTAGAGATGATTTCAAAAGGCTAAATGTGTTTTCCAACCAAAGCTACTGCTATGAGGCAATAGCACTTAGCATAATAAGGATTTAGTAAATGAAGGACAAATGTCATTGGTGTCTTGCAAACGTATTTCTTTCATTTCCTGGATGGATGCAATTAATATGAAATAGAGTCAGAATTTGTCCACCGGAAATCCTTTTACCTGTGTCATTGGCAAACTCATTCTTTGCACAAGGGGTATAATCAAAACAAGCGGCATCCTTTTCTTTTGGACAGCTTTGCCCTCTGCTGGAATGGGTACACAGTGAGATCTTACTTCCTGTATTTCACTTCTCCATCAAACTTGAAAGAGAGTTTTTCAGGGTATAGTATTCCAGGTTGGAATTTGTTTTCATAGAGGATTTGAAGTACTCGGCTCCTTGCTCTTCTTTCCTTCATGGTTTGTGAAGAGAAGTCGGCCGAAATTCTGATGGGTTTTCCTTTGAATGTGATCTGTTTCTTTTCTCTAGCAACTTTCAGTATATTATTCTTGTGCTGTATTTCTGGGATCTTGACTATTATATGTCTGGGTGTGCTTTTAATTGGGTTGAGGTTACTTGGCGTTCTGTATGCTTTGGTTACCTGAATGTCTGATTGTTTCCTCGTATTTGGGAATTTTTCTGCTATTACTTGTGCCTATGATTTTTAATGTCATTTGTATTGACTCATTCTTTCCCATTGATGCCTATTAGTCTCACATTGTTCATCTTTGCATCATCTTGGAGGTGATGGCTTATTTTTTCCAGCATCCTAGTTGCTTTTAAGAGATCCCTTCTTACCTTTTCACTAGCTGCCCCATCATCTTCAAGATCTGAAACTCTGCCTTCACTTTCACTTAAACGTTTTTGCAAGCTTGTTATTGAGATTTTAATTTCCTCTATATCTCTTTGACTCTGCTTCATGTGATCTATTTCTTTCCTGTATTGCTCATGTATGGAATCCGTCATTTATCTAATGTCCTCTTTTTTTTTATCAATGTCTTCTTTAGAAGCAATTATAAATTCTTTTTCTGTTTACTTTTTTTTTTTTTTTTTTTTCAGATTGGGTTTCCTCCCTCTGTTTCTGTAGTTGATTCTTTACTTCAAATGCCATGAGTTCTGAGAATTCTTTTTTATTTCAGAAAAGAATTGTGCTCTGAGTTCCTGTATAGCTTTCTGCTGCTGCTCATTTCCTGTCGATGCTATTAATTCATACATTTGAGCAGAGCTATTGTCCTCTGCACTTGTTCTGGGTGGGCATTGGGTTTCCTCCATATGTTTCTGCATTTGATTCTTTTCTGCAGATGTTATTAATTCAGGGATTTCTTTTTTAATTTCCAATCTGAGTTCCTCTATACCTTTCTGCAGCTGTTTCTTTATTTCAGAAGCTGATGATTCATTGCCTTCAGCTATGTGATTCCCAATTTGTTCTGTCTTAGTGTCCTCTGCAGTTGTTATGGGTGGGCTCGGGTTCTGAGACTTCATTTTGCTCCTTCTCTTTGTCATTTTGTGTAACATTGTCTTCTGAACTTTGTTGTAGATCTTTGTTGCTTTTATAATCTTAGAAACTACTGAAGTTCAGGTGCAGATCTATAAAGTTTAGATTTATTCAGCTATGCCTGGCTTGGGTGTGGCTGCTGTGTTCAGCCCCTTCCTGCTGTTGCCCTTGGAGGTGAAACTGTTGTGCCCCTCTGGCAAGATGTTCTTCTCTTGGACTAGCTGAGTGGTTCTATCCCATACACACTCTGCAGGGATTGCAGCTTCAGGGTTTCACCCTAGGCCTGTATGCCAGGCCTGAGCTGAGTCTGGAGGGGACAAGTTGGAGGAGCGGGAGGGGCTGCTTTCCTACACACTCACCGGGCCTGGATCAGGACTGGATCTGGGGGTTCCTGGAACATGACAGAATTTCCTACTGTGTGGGCATGTTGGGAGAGTACTATGGAGTGATGGGGGTCGACCCAGATAGTGAAAGAGGGTGTCACCTGCACTGTGACTGGGCTGGGACTAGTAGTTCATGCCAGCACAGGGTAGCCAGAATCTTTCCCCCACTCTCACTAGGTCTGGGCTAGGACTGGATCTGGGTGTTCCCGGAAAGGCAGAAATTCCTACTGGGCAGGCTGGGTAGGGGAGGTCCTGTGTAGTACTTGGGGACGTCCCAAAGTGGTGGAAGAGGGTCTTAGGTGGAAGAACCCACGCTGCGTCTGGGCTGGGACCAGTAGGTCCTGCCTGAGCAGGGTTGCTGGAAGCTCTCCCACACACTCCCTAAGCCTGGGCTAGGACTGGCTCGGGGGTCCCTGGAATGGGGCAGAAATTCTTACTCGGCGGGTGGGGCAGGGGAGTTGCTATGGAGTGCTAGGGGGCGTCACAAGGTCGTGGCAGAGGGTCTTATCTATGCTTCGCCTGGTCTGGAACCAGTAGGTCCAGCAGGCTCAGGGTATCTGGAAATCCTCCCACACACTCCAACATTTCATATTTAAATAGTGCACAAATGAATTGCTATAATTAGAACCAGGTTCTACTTGTCTGGTACCTGAAGCAAGAAATTGTTTTATGGAAAAATGTAAACCAGATGTCCAAAACACAGAGCTAGATGAAAGAAAATATTCTGACTAAAGTCAAGAAAACATAATTAGGTCACTAAATTTGTCATGTGGCAGACTGCTATGACAGATAAAGGATGAAATAAAATGTTCAGAGAGATTACAGGGGACACTAATAAAAACCAAATGAGGTAAAAAAAATACAACCATGAATAAATAGCTTGGCAAATATTTTGAGCAAATGTTCAGAAATGAGATATAGTTTGAACATTATACTGTACATACAGGGAGCAGTAGTGAATAACACTAGGACAAAATAGCAGAATTAGGAGATAGGGATGCCTTCAAAGACAGTTCCTTAGAGACACATTCAAAACAATAAGAAGACAGGAAGAAGGGATCCAATACTTATTAGATGATGCAACAAAGACTAATTTGCATTTACTTAGAATGTGAAACATCAGTGAAATGTCAGAAGAGAGAAAAAGGGGAGGCATAACATTCAGTTTGCAGATACAATTTTTTTAAATGTATTTGGTATGAGATCTCACTCTGCAGCTTGGACTTACAGTGATCCTCCTGTTTTCAGCCTCCGCAGCAATGAGATTACAGGTGTGTGCCACCATGCCCAGCCTCAGTGGCCAGCTCAGCATGCCCAGAGGCAGGGTCAGTGCTGTCTATGGCACAGGGGTTTGAACCCCAGTCTCTGTGCTTGTCTAAGCAGGCACTTAGTACACTGAGCTATCTTGCTGGTTGTTTGCAGTTATAGTATTAGAAAGCTTTGCAGGTATTTGGAAATGCTTTGACATACAGATATGAAGCAAATAAAACTCCAAAAAGCTATGAAGAAATGCCAACCTTGCTACATCTCATTTTAGTCAAAATCTCAGAGTGTGCTACAAGGAATGTGAATAGGTGATGGAAAAAAGCAGTGAATCAGTAAGAAATGTAAATTCATTAGAATTACAGCAGCTAGGGCTGGAGAGATAGCTCAGTAGAGTAAATGCTTACCTCGCAAACACAAGTTCCTGAATTCAGTCTCCAGTATCAAAAAAAAAAAAAATTAAAGAGCTCTCTCAACACAAACAGTGAACAGGAGTGTTTGGAGCCAAGTGCTCAGGACTGAGAGATAACAACTTGAAACAGAGGTATACAATTTTCAAAATTGTATGTTAAATAAATGGAGAAATGAGATATTTTCATGACAAACAGTGCAGCAAGAAATCTGTAACTACCAAGTTAGCACTACAGTCTGAAGAGTATCCCAAAAAGATATAATGAAGCTAATGATGACAAAACGGGTAATAAAATGAATACAGTAGACAGAGTGATCAGTGTAACAGACAAAAGAGAAGAAAAAAGGAAATCAGCAACAGAAAAATAAGTTGAAGACAATAAATAGTTAATATCTTTTGTAATAACTCTCAATGTCCATGGTAACAATTTAATGCAAATCTTATCAAAATTCCAACAGAATATCTCAACAAGTTAGAGAAAATGATTCTAAAATTAATTTTGAACCAACAGAGACTGAGAATAGAAAAGGCAATTCTGAGTACCAAATGCAAGGCAAAGGGCATCATCATGGTCACTGACTTGAAAATAAATTATAGAGCTACTGTGAAAAAAACCAGCATAGTACTGGCGAAGAAAAAAAAAAGACCTGAGGTTCAGTGGAACAGATCAGAAGATGAAGACATAACTACAAACACACTCAGCCATCTTATCTTTGACAAGAAGGCCAAACATGTTCACAGGAAGTAAGATAGCCTCTTTAAAAATGGTGCTGGAAAAACTGACTCTCCAGAAGCCAAAAATTAAAATTAGACCCATTATCATTCATCATGCACTAAACTAAAATCAGAATAGATAAAAGATTAGAGTATTCAAACAGAATTATTAAATCTCCTGGAAGATAGAATTGGTCAAAACTCTTGATGACAATATGATAGACAAAGACTTTATGAATAAAACCACAATCCCAGAGGAACTATTACAAGAATCAATAACTGGGATCTGACCTTATTAGAAAGCTTTTTCACAGCAATTGAAACCAACCATGCAGTGAAGACACTGGCTACAATCTGTAAAAATTGTTTGCCAGCTATTCTTGAAGGGATTAATATAAAATACATATAAAGAACTCAAAATAAATCAGACTTCCAAAATTTATCAATCCACAAGATTATGGGGCCACAGAGGAAAATGATTGATGATATAGAGTGTGCAGAGGAGAGTCACATGGAGAGAAAACACTCTCTCAGTCTTTCACAGAGAACAAATTGGTCAGGCAATGGCTGTGACTCATCTACATGGCTGACACTGACAAAAGATCTACAAACTGTGGTACAGAGTTTCAGGATAAATCCTGAGGGGATTTGACTGACCTTGTCAGATACAAAAGTTACATTTTATTATATAGGTCTTGCTTTATCTTGATCTTAACCATCTATCCATAAAATAGAAACATGAGTTATAAAAAGTAAAGCTATATTAATATGCTGAGCTATAATAGGTTCAAGTCAACCACTTCTGACACTGCCAGTCCTGAGGAACCCACTACCATTATGGACTACTGGAATATATTGGATTACTTTGCTGAATTCAAGCACCTACAATATTTGAATGGCAATGGAATACCCATCTCTTACAAAAAGGGGGATATAAATGAAGGACCATTTTGTAGTGAAAAAAATATATATCTGTATATACAAAATAGGATATACAGCTACTTACTGTTAGTTCAATAAGATTTGTACTAATAGTGTTTAGACAAGATATCATGTCTGCATCTTGTTCTATGAATATCTACCATGAAGACAATATGCAATGTATCATTGTAACTGTCCTGCTATCCTCTCTCATTGCTATTTCTCAATAAAATTAATAAACACCAAAATAAAAAAATAAATTTAGCCATCCAATCCAAACATGGGCATCTGAGGTGGATACATACTTCTCAGATGAAAAACATATGTACCAAGAACAAATATATGAAGCAATGGTCAGTATTACTGGTCTTCCGAGAGACGCAAATTACAACACTGAGAATCCATCTCACACTGGAAAGAACGGCTACCATCAAGAAATCAACCAAGAACACATGCTGCAGGGCATGAGGGAGAAAAGAATCCTTCTCCAGTGTTCGTGGGAGTGTAAAGTGATGTAGCCACTGTGGAACTCAGTGTGATTTCTCAAAACACTAAGATTAGAGACCCCACTTGACCCAGCTATTCCCCTTTGAGTATATTTCCTGAAGAGTTAAGAGCAGACTACAGCAATATATGTGCACCTGTATTTATCACAGTGCAATTTGTCACAGCTAAATCTTAGAAACAGCCCAAAAGCCCATCAATTGAGAAACACAATGTGGTGTGAATGTTTTTATAGCATGGAGTACTCATCTGCAATAAGGATAAACTGGAGACTTTTATAAGTGAACGGATACCTTAGAACACAGTTATAGGGAAATGAAATCAGATCTGCATGTATAAACATCGTATTGTCTTACTAATGAGTGAAGCTAGTGGGTATATAAGGTTTAGACTTTGTAAAAATGTACTTTAGTGGAGGGTTTCCAGGATCTTACTATGTAGAATGGACTCATAGTGGTCCTCGTGTTTTCAGCCTCCCAAGTGCTGGGATCACAGGCATGTGCCACCAGGCCCAGTCTCAATTGGCATCTTAGCACAACCCAAGGGCAGGGCCAGCACAGAACGCTGGGGATTGAACCCCAGCCACTGCGCACTGCCTAAGCATGCGCTTTAGTCTGCTGAGCTATCTGGCCAGCCAGGTAAATAAGATTTAAAATGCACCATTTCTATTATGAGTCAGGAAGAAACTGTTCAAAAGCAAAGAAAAACACACAAGATAGTGATACCACTATTTTCTTAGTCCAGAAAAAAAAAAAGGTTTGTGCTAATATTGTTTGGACAATATTTTGTGCCTATATCTTGTACTCTGTGATGTAGATAACAATACACAATGCATGAATTATTTGTTACACTGTTAGCTTGATATGAAACAACTTTATTTTTATTTCTATTTTTCTCTTATTTAGAATTAATGAAACAAAAAGCACACAAGGTTTTTATTATGACCAATCTTCTCAAATGAGCAGCATCTTTCTTTGCTGGAGCAGGAGGGACCTGTAGAGGAAGAGAGAAAGGAAAGGGCAGTCTGGGACAGGTCCTGGTCCCGGGGGGGCCGCAGGGTCGGCTCAGTTTTAACAGGCGGAGTTCCTGTGTAGCAGAAGCCACTCACACTCCAGCCCCTTAGGTGGCTCTGTGAAACTGGTCCCAGGTGACAGACTGACTGGTGGGGAGGGAAGGCAGGTCCCCCGCTGGCCCACCTGCTGGGTGTGCAGCCTTGTCAGAGCTGAGCACACGTGTGGGGCACCATCCTGCTGGGGGCCCGCGATGACCTTCTCACGCATGGAAGTGCGGCATTCCCTAGGAGCTCTCCAGATGCTGATGATCAAGCCCTGCCTTGCTGTTTAAGTGAGACCCTCACATGCATGTTTAGACCACTCCTTTAGCTAATGTCAGCCTGGGCCGCCACACAGCAGGTACAGAGTCCCTGGGAGCTAGAGGCCGTGGGTGACCCAGCCCTTCCTTTCCTGCCCCCCAGCTCCACAACTCTGACCCAGGGCTCCTTCCACCCTGGCCCTCTGTCCTCTCCCTTTCCTCTCAGAAGTGCAGCAAACCCCACCCTGTCAGTCTGACTGCTCTGAGGCGCACCCTGACTTGGGGTGAGATTCAGGTCACAGGGAACTGGAAATGGCAGCCCTGGATTCACATTTCCCATTAGCTCACTTTGTGCTCAGTGCTAATCCTAGGCCTTGGGACACAGAGGAGCTGCACTGCAGACTCTCAGCAGGAGGGGAGAGGGGAGCGCTCAGGACTCTCAGTGCCTAGCAGCCAGGGACCCGCGTGCCCTGAAGGGCTTCGAGGCCTCTCCAAGGGGACTGATGTCCCTTCAGGGAGCCCTGCAGAGGGCCCCAGCTGATGTGGGCTAAGGGAGCCCAGAGGGCCCAGACATGGTCTTGGGAGACCCCATCCTATGGCCCAGGGCTGCCCTCTGGGATGGGACATAACTGACCTAGGCCAGGCCCAGGCTCTGCCTGCAGCCAGGTTTCCCTGTCCTTCTCTTAACAAGGGCACTTTCACATCAACTGAAACTTGTAGGTCCCCGCCCAGAGGTTGGGCAGATGGAGTGTGGTCCCCAAAGCAGGCCCACAGCAGGTGCGTTCCCATGATGCAGGAGGCCGTGCTCCCAGGGGGAAGAGGTGGTGGAACAGGGCAAGCTGGAGAGCAGGCTTCCAAGGCAAGGAATGAGTTTGGGGAAAGGAGCCCGGATCGGTGCCTTCAAAGAGGCTCTCTGTGGGATGAGGGTGCCAGTCAGGGTGGCTTCCCTGTGGGCAGCAGTGACTGGGCTATCAAGTCGGCAGCCATGGGAGAAGCAGAAGTGAGACTGCACAAGGACATGGGAGGGGATGTCCGTGCATGACAGAGCAGTGACCAGACTGGGTGCCTGCTACTGCAGCCACTGCAGAACACAGAGGAGAGCACCCATGGCCCTGAGCATGGCCCCAGGGGACAGCACCTGGTGTGAGCGCACAGTAGCCAGGCAGCCTACCTCTGCACCATGAGCCTGAGCACAGGTGAGACTGCAGGCCATGCTCCCTGGCCACAGCCGTGGATCGCCGTCTGCTTCAGGGCAGCGGCAGGCTCAGGGGGGCTGAGGGACAGAGGCCCACGGGGCGCATCATGTGGCTCTGCTGGAAGGTCAGCCTCGTTCTTCCGAGGGCTTGTCATGCCAAGAGATGTCTCCAAATCCAGCTCTGAAACACAGGGACAGCCAGCAGGACACACGTTACCCAGGGCCTTTCTGTGCCACACACTTCCACACAGGAGGCTCACTGAATAAAGACTTGGACAGGGATCCTGAGGGGAGATGGCTTCCAACACCCTCTGCCTGCCCTGGTGTGATGCTTCCCACAGAAGCTGGGATGATGGGACTGCAGGGAGGCAAAGCACACGGGTGCTGTGTGAGACCACGCGCCTAAGGGAGGATCGTGCCAACCCACACCAACAGGCCCGCAGACAGAGCCCAGGAAACCCCAGGGCATGTGCGGTGTTCTTTTGCTGAACAAGAGGAGATCATCAAGAAAATCCAGACTGCAGGGAACCTTGGAGAGAAGAACGGCCAAGTCCTGGTGTGGGAAGGTGCACCGCAGGGCCAGGAAGCAGACTGAGCTCCAGGACCTGGCCTGAGGCCGTCAGAGACAGGGCTGGGCTGGGGACGCGCACTGGCCCTGAACGCCTGCTGCACGAGAGGACAGTCGCTGAGATCACGATGTCTCGCCCACGAGGACGATTCAGGAACTGCACTTTTTATACCTGCAGCTATCACCTCACTATGGCTGATGTGGAGTTGGGAGCCGTGGACACAATGGGCACTGGGCAGGGCACGGATTAACAGCGTGGATCAGGCGTGTCCAGGCATTAGGCTGCTTGACGTGCTGGGGGCTTCAAGTCCTGAGTCCAGGAACTGAGGGTCAGGATGGCCCTACTATGGCACTACTGGAGACTGAGGTACTCACAGGCCAGGGCTGGGGCTGTCTGCACCACAGGACCACGAGGGCTCATCTCACACACTAGAGAACCTGATTTCAGTGTGGACCGGAGAGCGCACGGAGGGCCCGACTCCTCGCCACACAACACCAGGGCAACGCAAGCACAGAGCCTCTTCCCCTTCCTCATACCTGGTGAGAGCAGCCGCTGCTGTCCAGCTTTGGCGTAGGCTGTGCCTGTGCAGGTGGTATAGGCAAGGCTCAGGGTTGCAGCTGGCAACCCTGGCTTTCCAGCTGGCATCCCTGTCTTCCCAGGTGGTGTCCCTGGCATCCCAGCTGGCATCCCTGTCTCACCACCTGGCATTCTTGTCCTCCCAATCACAGTGGTCTTTCCTGGAGAGATGGCTGCAAAGAGTGTGCTGGGATTAGGACAAAGAGGGCGGCTCCCCCTCCACAGGAACCAAATGATGGGAAGACCGAGCCTCCTGGCTTGGGCCCAGGGAAAATTGAGTGGAGCAACTGTGCTACAGGCTACAGGGCGAGGGCAACTTCCTGCCCTGGAGCCTGTGGACCTCGCTGTTACCCCAGGTGAGCACCCACCCGAGCATCCAACCAGTGCGCTGCACACAGGTGACAGCAGCTGAGAGCAGGGCTGCAGCGTAGCCCGTCCTCACAGTGGGGGCTGCGGAATCTGCATCCGTGGGGACACCGGCTATGACCCTTATATTACATGTCTGTCCCATGGCGCTGCACCCCATCCTGCACAGCATTTTCACTTCTTTTTTTAAAAATATTTTTTATTGAGAACCAAATAGCAGTGAGAAAGTTTCAAAACCGATGAATAGGACAGTTTCAATTATTAATACATTGCATACAGTTGTCTTCTTATTGGTTATTCATGGTGCAAGATACAGACATGATATTCTGTCCACAAACACTATTAGCACAGATCTTCGTATTCATTGCCAGTCCTACGGATAACCCACTACTATTATGGACTGCTGGACTACATTGGAATATTTTGCTGAATTCATGCACCTACAATATTTAAATGACAATGGAATACCCTTCTCTGACAAAATTAAACAAAGTGGATATAAATGAAGGACCATTTTGTATCTGTATATTCAAAATAGTTAGGAAGGATATACAGCTTTCTTTTAATTCAATGAACAGCACTTCTACTTCTGCTGGGACGGAGGTGGCTGTGCTCAGACTGAGGGCTGAGGAGAGGCTGCCAGGAGCCTCAGGCCAGGCCTGTGGGGCTCTGGAGGGACTGAGGCCAGAAGAGCATGCGCATTCTGCCGGGGCCTCCTCCTCCCCTGCACACCCTCCTCCTCCGAGCCCTTTCCTGCTTCCTTACAGTGCTCTGCAGGCGCCTGTCCTGCCTCACCCTCCCAGGTGCTGCAGTGTAGACTCTCCAGACCGCCTGGATTCACACTCCCTGCACAGCCCACTCTCCACCTGCAGCTTCCATATCATCAGTGACTACCACAGGGTACTTCTCCCTTCAGGTTCCTTTTTCTCTCTTTTTAAGGGACGGATGCAGTATGTGGCCCAGCCTGTCTCCGAATCCCAGGCAAGTTTCTGGCCTAAGCTTTGCAGGATTGAATGGGGCCCCAGATGCACGGGTTTCTCGGGGACCCAACACATCCTGCACATCCTCTTCCAGTGCCCTGTGAGATAGGCTCACTTCCAACCTGCTCCACTGAGGCACCTAGCTCTGGGGCTAGGAAAGCTCCTGCTTACCATGGCCTCTGGACTTCTGGACCTTTGTATCCCAGGTGTCACTTATTTCGTGGCCAGCCTGGGGGCTCCACAGAGACTCTGGGAGGACGGGATGAGACTACACA
This sequence comes from Octodon degus, assembly GCF_000260255.1. NCBI lineage: Eukaryota > Metazoa > Chordata > Mammalia > Rodentia > Octodontidae > Octodon > Octodon degus. The sequence goes on along the minus strand of NW_004524866.1, from coordinate 1,594,677 downwards.
TAAATCTGCTGTGGGGAGGATGTGTATCATGACCTGGCCATGTTCACGGACCGTGGTCAGTTGAGCACTGGGTGCCCTTCCCTCCTGTCACGCAGCTGACTGCAGTCAGTGCCTCCACATCGCTCACAGCTGTCACCCGCCACTGCTTCCTCTCTGAAGAGAACCCTGTCCCATAAAGCCCCAGGTAGGACCCTCAGCCTTCAGTCCTCCTCTTCTCCTTTCACTAGGGAAAGCCCTGGCCTGCCACAGCCAAGTGTGCTCGCATCTGCGACCTCTGACCTGCATATTCTACCGTAGCAGGGCTCTAAAGAAGGCCCGAGAGTCACCCCATCCCTCTGCGAGCACCTGTGTACATTCCCTGTCTGGTCATGCATACAAGTACTGTACAGCAGGCATCCTGGCTATGTAAGAGGTGAGGAACAGAAATCCAGGATAGGCTGGGTGTGTTGGCCCATGCCTGAAGCCCAGCCCTGGGGAGGGTGAGGCAGGACAGCTGACAGGAGTTCTGGTCCAGCCTGGGATGGAGAGTGAGGTCAGGGCATGCGGGGCACCAGGGAATCCTATCTTGGAAAATATCAAACAAATGTAATCTGGAGCATATTACACCTGGCCAGGAAGAAGCTCATGTCCACCTTCCTTCGCCCCTCCTTGTTATTAGGATGCCAGGTTCCACTGCCACTGCTCTCCAGGAGCCCCAGTGCACCAGAGAAAAAGGCAGGTGGGGTGGTGTGGCTTCCCACCTGGCCCTTCAGCTCGCCTTCTCCATGGAGCCCTCAATGTACCCAGACTAGAGGAAAATGCAGATGGTGACAGGAGGCATGGAAACACCACTGTCCCCTGGGCTCGCCCATGAGCCGGGCACCCAGGAGAGGACCCGGGCTGAGCAGTGCCAGGCAACAACTCACCTGGGCAGAGATGGAGGGCAAGGCACTCGGCCATCTCATGCCACTCAGCGGGGTCCTTGTGGCTCTGCCCCTCACATCTCGCAGGGTCCTTCCAGGACAGCAGGTTCCAGATGTTGTGTCAGAGGAAGAGGATGGTGGCCCTCCATTTTCGGAAAGCGGCCCTTAAACATGCCATTATTTGGGCCTGAAAATTCATTGCTGAAGTGAATTTCCTAAAGGAGGAGAAAAGGTCACACTTACACTGATAACTCTGCTTTCAGGCGTGGTCATGACGCCCCAGTGCTTCTATCCTAAGGAGAGAGGGAGCCCACAGAGCTGATGGTAGAGCTATTCCGACTCTGCAGGGAGCCCTCCCAGTACATCCCAGGGGGCTGCTCCAGGGAGTGCTGCCTCCTGTTGGGTGACCACATCCTAGGCCATGTGGCTGAGTCATGTCCAAAACCATTTTCCTGCCCACTCTGCACCCAGCAGCGACATCTGCTTTCATCGATGCCTCATGGACACTGGTTTCTGTCTGTGACAATCCTGCCCATGAGCTAAGGTGCACCAAGCTGAGATGAGATCTGCGTCGCCGAGTTAATACTTCAAGACACAAGCGGCCCTGTGTGCGCACAACTTGGGAAGACTGTGAGCATCTGCAGTTCTGGAGAGTTCTGTGTGGTTCACTGGAGAAAGTGCCCACAGTGATAGTGACACAGGACCACCGCAAAGGATGCAACAAGCTCCGATCTCGTACTGCAAGGCTGCATGACTGGGGGCGTGGCACGCAGGGCCTGAGACTTGAGGAGGGAAGAGCCCAGGCCTGGGGGGCCAGACATCCTGTGCTGTGATTTCACATGGGCTTTTTGTTCCAGGTCCATTTCTAGCTGTGAGATGCAGGCAGACAAGCGAGGCACACCTCGCAGAAAGACCTGGAGACTTCCCCGTGGCCTCTGCCAAGGGAGTGTGGGAAACCTCACCTTAGGGCACCTTGGGAAAGAAGATGTTGGAAAGGAGACCTGAGAGGTAGCACAGCGGGAACTGACAGAAGCATCAGGAAGAGCCCAGCGCCCACTCCTGCCTGGGGCAGGGCGGAGGGAGGAGTAGTGGCCCGGCCTGCTCCTTCTGCACCTGCGAACTCACAGGTCACCATGGGGCCCACAGGCGGTGACTGCCACACTCACCTGAGCACCTTGCTTGGCTCCTGCTCCTGAGCTTTCTCGACGTCTCCAGCTCCTGCCAACAGGGCACACACAGTCATAACACAAATGTACTCCGACCCTAGCCTAGCCCAGTCAGGCCCTGTCCACTGAGGTGGCAGCACTGCAGACAGATGGATGTGGGCAGCGGGGTCCTTGCTCCCTGAGCACTCTCTGGGGACACCTGGGCAGGTGGTGGCGGCCTTGCTGGGCCTCACTGTGCTCAGCTCTGACATGGAGAAGGGCCCTGGAACATGTCGTGGGCATAACTGGATGCAGAGTTCATGTGGACGAGGGCGTCGCACACAGCAGGTGCCAGGACGTGTGCAGCTCACCCCTGCTTGCCCAATGGCTGGGACCAGACAACCACATCCGCCCTCCTCTAACTAGGCAAAGCAGGGATAGCATGAAGGAGGGTCACACTGGGAAGCGGTGCTGACGCCCCAGGCTAGGGTGTGATGTGTGTCAAGGCTACTTATCTCTGCAGCATTCAGTGTCAGAGAGGGACTTCACAGCTAGCGTTTCCCTCCAACTTTATTCCATGACTAAAAGCACCTGTAAATCTCGGATTCCTTGTGACCAAAGAGCTTGAGGGAGATGAGCAGAGAATGAGTTGGATCTCCACAAGGACAAGGAGTGGCTGCTGTGTGTGGGGAGCCTGGGCTTCATGCTCATGCTTGCTAATAACTGGGGAGGCTGCCAGCCCTACGGATGTACAGAGCGGGGAGGGGTGGGAGAGGAGAGGCCTCACCCAGCATCAGGACAGACATCTCCCAAGCACACCTGCAGAAGGGCTCTGAGCCTGCTGGACACGGTTACAGGGGGCCGTAAGGGGCTCCTGTCCTCTCCTCACTCTCTGGCATACTGCAGATCACAGCTCTGCACCGTGAAGCCCAGGCTGACAGCCCAGCCAGGCAGGAGGAACTCTGCAAACTCCAGAGCCCCAGACCTCGGCCCCTGCTCTGCACCAAAGGGGACTCCAGGGCAGGTGGCAGCTGCCTCTCTCAGCTGAGCCTGCCCCTCTCTGTAGACCCTGCCCTGGGCACTGGAGCTGGACTTGAGCAGGAGGACAACAGAGACTCACCAGTTCCCTCAGGCCCAGGGCTAGCTGCAGGCTGCTCTTCAGGGACTCCTGCGTCCAGGTAATTCTCCTGGGGTGACGGTGCTAAGGGCGGCCTGGTATCCAGGAAGGGCAGTTCTGCCACTGACTCAGAGACCACATCCACCTCCTCCTCATGCAGCTCAGCACTGAGATGGGATTGGGTGGGGTACGATGGAAAAAGATGAAATTAGGATGGATGACGATGCACAGCCTCCCAGCAGATGCAAGCGGGGTGTCAGGGTGATTCCCAGAACCTGGCCTTCCACAGAGGATGCGGGACATGCTTCCTGATGGGCTTGCCCAATTCTTATGGGAGTGAGAGTGAGAGAAAGAGAGAGGGACAGAGAGGCAGACAGAGACAGAGACAGAGACAGAGACAGACAGAGACAGATAAAGAGACAGAGACAGAGACAGACACACAGACACAGACCCACAGACACAGACAGGCAGGCAGGCAGATAGGAGTCCACACAGAAGAGGGAGCAGCTCTGCTCAGGGCACCATCCAGACAAACTGCTGAGTAGGACAGAGCCAGCTTCCCTCCGCAGTGCCGCCATGACAGGGAGTTCACAGAGAAAACTGTGTAGGACACCCTGAGTAGGTACAACAGGGGACTGGGCAGGCTCTGGGGCTGCAGGTTCCACCATGATCTCAGGAGGGCTTGGCCCTCCCATTCCCGCTCATCGACCCTGGACCCAGCCAGGCTCTCTGTGGCTGCTCCATCCCCTCTTTCCCATGCTCCAGCTATCCTCACAGTCAGGCACCAGGTCAGATAAACATTGTAGGTGGAATCCTCACTTGAGCCTCGCTGCTCACAAGAGGCATCTTTGGCGTGTGAAGGCCCTGAGACTCCTAGTTCTCTGTGACCGACACCCTCTGCAAATGCCTGAGGAAGCCCAGCACCTTGCTAACAGACCCGGGGCCCTGGCTGGACTAATGACACCCAGGCCTTCGGTGGACTCTCTCATCCTTGTGAAAGCTGTGTCTCCTCCTCACCCCGCCCTTCGCTTTCAGGCAGCCCCCTCCCATCAATGTGCCTCACAGCCCTGACCTCACACTGCTGTTACCTGGAGCCCAGGGACTGCGTCTCCTCCTCTGAGTGTCCATGAGAGTGCTGCGCTGAAAGCAAAGTCAGGAAGGTCCACAGGTCACTGCATGGTGCCACTGCACCCACAATAGGCCAGTGCAACCTCAGCACGTGGACATGAGTGGGTGCGAAGGGCTTCGGATGGACATGGGGAATTGTGCCGAGCGACCCTGGCACTGGCTCCCCACACCGTCTGGGGGGCATATGGCTCCTGCATACACACACTCCTACTCGGGGATGCACATCAAGGCCTGTGGAGCCATCCTGGGCCAAGCCCATGCGGACCTTGCTCCTCAGAGCATGGATTCTCCTCCGTCCTCTCAGGCACCCAGACCCTGGGTGGGTGGAGCCTGAGCTCTCCACGGCTCCAGCCCTCTGCCTCCTTTCACTCAGGAATGAGAAACAAGCCTGCTCACAACGTTCACAGCTGGCCCCTTCCCAGGGCACTCTGTCTTGCTATCATATATAGGGGAGTTCTCTCCATGTTCCCTAAATCCCACGACCACAATCTATGACACCTGATCACTAGAGAAACCCTGGGAGTGACAAGCACCCCCAGAGAGGACACGTGCAGAGATTACCTGCCTGCCTGCTATAGGCACAGTCCAGCACACACTGAGGGCCCCGGGACATGAGCAGGCAGAAATCAGGGCAGGGTTGGCCTGCGGCCACCACACCTGGCCTGAGCTGGCAGGCGAGGTTCTTGGCCAGCCTGCACCATGCCACATGGGGTTCCTGGAGGCTCTGCTCCTGGGGAATTGCAGGTTCATCCTGGGCGAGCAGGTCCTTCAGACCCTGATGTAGGCACGAGAGGACGGAAGTCCACTTCTGAAACTGCTGTACTGGCTTTGAATCCAAGGTCAGATCTTCAGTGCTGACCCTGAAATGCCCAGGAAGGAAGGGAGCACAGAAATGACAATCAGAGGTCAGCTTTTGGGCATGGTCATAAATGACAGCACAGCATGTCCTGAGCATAGAGGGAAAGCAGTGAGCATAAATGGGTGGTTGTTCAGGGCTCAGCACATGGCCAGGGATTCTCTGAGCACAACCCCGGGAGCCATTTCCATGAAAAGCTGGAGAGCACTTGAGACGGGCACATGGTGGTGCTCTGATGCAGCCGCAGGCAAGCAGAGAATTCCTGACACATCCACAGCTGGAGCTCGCATGGGACCCAAGCGTTACTCATGAGCAAAGTCCTACGCTGATGAGAAACCTGCCAGGGAGCACAGGCCTGCGTGCAGGGTGAGTCCTGCATTCCCGAGGCTAGTCCTCGGGCAACAGGGCCACGTGGGCATGAATATTGAAACCTGTGGTCATTACAGCTCTTCAGAGTTCTACTCAGGTTATTAAGAGATTGGTAAGGGAAATGCAAAAAAGGAGAATATAGACAGGTGACTGATAGATAGTTAAAATAATTATACTCCAAGCCCGGCCTCCATGTCACCATGGTTACCATCACAAGTCCTCCACTGTCACAGTTACCTGGGGGCTGCTGGCTCCAGGGCATCCTCATCCTCAGGGTCATTTTGATCTGTAATAAAAAGAGGAGGACAGTCACATTACTCCACTCCTGCATCACACTCGCAGGCCCATGCCCAGCAGGCAATATTTTCTAAGAAAAACAGAACAGTCAGAGAGCTGTGCTGCAGGAGACCTAGGTTGTTTTCTATGTGAAGTCACAGTGTGTATTTCTCTGAGTCGCTGAACAGACAGACACAGACAGACAGAGGGCCCTGCTCTGAGGGTTCAGCAATGCCATTCCCGTCTGAAGGCTGGGGCACAGCCTGGCAAGCCTCTTCCCACAGGCACCCCAGGAGCCTGCTCATGACCTGCAGTGAGCTGAGAAATTCAGACTCAGCTAAACCTTCCAGGCTCAGCTTACTGAGGAGACTCTGGGATGAGACTGATGTGAAATAACAGACCTTCAGGAAAATGTCCCTGGTGTCCCGGGACATGGTTCCTTAGCTCCTGGGAAAGGCTGCAGTGCCAGCTGCAGCTGTGGAGCTGTGTGAGAGTGGTGGAGATGGCTCTCCAGGTCTGGGTGTATACAGACTCTACAAAGCCTCAAGGAGGACTGAGCCTGCAGCAACTGAGTGAAGACAGCGCTGGCGTCCACACAGACACAGGGCCCAGGACCGGACACACCTCCAGGAGCACTGAGCACCGAGAGGTCACGTCTTGAGCACTCATGTCCTGGAGGGAACTGACAACTCTCATGGGCCCGACAATGACAGGGGACAGAGGTGCCAGCTACAGAGGGCAAAAACAGTGACTCCCTCTCTAGGGAACTCAGCAGGCCCAGCGATGTCTGCACAGAGACTAAAGATCAGAGCCCAGCATCCAGGAGCAGCCAGGAGCAAGCACAGTGCAGGGGACAGCGGAGTTCCAGGTGAAAATGTGAGCCTGTAATGACGACAGTGTTGCCCCGAGAAGGTATCAGTACTACTGGCTGAGAGGTGCTACGGCGTCTTGCAGCTGTCCCCTGTGGATATGCTATGTCTGCCCCCCTGAATGTGCACTGGGGACACAGACACAGGGTGAGCACGAGTGTGGTTCTCTTAGTAACGCAAGACTCACCAGCGGCCTCCACAGCTGGGACATTGCCCTCCTCCACCAGGGCAGCAGGGGTGCAGGGAGGCTGCGGGGCATCATGAGGCTCACAGACTCCACAGGCAGTCTTGGGCTCTCCACCGTGGGAGGCCTGGAGGACATCTTCTTCCTCCACATGGCTCAGGTCATCTGTAGTCACACTGCTGGGATAAGGAACTCCATCAGACCCGGGGGGGGGATGGGGCACAAGGTTCTGAGGTGGTCTGAGAGACGGAGGGGAATGGTCACAGAGAGAGAGGACACAGACTCGGAGACAGATTCTTCCTCATAGGAGGGCAGAGTGCAGCTGCCCAGATGGCAGGGACAGGAGAGATGGACGGGGACAGCTGGACAACACACTGAGCAGGACGGAGCCTCCACTCCCATGAGACACAACCACGAACCAAGCACACCCAGAGGCCACAGCAGGGCTGGGTCTTCTCTCAGACTCAGACAGCTTTTCTACATGCTCTCGGTCACTGGTGCTGAGGTGACGGAGTCCCAAGAGCCTGTGTAGTCTGGGACTCTCTCCATAGACACAGGGACTGAAGATTTCTTAGGTTTCTTGGTATGACATCCCTGCCTGTGAGCTAAGGCCACACATGCAGAACCAGATCCACACCTCAGCCTCCGTATCCCCAACCAGGGGAGCGTGGATTCTATGAGATCAAAATGTGGGTGAGGCTGAACAGGTCCACATGAGTACAAATAATTTCAACGAGGACACTGCACACCGTACACCATGGCGGGAAGGTTGTTATGGCTTGTGTATAGTTGTCCCACTAAAACCTCATGCAGTGTGGGGCGGCTTCTGGAGTCTGTGATGGATTACTGTGAGTGTGGATGCTGCACCTGCCCTGAGGCAAGTAATCTGCATTCTGGTGTAAGGTGGGAAGAGAAGCTAGCTGCCAGAGCTGCTGCTACCCCTCCCTGTGCTCTTGCTCCTTGCCGCCACCATGAAAGGTTGCTTTCTGCTCTGTGCTGCTCTGCCTTGGACCCAGCTGAATATGGACTGAAACCTGCAGTTACTGTGAGCTCAGTAAACCTTTCCTTCCTTCAATTTGGCTGTCGGGTATTTGTCCCAGCAATGAGAGAAGAGTAACTAAGACAAAGTCGCTGCTCCCGGCCTGAGGGAATGGACCCAGGCACCAGCTTCAGTTTCCCTGTGTGCAGGTGAAAGCTGTGCCTTTTGACCTCCTGGTGTGCTCTCCTGGGGACCCACCTCATGCTGTCCCCTTCAAGTCCTGGCCCGACTATCCAATTACCTCGGAGCCAGCGATGGTTCTCCTCTTCCATCCTCCTCCTCTTCTGGAATCTCTGCAGGCAAATTCACAAATGTGTAGTTGAGCACTGAGTAGCTCCCCGCCCCCATCACAGACACCGGGCCTCTCTGACATGGAAATGAAGTATCTACACTGGATTATGGCTGGACAGGCATGGTTTCCCTCATTCTCCAGAGCAAGCACTCAGTTACCTAAAAAACTGTGTGCTTGCTCCTATTTCAGGGCTCCCAGGGGCAAGGCAGAGTGCTGTACACAGAGCACAGAGATGATGGGGATGCCAAGGTGCTGCTGGGAAGGGGATGACCTGGGCTCAGCCTCAGGAGAACCACAGACTGCTTCCCAGGTCTGCACCCGGAGCAACAGCAAAGAATCCCAGGCCGGGATTTTCAGCAGAGCCACCCAGAGGAGGTCAGAGGCTGGGTGTGCGGGCCCAGGCCTGTAATCCCGGTCCTCAGGAGGTGGGGCAAGAGGAGCAAGGTGAGTTCAAGTTCAGTCTGAACTACAGTGTAAAACCCTGTCACAAAACAAAACAAAACAAGAGAGAAAAACAACGTAAGACACTGGAGTAGACAGACACAACTACAGCACAAGAAATGTTTGTCTGTGGCAACCAGGCAGCAGCACACAGAAAACAGCCAAACCCGAGAAGAGAAACAAGGCCCTGCGAGACCTTGGATCAGCTACTACTCGTGTCATCTGGCTGCTCATGCGAGAAAGAACAGCAGGGTGAGTCGAAGGCAGCGGTCAGGCTGCACGAAGACCTTCGAGTGGCTCTTTCAGGTTCTCGCACTAGCGGGACATTATGATGTTTGCACACACAGGTCTGGTTTATTTCATTTACCAATATCGTCTGTAGTTGCTTCCATTTACCTAGAAAAGCCCCAATTTTTCTTTTTTTGTTGAGTTCCTATTACTTTGTTTAATGAAATTTTGTTTTGTTTTTATTTTTTAAAATATGGTTTCTATTCTTTTAAATCAAAGACTACAAAATGTTTAAAAACAGAAATAGATAGCTGAGCAGTCTAAGTGCCTGTCTGGCAAGCTCAAGGATCCAAGTTCGATACCTGGTACCACATGCCTTGCCAGCACTGGAATCCTAGGCAAGTTGTGCTAGCCCAGAAAAAGGGAGTGGTGGTGCACGCTGGTAATGCCAGCACTGGGGAGGCTGAGACAGGAGGATTGCTTAGAGTTGGAGCTGTGTAGCAAGACCCTGTAACAAGTAAGTGAAAAATTAGAAAAATAAAGAAATAAAAATAAAAAAAACAACAAAGGAAGTGATACAAACCAACTACCATAACAGAAGTATGGAAGACCTCTGCCCTGATCACATTATATTAGATGTGACTTGGAAAAAATCTGTCACCTCAAAAGTGTCAACAGAATCGCCAAACACCAAATGTAAAGAGAAAAGGGAACAAAACTGTTCAAATTAAAAGTAAACAGTAAACAAAACTAAGAAGAATTTAAAAAAGCAAAGCAAAACAAAAACCTCCACAAGACTGGGGGTAGAACTCAAAGTTGGATGATTGCCAGCATGGAATAGAACACGAGTGAAGTATTTTTTTTTTAAATCACAAAATGGCACAAACAAATGTTGGTAGGAAGAACAGAACCTGACAGCAAGAACTCAGCTGCTGGGACACACACAAAGTAACTGCCGCCTCAGGCGGGCCAGGGATGAGCATGGGGAATTCAAAGTGAAAACACAATGCCAGGACACACAGTAACAGACTAAATGAAGTTCTAACGCACGGACCTTGCAAAGCATATAAGCAAAGACTCGACTGACTGTGTATACACCAGCGCAGACAGACCCGCGCGTGTGGGTCAGGCTCGGGACTCTCAGGTCCTCAGTGCTCCATCTGGCAAGTCCAAGCAGTGACAATTTAAAACTGCACACAATTGGGAAGAGATCAAATAGGTTCTCAAGATGACTTGGAGTAAAAAGAGGCAGAAGAACCAACAATGACAGATGTCAAAGCCAAAGTCGTGACACGGCATTTGCCTGGAGGACAGGCACAGCTGGGCTCCTAAAAATGTAGCCTAGAGCGAGGCCTCGGAGCTCAGGAAGACCTGGGCCACTCACACGGGATGAAGAGTCTCTAAAGAGAGGTGCGGTGACAGGTCACAGGCACGGGCCACACACAAGCAACTTTAGACCAAGAGCTTACAGTTTCATAAAAAGGAAATCAGCGGATGGCAGACATTGAGTGGAAAACAAAACTTTTCCCAAGAGAAAAGACAACATGAAGCAAGTCTATGTGATTCCCACTTGGGCCTCTCTCAGCCAGAACAAAGGTCAGAGAAAACCAGGAAGTCCCACAGAGGCCACACCGACCTCAGATCTGCAGACACCACTGAAGGGGAGACACGCCAGGGGAGGAAACCTCTGCCAACCACAGCAGGGATGACACAGGGAGACACGGTTCTACTTGGATCTCAGGGAGGGAGGGAAGTGTGCACAGACACAGGGGACTTCTAGGTCAGAAATATTCTGTGCCACTCTGGAATGGGACCTGTGTCAATATGTGTCTTCCCAAAACTACAGGGTACACAGCAGACAGTGAACCTAAGGGACACTGCGGTCCTTAGTTACCAGTCACCATCACCGCAGCTCTGTACTCACAGGGAAGGAGAGGCAGCATCCCAGGCTGTGTGTCATGACCCGGCAGCTCTCTGAGGAGGGGTTGCAGCCTCTGAAATGCTACAGTATCGAGGCTGAAGACCAGCCCCGAAGGGCGAGGGTCCCGGGCTTTTCTAGGGGCACTCATGACTGTGCTCCTACTGCAGGAGCCGGTGCCCAAGACCACGTGAACAGTTTCTTGGGGCTCAGGAGACAGGAGTTCAGGGAAGGTGAAGCAGTCAGTCACCCACAGTTAGTGCAGAAAGCTGCTAGGTTAGGGTCTGGAAAACTTTCATGCTAGGTGAGGATTTTTGTTCTCACCAGCTGTGTCCTACTACACCCCCACCTCAGACTTAAAATGAGAAAGATGCGGTCTCCTGAAGACTGAGGCCTGGTTCCATCGGGACAAAAGGCCTGGGCTGCTGTGACCTGCACACTGTGTACCTGTCCTGTGTTCCCCCTGGGTACTCTTGAATGTGCCACAGTTCCTGATGTGAAAGGGACACCAGGACAGTGGGCATCCAAGTCTGGGGACTCAGAGCAGCTCACCTTCATTAGGGCCCTAGGCCTCCACACCTGGGTTGAGGCTGTGGCCCGGCTGCTCCTCCAGCCTGTGGCCCTCAGGCTGACCTTGGTGTTGGCCAAGCCCCTGGCTGGTGTCAGGGTGACCCCTGCCCAGGAGGACCTCCAGATGCTCCTTTATTTGGAGTGACACTTCTGTCCTTTCTCTCAGCTTATGGCTCATTTCCGAGAGCTCACGCTCCTGCTTGCGAATGAGGAGCATGGATAACCTAGGAGGAGAGAAGCAGCAGCGTGAGCGGCACCGAGGTGCAGGGCACTCCTGGGCACCGAGAGGCGACTGGGAGCAGACCCCAGGGTCCCTAAGCAGAACTTAGACACATATTTGGGCAGCGCTCTGTGGCAAAGCAAAAGAAAGGCTACTTAAAGTGCTCTCTGTGGTCACCAAGTGGTCCTGTAGGATGCCCGGCATCACCCTCATCACTTATCCTCTAACCCCGGCAAGGCGTCTCCCTCCCTGTCCACAGAGACCCAGTGCCCTGTCAGAGTGGGCTCACACACCGTCACAGCTGTGTGTCCTCACACTCCTGGGGCTACTGGAGCCGAGCTGCGAAGGTCCAGGAAGATGCGGCTCCTCTGTGTGAATTGGGATGCACCTGGACCATGTACAAGGTAACCAGGATGAAGAGGGATGGGGGGGCACCTCAGCTCAGCAATCGGCAACAGCTGTTTCTTTTCCTTTGTTTTGTACTACATGAAACTGCTCTCAATGTATTTTTCAAAAATGCAGATGAGGGTCTTCAGAGTACGCTTGGTGCATCAGCGACCACTGCTCTCTTCTTCCCTGAATGTTTATTTACTTTACTATTATTATTATTTTATAATGTATTTAGTATAGGGTTTACACGGTCTAACTACATAGATCAGAATCATGGTGATCCTCCTGTTTTTCAGCCTCCCAAGTACAGGGATTACAGGTGTGTGTCACCACACCCAGTCTCATTGACTGTCTCAGGGTGCCCCAGGGGTGAGACCAGCATAGCAGGCCTGGGGATCGAACCCCAGGCCCCTGCGTCAGCCTAAGCAGGTGCTTTAATCCACTGAGCTATCTGGCAGGCCCTCTGAATGTTCATGAGTAGCTGGAGCCCGAGCCCCTGAGCTCCCTGCCCTCCCTGCCCCTTATCAGGGCATTTCTCAAAGTGTCGCAGTGTCTGCACGGACTCACAGGCCTTCCCCACCTGCCTGCATGTGCCCCCTCACCTGATCTGCTTAGTCAGAGGCAGCCGTGCAGATGGCTCCTGCTCCTCAGGGTGCAGCCTCTCCCCGAGCAAAGAATCTCCTGTGGACTTCACATTTCCTGAGGGATAACACAGGTGCCCGCCTCAGTGGGCTGCCGGACACGCAGCTCTGGGAACCGCTTGCAGAGGAGCCTCACCCACGGCCAGGGCAAGGACAGCTCAGCCCTAGGGCCTTGTTTCTGTATACTTATTTCCTAGTTCCTTCAGTAGGTAACATCTGATGGTCCCCACCCTCGAGGTAAGGAGAGAGAGGCCAGCAGCAAGGAAACTGACAGGTGACCCAGCCAGCATGATGCAGTCAGAACACACATCCCTGAGGCCTGGGTGGGCATCAGGGACCCTGGGAATGGCCAGGTCTGCAGCCTCCCAACTCACACCCTAGCTGGGCCCAAAGCAGCACCAGCTCTGTTCCTGGGCTGGGATTCCTGTGAGGATGAATATTCTTAAGGATGCACACTCTTCCCTGCCTCTGTGTGTGCAGCGCGAGGGAAGGCAGCATGAGCAGCTGGCGGTGAACGCCTGATAGTGGAATGCTGCAGTTCAGTTAGAGCAGAAAAGCCCCGTGAGTGTGGACTAAACTGGGCACCGCAGCAGGAGTGTTACTGTGGGGACCTCAGGAGCTCACGGCCACCAGTATGGGAGGGGCTGGCGGAGACCACAGAAGAGGAGCCACCTGAGGCCCAGAGGATGAGCCTCCTGGATTAGAGCCCCAGATGGCTGAGCACCCACGCTTCACACAGTACTGCCACATGGCCTGGGGATGGCTCTCTCCCTTGTTATCTTCAGCATCTTTTCTTGCAGTTAAATCTGACTGTGAGGACAACCTGAGTGAAATGCAATTGGCTTCTTCCCCAAACTAATCTGGTGACTTCCTTCACATGGTTCACTTCTGATTATGTCTTAAGTCCCTTTCAACTGACAAAAACCTCCCAATCAATGCTTGGCGAGAACTCAGTAGGCCACTGTGGGAACTTCAGTCAGAGTGGTGACACTCCCCTGGTCACAGTGCTGTGGGCCACAACTGGGGATGTCCTTCACACCTCCATTCACTGCGGCCTCATTGCTCAGGGTGCAGATCCTCCAGGTACCCCTGGACCTGCTGCCCAGCCCCCTTTCCCAGAGCCACTGGCTCCTGGAGAGACAGAGGGTGGCTACATTCTGTTATCCTAGACAGGCT
>NW_004524866.1:1557163-1580681 GCF_000260255.1 Octodon degus | reverse complement strand
GAGCACCATCCCAGGCATCACCAGCAGGGTGTGCTGTCCAATTGGACTCTACAGGAGCTTCAGGGCCAGGCCTCTGGTTCCAGAACCTAGGCAAACAGTGATGCTACATGTCTGGAGGATATGGTAGGGGACACACAGGGACCTCATCACAGTGGCCTGACCTAATCTTAGGAAAAGCAGAACATCGCATGACTTCAGCAGGAAATGGGAACTGACATTTTTACACTGGTCCACTGATCCTTGATACAAACTGGGAAAAAGTTTTCCATTCAAGTGGAAGTGAAGGGCAAATACCAATTTCTAGCTTTCCAGAAATGTGGGAAGGTGAATTTACCTTGAGGAAGTGAAGAAAAAAATCATTTTTAGAGATCACTCATCTACGGGAAAAGCAGATCCCATCATTGTGGTCACTGTGAACCCACACGACTCACCGCGCTCCTGCTCCTTGTTGTCCCCAGAGCCGAGCGCTGCTCCAGCTCTAACAGAACATGCGCTGTGGGCTTCGAGTCGCAGCTCATACTCTCCCATCTGAGAGCTCCTGTCTTCACTGAACTCTACCACAGTCACATCAGCCCCTGTGTTATGGGGGCTGCGCAGCACTGCCATGGTGACCGTGTGAGATTAGAAGAATAATCAAGGGCTGCAGAGAAATCCAAACAGAAGCTGGGTTAAAATCCAATGGCATCGAAGTATGGGGGAGTAGCTCACCTGTAATCTCAGCACTGCGGAGGCTGAGGCAGTGAGACCTGACTCAAGAAACACAGAAAGAAGCGAAACAGAGGAAATGAGGGAGGAGCCAACTGAGGATGGGCAGTAAGAGCACTGATGAACTCACTGCTGAGTCACACTGATCAACACCCCACAACACTTGTGAACTTCACCAACAAATGAGGTCCCAAATCCAAGTTCACAGCAGAAGATCCTGCCTGTGGCTCAGACTTAGATTCAAGGGAGTCAGTTATGGCTGGGCATCCACTGTGATGGTGATGTCACAGAATGCCGGGGGGGGGGGCGTGCCTTCCACCTGCTGTGCTGTGCTGGCACTCGAGGCCCAGGTCTCTTCAGCAAGTCACCACTGACAGGACCTCACGCTCATCCATGATTGCCAAGGGCTGGGCCCCTTGGGCTGATCCCAATGCCTCTTTCCCAAAAATCTTAGGCATATTTCTCTTCTGCAACACCATCTAAACAGAAATCATTTTCAATAGTTTACTGTTTCTCTTGGGTGCTCAGGAAGGTACCTCTCCATGTCTTCATCATTAAGGCAGTCATTAGGGGTTTTGCTAACACCCAAATTGAAAAGCTACGCAAAGGTAAACATGTAAAAATAAACTCTGAATGACCCATATCAGCCAATGAAATGGAAAATGTAATAAAAAAATTACCAACAAAGAAAAGCTCTGGTCCTGATGGATGCACAGATAATTCTACAAGAAATTTAGGGAAGATTTAATCCTAATACACCTCAAACTCTTCAATGAAATTGAACAGAAAACAATATTCCCAAAATCATTCCTGGAGGCAAGTATTATATTGATACAAGAACTGGAGAAAGATTCAACCAATAAAGAAAATTATAGACTAATCTCTCTCATGAATATAGATGCAAAAATCCTCAATAAAATACTAGCAAATACATAGCACCACCAGGTAGGATTCATTCCAGGGATGCAAGGATGGTTCAACATACAAAAAAAATGTAATACATCATATCAATAGAGCCAAAATCAAAAACCACATGATCATCGCAATAGATGCAGAAAAGGCTTTTGACAATGTACAACACTCATTCATGATCAAAGCCCTACAGTAAACTGGAGCAGATGGCCTCTACCTCAATCTGATAAAATCCATGTATGACAAACTGACAGCATCTTTCTAAAAGGAGAAAAATGGAAAGCTTTTCCTCGCAAATCAGATACAAGCCCAGGATGTCCTCTATTGCCACTATTGTTCAATATACTTCTAGAATCATTAGCTAGAGTCATGAGACAAGAGAGAGAAAGAAAAGGAAGAAGAATAGGCAAAGAAGTTACATTACTGTTATTAACAGAGGACATGATACTATTATTTGAAGACCCAAAAAACTCCACAAGGAAGGTCCTAGAATAAATAAACAAATTCAGTAGCATAGCAGAATACAAAGTCAGCACCCAAAACTCAGTAACGTTCCTCTACTTAAATATCAAACAAAATGAGAGACAAATTAGAGAAACAATATCCCTCACAGTAGCATCTCCAATCCAAAAGAAGAGGGAAGTATTTAGGAATTAATCTAACAAAGGAAGTACAAGATCTGTACAATGAAAATGACAACACTGTGAAAAAGAAGACTGAAGGCGATTTCAGAAAATGGAGGGCCCGCGAGATGGGTCAGTGGAATAACTGCCTGCTTAGGCGAGTGCAAGGACCTGGGTTCAATCCTGGCACTGCACGCTGTGCCAGCCCAACCCCCAGTGATGCTGAGTTGGTGACAGAGTCTGGGCGTGGTGGCACATGCCTGTATTCCCAGCACTGAGGAGGCTGAAAACACAAGGATCACTATGAGGCTGAGCTGCCTAGTGAGACCCTGTACAAAAGAAAAAAAAAGCAAAGAAAACATTCAAAATAAGAAAATCAAAAGATATTCCTTGCTCCTGGATGGGAAGAACCAACACTGTGAGAACGGCCATATTCCCCAAATTATACAGACCAATGCAATCTGTATCAAAACACCATCAACCTCACAGAGCTACAGAAAACATTCTTAAAATTCATTTGGATGTGCCAGGCAAATAGCTCAGCGAACTAAATTGCCTGCTTAGGCAGGCGCAGGAATTGGGGTTCAGTCCCTTGTGTGTTGGTTCAGCCGTGACTCTAGGGTGCAATGAGATAGAGATTAAGATTGGGTGTGGTAGTGTGTGTCTGTAATCCCAGTGCTTGGGAGCCTGAAAACAGGAGGATCATTTATGAGTCTGATCCGTGTAGTAAGGCCTTGTAGACCCTGCACTAAATACATAAATAAATAATAAAAAGAGTAGTTAAAATTTATTTTGTAACCAGAAAAGATCTAAAATAGCAAACACAATCCTGGGCAACAAAAGCAAGACAGGAGGCATTATAATCCCTGACTTGAAATTATACTACAAAGCTATTGTGATAAAATCAGCATGGTACTAGCAAAAAAAAAAAAAAAAGCAAAACCTGATGATCAGTGGAGCAGATTAGATTCAAATACAACTACAAACACACTCAGCTATCTCATCTTTGAAAAAGTGTCCAAACATGTTCACTGGAAGAAAGAAAGCCTCTTTAACAAATGGTGCTGGAAAAACCAGCTATCCACAGGCTGAAAACTAAAACTAGACCTGAGTCTATTGCCATCTACTAATCTAAAGTGGATTAATTATCTAAACAATAAAATAGAGATGCTAAATCCACTCAAAGATAAAGTAGGCAGAAAACTTGAAGACACAGAGGTAGGGAGATAGTTGATGTACAAAAAACAAACTGCATGGGCTTCAAAGATTCAACAACTGACATTTCATCTTATTGAGAAGTTCCTCCATGTCAAAAGAAACCAACAGAGTGAAAAGACAAACCACAAACTGGGTAAAAATCTTAACCATGAGTCACTCACTGAAAGGACTTCTCTTTAGAATATGTCAAGAACTAAAAAGAAAATATGACCCCCAAATTTAAATACCCAATTGAAAAATGGGCACGTGAGATGAATACACAGAGCAAGAATCAATGCCAATGGTGATGCTGACCCACTCCACAGCAGCTGCCTTGTCCCAGTCCTCCTCTGTCACTTCCTGGCTTTCCTGTCTGGGGCCCTGGGCACACTCCGTGATGGTGTCTGTATCTCTGCACACACAAAAGCTCAGGTCCAATGAGCAAGGACCTGAACATCGCTCCCTCACTGAGAGCACCAATGTGAACAAAAACCCCACATCACATCTGTCCCATCTGCCCATGGGTGCTGCCCAGGCAGCTCCTTCTCCAGGAGTAAACTGTCACCTCCTGAGAGCTCAGCCTCCCACACGTCCCTGCCCGGTGAGTCCACCTGAGAGCTGGGCTGAGAACAGCATGGAGCTCAGGGTCTCACCTGCTGGGTCTCCTTGTCACAGTTCACAGCATCTCTGTTCTGTCTCCAATGCTGATAATGTCCCCAGTGCAGGGGAAGTGCCACACGGTGTTGAAACTGCAGCTGATCTCCTTCTCATGCTGTTGGCTTCTTGTGGGAAATCGTCCTGATATCTAAACTCCCAAGATTTAACACAAGGTGAGAAAAACTGAGCAACTAAGACTGTGAGAGGTGCTGCATTAAACACTGAACCCCTGAAAGTGGAGGAGGGGAGAGTCTCACAAGTTCTGAAGCAGGAGGCACCCGCCCTGCCCCCATCTGGGTTAGAGCAGAACAGCTGAGAGTGCAGTTTCCACCTTCTCTCCCCAAGTGAGTCCCTGCATGCTTGCACTCACCTGCCAGGCATCTGCAATGAGGGAAGCATCAAATGTAGCTCCGGGCGTCCATGGTGGGGAACACAGCAATCTCTTCCCTCCCTTGTAGCTGGTGCAGCCAGGCCACAAAATCCTGCTTGGGTTTACCCATGCAGTTTTTGGGGGAAGTGCACAAATCCCTCATGCACTCCGTCTGCATGAGGAGTGACCCCACGACTGCACTGCATGGTGAGGCTGTGCCCAGAAAGTTGCAGGACAGGAGGCCTCCTCAGTGTCCCCTGAAGTTTTTCACCCAAGTTGGCTCTCACATTTTGGTTTCCACCTGGTCTACCTGGACCTCTCCATTCTGGGGTGCTGTCCTCCTCCACTGGTGCTGACTCTCTTCCATCTGCACCTCACTTCTGCTTTCTCAGGCTGTGGGCTCAGCCTGGCTCCTGCAAGAGACACATTTCTCTCTGTTGTTTTCAGTAACCACAGTTACTGAAGAATGACCTGACACTCTGCCTAGACACCACATCCACCAGGTAAGGCTGTCCTGTCCTGTCCCACAGCCGACTCCTGTCTTCCTCCTGCACCTTTTCACATGCAGAGCTTACTATGCCTGACCAGGGATACCTTCTTCATGACACAGCTGGAGACCACAGTATTGACAGAGGACCACAGAGACCACCATAGGGAGAGAAAGAAACCCACTGCAGGTGTCCTGATTGGGGCCTGGTGGAGCACACTTGTCATTTCTGCACATGGCAGGCTGAGGCCGGAGGACTGCTGCAAGTCTAAGGCCAGCCTGAGCTGCACAGTGAGCTCAAGACCAGCCTGAAGCCTATATCAAGACTCTGCCTCAAGGAGAAATAAAAGCATGATTGTGTCTGTCCTGAGAAACTGCACATCACTGTTGAAAATGCCTGAAGGTGACCTAAGTGAACGGAAGGTCTTAGCAGATGACAGTTCCAGAGTAAAACATTAAAAGCTGTCATCTCTCCCAAAAAGCATCCATGAATTCCAGGTCATTAGGAACAAAGCCCCATTTGTTTCTCGGAGTGTGCACTCACAAGCACTAGCCAGCTGGTTCTGAAATTTAAATGAAGGGTTGGGGAAATGGCTCAGTAGAATATGTGCTTCCCTGGCAAGTTCCCTGGTCTGAGTTCAATCCTTGATTCTGAAAAAAAAAAAAAAACAAGAAAGCATGGAAGCAAGAAAACAAATTTAAATGGAAATTCAAAGTGGAGAGAGCCTGGTTAGCTGGAGCAGAGGAGACAGGTGGAAGACTTAGCCCTGCTGCTGTGGAGGCTCATCCAGGGCACAGAGAGAAAGCAGAGGAGGGGAGAAGGGGCTGTGAAATCTCATGTAAAACTGGGGAACCCTCCACTCAGCAGAAAAGTGTGCTTTGGACAAGTTATGCATTGAGGTGACAGCAGGGAAGTCAGATGGGGGATCTGGGGTAACTTGGGATCTTCAGCCAGTACTAATGTTCTCACAGGAGAACACTGAGCCGGCATCTGATACCGATGTAGTGCAAGATCAAGTGGGACTGCCTTGATCAGCTGTGCAAGAAGACAGGAGGAGGGTGGCCAGGGCTTCACCGCCAGCAGCTTCTGGTCCTCAGGCCTACCCGAGCCAAATGCAGGACACAGTCACCGCTTTTCCTCAGTGCTTTTGCTCTGGGAGTGCCTCTTTAGGTCTTCTTGTCTTCTGATTCTGCCCTAAAATAAATGGGCATCTTTCACATCCACCGATTTTCCTGACCCATCAATAACATCCCAGCTGCTCTGATCACCCTGGAAAGGGGACGTTCCCTGGCACTGTGGGCCACTCCTCCCCTCCCAGGACTCACTGCTTGGCTCTGATGTGGCAGTTTGCCACAATCAATGCAAGAATTAAATAGAAATAGAAAATGAGAAGACTTAGAAGCAGATGCAATTCTATATGCTTAGCTCCCCAAAGGCAAGCCCAGGGGCAATGAGCTGGAACAGACTTGAAAGCCACCCAGCTGGTCTCTGTGAAGTGCTATCAGTGGAAGTAATAAAGCAGATGAGTAAGGTGCTAGAAAAAATCAAATCAGAAATATGATTTCTAAGATAACTTCAGAGATGATGGGCATAATGAAGAGCTGATTAGTGACCCTAGAGAAGATAAATGTAAGAAGCACAGAGGAGCTCAATAAATTGATGGAAACCGTGAACACCAAATACAGGAAGGAAATGAAATTCACGAAACAGATTCTAACACATGTCCAGCAGATGAGAAGTTCCGCTGAAAGGGAACACAGCAGAATGCGCCACTGTGGGACAGAATAGCAGATCTAGACTGTGGAATTTTACTTAGCAATCATGAAAAGAGAGCTTTGCTAAAAATAGGAATAGATGTGTACATTTTCTGTCTTATCAATGAATATACTCTTTCAAAATAAATTAAAACAGAAAATTAATATTTCTTGAAAGCAACCATCAGCATTCAATTATTTCCCCAATGTTGTGTAACTATATCTATTAATCTGAACAACACATTTGATGATGAAATTAGATAATATAGAAAGCATTATTAGGTGTTCTTGTTTTGAAAACATGTAACATATGCATTGTAATTGTCACCCTGTTTCTTTTCTATTTGATTTTTGCTTCTGTTTTTGCTCTTCAAAATAAAATAAACTAAAATTTAAAAAAAATAGAAAAGGATGATGTGAAGTCAATGTTTCAGCTACTAGATGATGCAGAAAAGAGCAATATAAGATCGGAGTCGATGAAAAGGCAGGAAATAATGCAAGAAACCTAGAACACATAGTCACCAAAATAATGGCAGAAAACTTCCTGAGTGTGGAAAAAGATCTTAAAATACAGGTAAATAAGGCACATACAAATTTTTGGACCTGTGATCCAAAATATACTAAAACAAATCTACCCCAAACTGGGTATGGTGGTGCACATCTATTATCTTGTCTCAAAAATCAATAAACAAACAAAATCCAACCCAAGGCATATAATAGTCAAGATTACAGAAATGAACACAAGATAAAAACTGGGATTAGAGGCCACGCTCGACCCAGCTATTCCCCTCCTGGATATTTTTCCAGAACTGAAAACATCATACCACAGTAATTGTGTGCATCCATGTTTATAGCAGCACAATTTATTATAGCTAAATATTTCAAACAACCTAAACATCCATCAACTGAGGAATGGCTAAAATGATGAGGTATTTTTCCAAAAGATATTATTAGTCAGTTTTTAAAAACATAGATCAACTAGTGGCTTGTATAGGTAAAAGGATGCAATGAGAGACACTCCTTACAAGTGAAGTAAATCAGACTGGCATGTGTGAACCTCATATTCTTTTCCTAGTGTAAAAACCTGAAAGAGCAAAATCTGAGAGGTAAAATAAATAGTGTGAAAGGCAAAAAATTAGTTCAAATGGAAGAAACAACCGGGATAAGGGAAAAGACAAAAAAGGAGAAAGGAAGGGAAAATATATTTGTGTATTTATATAGGTCATCTTAGATAATATTTTTAATTTAGTACAGGGTCTACAGGGTGTACAGGGTCTCACTATGTAGATCAGACTCGTAGTGATCCGCCTGTTTACAGCCTCCCAAGAGCTGGGATTACAGGTGCTTACCACCATACCCAGTCTTAATCACCATCTCAGTGCACGCGGGGGTGGGGGAAGGGTGGCCCAGGGATCAAACGCCACCTTCTGCCTAAACAGAAGTTTTAATACACTGAAGTATATGACTGGCCCAGCTTGGATAATTTTACCGCTGATTTCTGCTGGTCTATTTGCATGCATACGTCTGGTAATCTGAACAACTAATCACACACAATATGCAGTATAACAACCATTGCTGAATGTCTATTTTTCAACAGTGAAATTCTATATTGTTTCCAATGTGTTCCTAATTTTTGTTCTCTTTAAAAAATAAAAAATGGAAGTGCAAATGTGGAGCAAAATCCATACTACATAGTGTGAAGAATGAAGAAATGGTCAAATGAGAAAGGGAATTGAGGAGGGGAAAGGAAAAGGGGAAATGAAAGGAAAAATGGAAATAGCTTCTGTGAGTAAGGAGAAGAGCCCTGGGAGGAAGAGAGAACAGGGGGAAAAAGAATCAAGCTCTATCAGATACACGAGCGAACTCCATATGATGAATGTTACTATTATGCGTGTCTAAAATGCACCAATAAAATTAATGAATTAATTAAAAAGAACTAGAATAGGGGAGAGGAGAAAGTAAATCACTCCTCAGAGTCAAAACTAAGATGAAAACCAGTGCTTCCAACCAGGTACACGTGCCTTTGCTTTCATCAAGCTCACACAGCTGCGGGAATCTTGCAGAAGTGCAAGAGGCAGTTACTGACGTGCTACACATCGAAAAATGAATTGAGACTGTGGGAAAATGAGGAACGCATGTCCCTGGTAGGATGGGCTTCTTGCAGGGGAGAGGTAGCTCGCTCAGCCTTGAAGACAGCTCTGGGAACCTCACCAGGAAGGAAACACCATGCATGACCATTCTGCTGTTCTTTGGATGCCAGAAGGGCGCCAATGAGACTTCCTTCACCTGCTCCTGTTCTCTGACTACCCAGCTCTTTAGCCTACACACTGCCTCTCCAATCACCTCTGAAAGGTAAAGTGCTCTGCATGCTTCTCACTTCTCAAGCCCAAGACAAACCTGATGAGCGCTTCCTGCTCCTCTCTCTGGAGGGAGCTTGCTGCTCAGTCTACACACACAATGGCCAGGCACTGAGCCGACCTCATCAGACTGGGCCTTACAATTCCCGGCTCCCTCCCTTAGAAATGATGACCCGATATTTAGGCCTCAGCTCAGCCCATCCCCAGTTTTGCCACCTGCAAGTGTTCAATGTGTTCTAACACACACACACACACACACACACACACACACACACACACACACACACCATGCACACTTGCCACATTTGGTCGCACCTTTATCACATCACTTTGTACTTCATTTCTTCGTAACACTTAGTACTATCTATACCTACTGTATTCATGGTTCTGCCCACTGAGGGAATATGAACCACACAAAAGGAGGAATTTTGCTCTTCTCTTTTTTCAGGTGTCAGAATAGAATATTTGGCACCGTGAAGACATAAAGTTCTGAGATATAAATAGCCAGATATGGGGTGCAGTGGTGATAGCCAGAGGTCTCTGATCTTCACAGGTGTGTGCTGAGAGGTGTCCTGACTGGAATACCTAGCCCACGTTTCAGTCCTTAATGGCAATGACCTGGTGTGTGTGTGGGTACATCAGCTTTTTAACAGCAGGTGGCTGAGCCAGGAGGTGAAAGGTCTCTGCCACTCCCATGCCCACCCATTTCCTTACCCCTCCTCTCTGCTCAGTAAGGAAGGTGAAGGAAAAGCCTAAGTTATCCAACTTTAGAAGGACTGCAAAACAATAGAGAACAAAAGTAATCATCATTCCACTTTCCTGTGAGGGTAACGACGGATCTCATTATTCCAGAAGCAGCTCAGGTTCACCACAGTAAACCACAGCAACAGATTCACTCAGCACTGCAGAGGACATCACCTGTCACCTTCTCAGACCTCTTCAGGGGGTTCTCCGGGCATAAGCAGGATCTCCTGCCCAAGTTTCTAGGGGCACTCCGCCCCAGACCTGTGGCGCACATGCTCCAGAGAGGCAATCACGGAGCACTTATGACAACGCTGGACACAGGCGCCCCAACTGAGGGCCAGCTGCCCAGGAGCTTTCCTCAGGATCATAAACACCCCGCCAATTCTCCAGACGGCCCGCCCTCATGGCTCTCCCTCTTCCCCATTGGCCTATTGCCCGCCTCTCAGGAGGCCCCTTCCCTCACACGCTCTGCCGCTCAATGCCCCGCCCCTTGCTCAGGCAAGCCTGTCTCCTTCAGGAGCCTACCCGTGTGACCACTCACGCAGGGGCTGACCCTCCTCCACTAGTTCTGCGTTCTCCATGTCTTCAGCCCCACCACACCTCAGCACTTTGCTCACTTTCCTCGCCGAGGACAGACCACAGCACTGGGTCCCAGACAGACAGAACTTGAAAGAGGCTGAACTGGAATCGCAGGCACCTCCTCAGTACCATTTCTCAGGGGCGAGGTTGACGTCGCCACGCCCCCTGAACCCTGCGCAGGCGCACTGGGAGCACGCAGGGGAGCTGGTGGCTGGAGGAGGGGCGTGGCTTCGCTCCCCTTGTTCTTCTGCCCTAGGCTGTGTCTCCCTATTGGGATTTTCAGGCCTTGGAGCTGCAAACCTGCATGGATCCGGAGCATCTGTGATTTCGATCTTTGATCACAGCCCTGGCCTCTGTGCCACCCTCCTGGGACTCTCAGGGCAGTGCAAGGGTATTTGATTTACTCTGTGCCCCTTTCTAGGTATTTAGGAGGTGTTCAGCAGTTGTGTGACTTGATTCAGTTATTAATAAAGAGCCAAGATTGATTTTAGTGCACTGAGTGCTGCATGTGTTTGCCCAATTTTTGGGGAATGGTTACTTGAATGGTGTTCTACAAGGTAACAATACTGCCCTGTTTGCAAGTTTGCCCAGATGTTATCAGCGGATACCACTCTAGAATTGATTCAGTGATAAAGATAATATGATGGTTACTGACAATAACAAGTGTAAGACTGTTAAAGGAAGAAGTAATGTTGTTTTATTTATATACTAAATCCCAAACTGTGTCAACTACAAGACTGGAAAACCTTGCAGAATTGCCTCAGACACTAGATATATTTTAGTAAAACAACACAACTTTATTTTAAGAAAGCTTGTCTTCTTCTGTAATGTGTTTTACCTTTGTTGTAGCATTTAGGGTCAAAGATGCAGCCCAGAGGCCCTGCAGTGGAGGCCAAGATGGAGAAGACCTCCATGGCCACCATGGTCTTCCCCTTGTTGCTGTGGTACACGGGAAGGAAGGTAACTCACACACTGCAGAATACCAGCATGCTGAAGGTCAGGAACTTGGCTTCATTGAATGTATCAGGCAGGTTGCTGGCCAGGAAAGTCACAGTGAAGCTCACCAGGGCCAGGGAGCACAGGTATACCAGGACACAGTAGAAGGCATTGAGGGAGCCCTTGTTGCACACCATGATGATGTGGCCATATTCAGAGTGTGCATCTGTGTCAAGGTAGGGTGGATTTGTGCCCATCCAGATGCCACAGAGAGTGAGTTGGATCAGGGGCAGATGGGGATGATGGAGTTTGGTGCCCCTAATGCCAGTGAATACTTCAGCCTCCTTCCTGGAGCAGTGACTTTGAAGGCCAGCGCTATAGTCACAGTTTTAGCCAATATAGTGGAAACTGCCACAGTGAACACAAGTCCGAATGTGGTTTGCTGCAGGATACAGGTGGCTGTGTTGGGCTGGGGGATGAAGAGCAAGGAGTAGAGAAAACAGCAGGTGAGGGAGATGAGCAGGGTGTAGCTGAGAGCCCTCTTGTTGGCCTTCACAATGGGAGTGTCTCTGTACTTCACAAAGAGCCCAAGGACAGCAGCTGTGAGAACAGTGAGACTCAGAGTGGTGCCAGCCAGAGCCTTAACCAGGGGGTCTTCATGAGCCTGAACAGTCACAGCTTTTTGCAGACTGTTATTTCTCTGAATGTTGGTTGATAAATTGATGATCTGGACAGTTCACATACTGTTCCATATCTCGGAGAAATTAACATTGTCCCTTGTATTGTTTTACTTTTTTTCCACAAACACATCTAAGAAACTCGGTAGCCTTGAGTTAAATTGTCAATTTATATATAGATATAGATATATAGATATATAGATATCTATATCTATATCTATTTTTTTTCTTTTCTTTCTCTTCTCTGGGACTGAATGTAGAAATTTTGTACTGAGATATTTTCCAAACCCCTTTAAATTTTATGATTTTGAAAAAGGATCTGTTTGAGTCACTATGCTGCCAAGGCTGTGTTCCAGCAGAAAATCATCTTCCTTAGCCTCTCAGAGCCCTGGACTGCAGGCATGCATCTCCACACCTTAATTGTCCCTTTCTTTCTAGACATAAGATAAAACAGTGGAGTATACAGAATAGCTCCTACATAATCCTGATTATTTGGTATTTATTCTCCTCTTGATTCTGGCATATCTTTAAAAACATTCTAATTGCTCAGCAGATTAATGTATGTACGTAGTCAGACGCAGGGGCCAGGGATCGATCGCTGGTCTGCCTGGAGCATGTTGAGACAGTGACCGAGACTGGCTGTAGTATATATCATTACATATTTAAGCATTTTAGATATGTCAAAATTCAATTTTTAATATTTTGTCTATGAGTGGTTTATGGTTGAGTTGTGGAGATCTTTTTATAGTGTTCTTATGTTCCAGAGACATTAAATATTGCACACCTGTAATCCCAGTGCTTGGTAGGCTGAAAGCAGGAGATCACTATGAGTCTGATCTGTGTAGTGAGACCCTGTAGACCCTGTGCTAAATACATTTAAAAACCCTAAATAACTAAAAACGTTCTATTTTCACAAAGTAATTAAAGATCTACCTTTATTTCTTACTTCTCTTCCTTTACTTATTTGATCTAAATGAAATCTTTATAAATACTTCCTCGGATATTCAATGAACAGCCTCATATCAGGAAGCCAACATAATTTGCTAAGTCAGAGGGAAATGGGTATGAAGTAACATGGTGAGCGAGAACTTTGTCATTGGCAAAGTCATTCTTTGCTCAAGGGGTACAATCAAAACAAGTGGCAGCCTTTCCTTCCAGACAGCTTTGCCCTCTGCTGGAATGTGCACACAGTGAGATCTTACTTCCTGTATTTCCCCAGTCTGGCAGGCCAATCAGAGTGCAGGGTTAGGTTTACCAGAGGCTTCTTGCTTTCATTTGTTGGGCTGAGAAAAACCAATTTTAATTCCCACTAAACTTTCTACTCTAGCCCTTAGAACTGTGCATGAATCTGGTAAAGATGAACCTTGATTTAAGAAACTTTATTTTTCCCAGGGTGTTTCTGTTCCTAGACCTACTTGTTTTATTAAGTTAAATGGGAATTCTTTAGCTGGATTGATGTAAACAGGAGCTGATATCACCATAGTAAATAGCCAATCATGGCCCTCTGCTTGGCTTTCTACTTACCTGACTAGATCCACCTTCATGGCTTTGATAGTCTTAGGCTCCCTCAGTCCATCTCACAGATTACACGGCCCCTCCCTTATGCTGGCCATGGAGGAGAGACAGACATTGTAACATCATTTATCTTGCCCAGTCCTGTCAATATATGAGGCATAGACCTAATGAAAGAATGGACACTCTTGGTTACTTCTCCCCTCAGAGGTGTGTCTCAGTGGTCAGGAGATTGATGGCTAAGAGGGAATATAAAGAAAGCAAAGGTTGGGGTTAAACTTGCAGGGCTGTCCTCTTCTAACTTCTCCTTTAATTAAGCAAACTAAGTCTGAAATTGGATTTATAAAGAAGGCCGTCGGTCATTCTCCAAGGGAAAATGTTAGGATTTTATCAACATTGGTAGGGGAACAACTGTAATTGGATCATCTCAAGCCTATTTTAGTACAACTATGTTTAAAACTACTAATGGTTATATTAAGTAAAATAATCTCCATATCCATTGACATTAGGTAATTATAATGAAGATGCTTTTGCATATGTGGTTTCCATTTTGAATAATTTGAGACAATCCTTTAAATTTGTTCATGAAAATTATTTTTAGTTGCTGTTTATTTTTTATTTTTTGTAATTAGAATCAAACTCATGACCTAGCACTTACTAGGCAGGCACTGTACCATCACTGAGCTATATCCTTGGCTATTCATCACAACTCCAAATCTTTGCAGAAGGAATTCAACTTTGTCTGATCTCAAGCAAGACAAATCATGATGTCATATTCCTGCCTCCCTCGGTCCATTCCTTAACAGAGTTGTAATCCTAGAGGTCTTGGAATTAACAAGTGAAGGCAAATAAATATTGCTCATTTAACCCCGTTTAACTAACTTAAGTATATTCATGCCTCTATCAATACCTTCTCACATATAATCTCTGCTATCTGTCATTCATGTGAACAAGGTTGACATGTCAGACATTCTGATATGAATATGGTCATTCTCATTGATGGAGGAGCTCAGGACCTTGTTGTCCCTGAGAATGTCCACAGTTCACTTTGGGAGAGCTCTAGTGGGGAGCTTCTAGTAATTGCAGCATCTCTTTCTGGTTCTGGAGGTGAAGATGGTGCACCATGCCATGTCCTGGAGTAGCTTGTCATGCTGGTTTTTGGTACAGACTTAGCCGTTCTTGTCCTCAGGGGAGCTCAGATCCTCTTTCTCTGAGGATGGCTGTGGTAGCTTTCACTGGAGCTCTGGTTCTTAACTTGAGCATTTTTTTCTGGCTCCAGTTCATATCCCTCAGCCTGCTAGCATAGATCCTTCTTCCATCTGGCACAGACTTTCTAGCTTCTACTACTGACTTGTGGGCCTCCCCAGCGCAAGTCCTTGAAATAGGGCTGCATGGGACATTGTCGTGTGCGCTTCGCACCCAGTTGACCTTGTGGAGGTCATTCATTTTCATGGGCTCTATGTATTCAGCTGGACTCATGCAGGACACCGCTGTAGGATGCAGGCCCTCTGTTGGATTCTTTTGACCTTTAGTGTGTGGACAGATTTCCTGCACACTGTTGGTACGTGACTCTTTGGGTGACTATTATAACATAATACTGTAAATTGTGTGTTCTATATTGTTCCCCTTGTGAACCTTGACTACAGTAGTCTACTACAAGAAGAGAAACACCAAAAAACTATCAAATGTACCATAAATAAAAGACAGGACAGAAACATTTGTGCTATCAGTGTAAGTGACACTCGTGCAAGGGACATGGAATTGTCATGTGTGAAGACTGCCTTAGATGTGACAGTTAAAACAAAGATTCCTTGTGTTGTAGACTTTTCTTTGTGTTTATGTGGGAGTTCACCTAAGTTTTAATTTCTGATATTATCTGTTAGGATTTTTAAGTGAGTACAAAGCTGATAGGAAAATGTTGATGTTTATTCTAAATATCAGATACATATTAAGATTTTCGTATTTTGTTATTGTTATTTTATGTTCCTATCAACTACACATTGCATAATATAATAAGAACCTCCTGATAAAAGTGTAAGCCCAGCGAGATGTCAAGAATATCCTATAAAAAGGCCAGGAAAGCAAGACACACGTGCTGTCAGTGTAAGCAATAGATGCGTGTTGAAAGTTTCGTGGTCGTGTGTGAAGACTACCTTAGGTATGATGATCGAGTTAAAAACTTTGGCATATTGTTGTTTTTGTTTTCATTGCAGGTCATATAGGGTTACATTTCTGTTGCTCCTTTTTGATCTTTTACATCAGTAAAAGATCAGTTTTAATCAATGTTTAAATTGTTAATGATTTTATGTGAACATAATAGATATTAAAATGCAATCCATTATTTTTCTGATATTTTCATGTTAAACTTATTGTTTAACACAAAAAGCTTACAAAAGTAATAATTAATCAGTAGAACTACTTTAGAGAATAAACACGAGTCTAATGTACCTGTGGATATGAGACTTTGGACTAAAAATGTCTTCTGCTCCACTTAATTCAAGAGAATTTGTCACAAGTGACCAGAAAACCATAGAATTCAAAAGACAGAGAATTTCTTCAAAAATATTTTCAAGAATATTGAATGTTAAAGTTAAGCAAGAAAATATGAAACTATCAGAATAAAGTATAATAACTATATTTAAATCATAGTAAGTCTTACAAGTAAGAATGTAACAAAACACAGAAGGCAATTCTGAAGTGTGGTAATATGCAGAGAGAAGATATTATAGTAAATACAAGCAAAAATGATTGAGAAGGTCAAGTGGTGCAGGACATAAATGGTAGAACTGAATCAAGGTTAAATATACAGATTTAGTATAGATTTTATGGAAGGAACAATTTTTTTTTCTCAAAATAAGACTCAAAAAGAAATCCAGCTGGCAGGCGCAAGGCTGCTCACGTGACCCTCCTGATGTCCCTTGTGGATGGCGAGGCTGTTCACCTGGCCGGTGACTTTGCATACGTCTGTGCAGCTGACTTTCCCAGTAACCCGGTGGCCGAGTACTTAACCAGATTGCATCTTGGAGGACGGGATGAGAGGGCAAACAGGAAGAACATGCTCCTGGCTGCACAGCAAGTGTGCAATGAGTTCACGGACCTCCTCACTCAAGACCGGACCCCCAGTGGGAACAAGAGTCCCACCCCTGTCTGCGCTGGAGGCGAACGTCCAGAACTGCTTGTCGCGGCCTGATCACCCACAGCCTCGGCAGCCAGGCCATGTGCGCGGTCGTGTCTGCCTTGCAGAACCACGTTGAAGAAGCCCTGATCCTGATAGGTCAGTCCTGAATGAACCCCGGAGAGCAGAGTCCCACGAATTCCAACAAGACTCTGGAGCAGATGGAGAAGCACCCCAAGTGACACTGGGCAGGCGCCTTGGACTGGACTGGAGAGGACTGCGAGATCCGTCCCTCCCTGCTCCCAGCGGTCTGCAACAGCCTGCAGCCAGGGGAAGTGCTCACTACCTACCTGATCTGTGCCTGGATCGAAAGTGATTATGACTCTCCCCTTCAGACTCGGTTTCTCAAGTGTTGAAGTGTCTGACTCTGGACATCAGATCCCAAGGTGACAAGTGCTGGGTTTTGCTATTGTTCCACATTAAGCATGTATACTTTGGATCCCCAGTCATCCTTTCCCTCCAAGTGGTGCCATAAGTTGTAAGACCAATAAACTGCCTGGGTGTCAACAAGAAACCGTACACTTGGCTGTTGTAATGTCAAATTGACAGGAAATGAAAAGATCCACAACTTATTTTTTCAGTGTTAAGACAGAGTGGCTGGTTTCTGCATCCACTCAATGTTTACCATAACAAATTATTTATCTATGCTCTTCAATGATCATATCATCCTCCAGCGGGGGGGGGCAGAGGGTCTGTGTGCTTAGCAACTGGCTAACAAGTGCTACTTGACACACGTTGAATCCCAAGTTCAAAGGAGGCCTTCTGAATTTAGGAAATTTGTATAAACAGTGTGCTGATTTCATTTTTCTTGTGTGTTTTTTAAACTTTGAAAGTTGACTCTTTAAATGGAAAACTATTGGAATTGATCTGTTCCTATAAGGCATTAAAGCTTTATTTGCATATTTATTTCAAATCTTAATTGTTTTTCCCCGCAAACTTGAAAAGGGTGGGTGTGAAGCCTGGCAGTTGCCTGTCATCCTAGTACCTGCAGAGCTCTGTATTGTGAGAAACAGTGTGCTCTGTGTGCAGAAGTTATTTATGCATAATTTAATGAGAGTCTGTAAACACTGGTGTACTTTCTATGACTTTTGAGAAATGGGATTTGATTTTATTATTAACTTTAAATGGTGATGGGTAATTTATGACACATTTTTAGACTTTGTTGTATGAACACAGGGTATTAAGTCTTGGTCCTGTGCTTAGTTCTTAAGTTTGAGGATTCTATTCCATCAAAGCACTCAAAAAGCCATAAATTTGGGGTTGGGGATATAGCGCAGTGGAATAAGTGCTTGCTTGGGAAGCTCAAGGTTCTGAGTCCAATCCCTGGTACCACCAAAAAAAAAAAAAAAAAGATAAATTTGTGTCCTGGTGCTAAGGGCTCATGCCTGAGATGCATGTGTGGATAGTTTGTGTGGATGAGACAGACACATGAAACTGAACACTACTGCACTCTATTTCTGTAAATGTCCTTCAAATGATGGCTGTGAAAGGAACTTGTATAGTAAAAGAATTCTCAGTGGAATCTGAAAAAAAAGAAATAAAATTTTTCCTATAGATAACAAATTTAAGCTAGAGAAAAAATGAATCCATTGATAATTGAAGTATATTACATGCTGTAATGAAATACATAACTGAAAATAATAGTACACATTCAACTCTGAGCCACTATGGATTTCAAAAATATATTTTTACCTTAGAATTGTATCTTACTATGAATTTTCTTTTTTTTGTATTTTATGGAAGGGTCTCCAGGGTATTCAGGGTCTCAAAAGACTCACAGTGATTCCCCTGTTTACAGCCTCCTGAGTGCTGGGATTACAGGTGCATGCCAACATGCCCAGTCTCAATTGTCATGACAGTGTGACCCAGGGGTGAGGCCGGCACAGCAGGACCCAGGATTAAACCCCAGGCCCCTGCACCTGCTTGCAGGAGCTTTAATTCACTGAGCTCTCTGGCTGGGCCTTATGAAAATGTTTTTTATCTCTAAACCCAGGCAGAGTATTTTTCTCTCATGTGAACAAAAAAATGTAGCACTTGGGAACAAAGATGCAGCCCAGCAGCCCTGCACTGGAGGCCAAGATGGAGAAGACCTCCATGGCCACCATGGCCTTCCCCTTGCTGCTGTGGTACATGGGCAGGAAGGTGACCCACATGCTGCAGAACACCAGTCTGCTGAATGTCAGGAACTTGGCTTCATTGAATGTGTCAGGCAGGTTCCTGGCCAGGAAAGCCACAGTGAAGCTCACCAGGGCCAGGGAGCCCAGGTATCCCAGGACACAATAGAAGGCAGTGAGGGAGCCCTTGTTGCACACGATGATGATGTGGCCATGTTCATAATGAGCATCTGTGTCAATGTAGGGTGAATTTGTCCCCATCCAGACTCCACAGAGAGTGAGTTGGATCAGGGTGCAGAGGGGGATGATGGAGTTTGGTGCCCCTGATACCAGCCACTGCCTCATCCTTCTGCCTGGAGCAGTGACCTTAAAGGCCAGCACCACAGTAATGGTTTTGGCCAAGACAGTGGAAACTGCCACAGTGAACACAACTCCAAATGTGGTCTGCTGCAGGATTCAGGTGGCTGTGTTGGGACGGCCAATGAAGAGCAAGGAGCAGAGGAAACAGCAGGTAACGGAGATAAGCAGGGTGTAGCTGAGAGCCCTGTTGTTGGCCTTCACGATGGGAGTGTCTCAGTGCTTCACAAAAAGCCCAAATACTGTAGCTGTGAGAGCAGAGAGACTCAGGGCAGTGCCAGCCAGAGCCTTCCCCAGGGGGTCTTCATAAACCAGAAAAGTGACGTTCCTTTGGAGGCAGTACTTTCTCTGAATGTTGGCATACTGATGATCTGGACACGTCATGCACTGTTCCATGTCTAGGGAGAAATTAGAATTATCAACACTGAAATTTCAGTTTTTCCTTCTTATTCATAGCCCTTTCCCCAAGGTGTACATAGTTGGGGAAAATTTCACAGATTTCCTAGACCCATAAAAATATTATATAAGAAACTATTATTCCTTGGTACTGGCCACCTTGTTTGTGATACTGTGCAGAACGCTTCATTTTATTTATTAGTCTGTTACAGTCATAAATTCAGTTCTCTCTTCAGAAAGCACAATGCTTCTGTAAAAAATAACCTCTGTGTTGTTGCGTTTCCTCATTCAATCTGCAGGCAATTGTAGGAAAATGACTATAATATCATAACTTTAATGAATCAGATAATTCCAGGAGTATTTCTTTTCAGGAAATGTATGAACTGTCAACTTTTATAAGGTCATAATTTACACCAAATATCATAATTGAATTGTGATTGAAATTACCTAGTGTCACTGTATCAATTTTGTGAGTAGTGATTTTTCTTCAATGAATCATCCATCTGTGAACACATTTTATTCAGCCACTTATTTAGGTTTTACTTTTATTAATTCTTTCCTTTAATTTATCACTGGTAGATTTCCAAACACTTAAAGAATTACCACACTTCATATTTTAAAATGGAATAAGATCGTCTTATAAATTTCATCTTTGAATACTATATGAGCAAATTTTAGGAGCAGTTTAACATAAGTCACTCAGTCAGAGCTTTATAAATTGATTAATTCATTAGTGTTTTTTATGTACACACAACTAACATTAGAAAATGATACTTATACTAAGACTTTTTTGAGAACAGTTTAACTTTTATTTCTTTGCTTCAAAATACTGTATTAGCTGGGTGCTTCTGGATTTTGTTAGGAGAATTGCTGCAGCAGAACTGAGTCTGGGAAAGGAACAACACCAAGGAGGTCTGGGGGCAGGTCGCAGCTTTAGTTTACACTATGGGTCCTGGCCGGGTCACTCCCCATCAGCAGAGCCATGTCGTGAGTGCTGGTGGCCCAGGATCTTATCTGATGCACAAGCAGGAGGTACAAAGGCAGGGCAGGACAGCCTGGCCCTGCCCCATCAGTTTACAGGGGAGATCATCAGTTAGAGGCAAGATTAAGGACCGTCTGTCATGAAATGAGATTAATGGCCATGAAGCTTGTTAATAGTCACACATCCTGCATTTTTGGTTGTGCTCTCATAGTTACAGGATTGAAAAAGGGATTGCAGAGCCACAAAGCCATTACAGAGCTGGTAATTTCAAAAATACCAAAATTTTTATTTATTTATTTAAACAATTTTATTGAGAAACAAATAGCAATGAGATAGTTTCAAAACCAATTAGTAAAGATAGTTTCAATAATTAAAATCCCATTCAAACCAGCTATCCCCATACCAGCACAAAGTTTTCAAAAGAACAACTTTTCTAGTATGGGTTTTCCTTTTTAGAAATAGCCCTATTGAGAATATTTTTTCTTACTGTGTTCCACATCGAACCACAAAATATCATGTCTGTTTTGTAGTCAGGAAATACTATTTATGGAATTAATACGATATTTTCCAACTTTTAATTTATTGAGAGTTGTTATTGTCAGTCTTTAGTTTTAAACAACAAAAGATGCTCAGTGTATTGTAATTTTAGTTCTTTTCTTTCTATTTTCCAGGAAAATTAGTGTACTGAATTATGTTCATTAGAGCAAACCCAGTTACTATCTATCTCCCCATCACGATTTGGGCAGCCTCCAAAATGAAAAGGACGGTGTAGGATTGGATCCTCTACTATTACTCTGTGGCAAAGGCTGCCAGACCTTAGCTCTTCAAAGAAAATCACGCACCTTGCAGTTTTCCATTTTTGAAAAGGTGTAATTAGTAGTAGTAGGGCATTCAGCGCTTATGTGTTTCACCTCTGAGGTTTTAGATACTATAAAAATTATGGAAAAGTACTTAGTTATGATCATCTATGTTTATTTTTTATGTATTTAGTACAGGATCTACAGTGTCTCACTACACAGCTGATCTTATACGTCAATACATATGACAATGTGGAATTTTTCTTGTTTTCCCTAGAATAGTTGGTTATTTTTTTTAATTTCTCAAATTCAAAATTTAAGAAAATTTCCAAAGGCGAATGTCCAATTATTCATATAATTTATATAATTTTTAGGTGAAAGACTTCCTAGTTATTTGTACAAATGACAAATGAGTTTAAAAATAGTAATGTTTTTATTTTGCAATTTTTCTGTTTATTCCTGGAAAATTTATTAAAGGTTATTCATTTTTTAAGCAGAATCAACTTTACTTTTATCTGTCTGTCTGTCTGTCTGTCTGTCTGTCTGTCTGTCTGTCTCTCTCTCTCTGTCTCTTTCTATCTACTTATCTATCATCTATCTTCCTATCTAAATTTCTTTAAGATGTCTTATCATATTGTTCCTTTTTATCTATTTTATTTTTTGTGGAATTTGATTATTTTTTATAGTTTCTGATAAAATCTTCAAATGCAGGATTCAGCCTCCTTATTAAATCTATATCAGTTACATTTTTGGCTATACACTTCGTTTCTCCTTCAACCCCAAGGGTTTATAAGTAATATTCCCAATTATAGCCACTAAAAAAAACAATTCCTTTTCAATGTGATGTTGAAAACATGCTTCATTGGAGAATATATATATTAAACCAGACATAACTGACTTGGGGAACAATTTTCTCCAAAAATTAACATGGAATACTTATATCAGATAACCAAAATCCACTGTGATTATATACACCCAAAGTAACTCTCCTGTATACAATACCATCAAACTTATTATATTCCAAACTAATTTACACTTATGTTAATTGAATTGTAAAGCTAAAATACAGACAATAGAAAAATAAGTAAATAATATAAAGCTGAGAAGCCATTCTCCCAGTTCAATTATTTCCAAACTGATATTTACAGGTTTTCTTTGTCAGTTTGCAAATTTTAATTGCATGCAAACCCTGTCATTTTTCTCTTTGTTCATACTTTTGAAAAATCTTCAATATTATTTTTCTGTGCAACACAAAAAATGCATCCTCATATTCTTTGTTTTTCAATAATACTGAGCCTCATTTTCTGTATTTCACTTAGTAAAAAAACTGAGATGTTTCTATAGTGTGTACTTCTGTTAATCATATCAAGAAATTATCACAATTTATACCCATATAATATAATTCAGATGTCATGGTGTCTGTGAAAACATTCTACACATTGAAATGTAGATATGATTATTTATCGCATTCCATATTCTGAGTAAAGACAACCCTTACAGCTCAGTGGCACCAGTGAATATTGATGTTACTATGCAATGGGTGATCGAAAGGTATGGTTCATGATAATTTTTTTTAAAATCTTATTACAGAAAAACACACATGGCCATTAATATTTTTTATGGATTGAAAATGTTTTTATTATTTTTATTTTTTTTTCTATTAGGGAATCCATTGGTTCTTTCTTTTTTTCCATAAATTTATTGAGAAACTAATAGCAATGAGACAGTTTCAATCCAAACTGGTAGGAGACGTTCAATAATTAACCCATTGTATACATTCTTTCTAGTGGTTAATTGCTGTACAAGATTCAGACATGATATCCTACTTACAAACACCATTAGAACAAATCCCTCTATTCATTAAGAGAACATAACTGTAGATCGATCCTAGCCATTTGAATACAGAGATAAAAAACGGACATTCATCTGCATCCCCTTTTTGTTGTTAAGTTCCATTATTCGAATATTATAGGTGTGTAAACTCAGCAAAATATTCTAAAAGAGTACAGTAGCCCATAATAGTATTGGGTCTTCTGCTTGACTGGCAATGTCAGAAATTGTTGACCTGAGTCATCTACAGCTCAACATAACACCATGGCTTTACTTCTTATATTTCTTTTTTATACTTTTCTGCTGGATGGTTAAGACCAAGGTAAAGCAGGACCTACGCAACAAGAGTTGTAGAT
>NW_004524866.1:1555981-1556675 GCF_000260255.1 Octodon degus | reverse complement strand
CACATAAGTCCAAAAATCTCACCATATACAACCTTGAAGCAGGACAGTCCCACAATATGCCTTTTCCTGTCTCTTGTTTTCATTCACCACCCCCTACTTTTTGAACAATCATCAAGCCGAGAGACATCATAGCAGCAACTGGCATGTCATTACAAGCCGCCCATATTCAGAAGACCAAAATGACAGGCTCTCCAAGCATGAAACTACTATTACAAATTACCATCTGCCGTGCAGTACCTTAGTTCACATGTATCACTATATATAGTAAGTCAGGGTGAGAATTTTTCCAAGTAACTGCTAGATTCAAAAATCTTCTAAAGATTCTCAAGATCATGGCCTTGCCCATCTTCTACATATAACTGTATGGCTTGACATTGTCATGTTCCCTAGCTCTTCTCCTTTACCTATCTTGATTAGTTAGTCCTCAAGGTCCTGTTTTCCTTTTACTTGTATAATATTTTTTCTATTTGTATTTCTGCTTTTGAGTTCTTATACTAGGGAAACTATATGATATTTACACATGTGTGTCTGGTTTATTTCACTTATGAATATATGTTCAAGTGGCATTCACTTCAATGTAAAGGCTTCGAGTTTATCATTCTTAATAGCTGAATAATACTCTATGGTGTAAAAATACCACATCTTTTTCAACTATTCCTCAGGTGATGGGCATCTTGGTTGTTTCCAAGATTTG
>NW_004524866.1:1550436-1551463 GCF_000260255.1 Octodon degus | reverse complement strand
CACTTATGCCGCTGAGCTATCTTTCCTGCCCTATATTTCCACATCCTGAATCAAAAGTAATGATTCTCTTGTCATTGTCTTTCTGAAATATGGTCACATATTCAGTGTATCCTGTTCCTGAGTACTTTCCAATGGACAAGCAGGCTTCTGAACATTATGATGAGACCTAATCCAGCTATTCACTGTATCTGCCACCAGGCTCCCTGCCTCTGCCTCTAGACATTGTGTGTTAGCCTCCCAGGGTCGTGGGATGATAGGTGTGCACCCTAATTGGTTGGGAACATGATGCTTTTTATGGATCTACAAAAAAAGAACAGAATCCAGGTGTGGTGTCACATGCCTACATTCTCAAGTAGGATGACCATGAGTTTTGGGTCATCTCAGGCAACTTACAGAGAACCTTTTTACAAATCACCGAACACAAAAGGCTGAGAATACAGGATAGGCGTAGAGCATGTCTACATCCCACAAACTGCAAAGCAAGAGGAAATTTAAAGCACACTCAAATACAGTTCAACAAGTGTGAGTATGATTTCTCACAATATATTGTTAGAGAGCTAAGTTGCTAAATAAGGGAAGAAAGACTGTCTTTTTTTTCTTCAATATTTTACTTTATTCTTTGATTGATTAGAGACACAAGAAAGCTGGACAATTTCTTCAGAGCACTTACTCTTACCTGTGTCATTAGCAATCTCACTCCTAGAGCAAGGGGTGCAGTCAAAACAACAGGCAGCCTTTCCTTCCTGAGGGCACTTCCTGAATCCAGGGGTGCAGCTCTCACTGCACACTGAGGGGGGAGTCTAGGACAAATAGATTTATGTTAGTGACTTCATAAAGCAGAGTGCAAAACACTTTGTATTAATGCATAATTCAAAATATTTGCTGACTGTCATATTTATTTACTGGGTAAAAATGTGAGTACTGTGAAAAACCAGGATAAAAAATCTACTTCCTGAAAAAATACTGAAAATCCATGAGAAAGAGGACACATAGGAAATTCTTTCAATATTAAAGGTCAGTTGTCAAA
>NW_004524866.1:1545495-1549446 GCF_000260255.1 Octodon degus | reverse complement strand
ACATTACCTGCCAGGGAGAGAACCCCATATTGTCCCCACTTTCTGTGAGTTGCATTTGAGCATGTTGAAGAAGCACCTCCTGGAGGGCGTGGGCCACCGCATACATGGCATTGTAGGTGTTGAAACTCCCATCTCTCATGGTTGTGTCGAAATGATTCAAAGGCAGCGATGCCAGTGAGGCATTGGGGGTGCAGTCCTTCAGGGAACAGTCAGAGGCAGAGAATGAGCAGTGGAAATTCTGGAACCAGTACCGAGTGAGGAATGTGTCTTCTGGGTATTGGAAGGGGGTTACTGTTCGGAGAAACTGATTAAAACCAGAAATCTTCTTATGGTGGTGTGAGAAAAGGAGGACTCCATGGAATGAGTCCAGAATGAAATTTCTCCCAGTCAGGTCTGCATGCCATTGTGCATTTGTGACCCAGATTCTCCATGTCACTAAATTGAGCCCTATTTGATAGTTGATATTATTTAGATTATCCCTGTCATAATAAATGATTACCACATTTACTGGAGATATTTCTCTAGTCAGGAAATTTTTCAGTTTTGTAACTGAGAGATATGATACAAGAGGATTTGAGATCATTGTCACAAATGCTATACAGACTCCATTTCTGTCTGTCTCTCTCCTCACATCTGAGAGGAACTGGAAACCATTCTGGCCTTCGGTGATGACCAGTCCCACCCAGGTCAAGCTGAAATGAAGCATCAAGGTGACCATGGCTAGGGCCAGAGATGCCTCCTTAGGGGTCACCTGATGGAGCAAAGGAAACTGACCACTGTCACTGAACTCAGGATTGAAAGTGCCAAAGGTGAGCTACAAGGAAAAGAAAATCAGAAGTTATGCAATGACACTTGACATAAAGTTCAATCTTGCACATAAAGGGCATTATGAAGTAGCTGAAGTACAGGCGGAAATACAGACATATACCTGAGTTCTATCAGGGAAAATGATTGTTTTCATCTATTTAATCATCTTACTTCCTAAGTTCTTGGTTTAGGAAATAACTGAGCAGAGTTCAAGAAATCTTTAATTTCATCTCTGCAAAATTTCTGACAAATGTAAGAAAAGGCAGATCTTCAACAAACCTCAGTGGGATGCACTTTGAGGCTGTACATTTTGTGTGATAGACAAACACAGTCCATCCATTCACCATCTTTGAAACTGCACCTGAAACTGTCAACTAATGTGACATGATTTTATCTTTCCTTATCCACCCAGCCTCACCTGTGGAAATTTGTAGAGTTCCAGCAATGGTCCAACTTGAGAAGAAATTTCCTACTGTGATGCTGTTAGCAATGCTATAGACTTAGTCTGTGTTCCACAGCTATAGTTAGGTGTCCCACTTTGTCCTGGGTACAAAATGAGGACACTAATAACTTCCAGTAACTGTAAAGGATATTATTGAACTCATATCCCAAGGATATATTCGGTAAAAGATGAGGATTCTTTTTTTGTTTTTTTTTTGTAAGAATAATAAAAGTATATATTTTTTCAGGATACTTAATGTATTCACAAGGGAGTTCTAAAATATGGCTTTAAAAATATTTCCAAGAACCTGCATGACACTGTTGGTAACTATTTCAGAATCAAGCTTTAATTTTTTATTATGTCTTTTACTGAATGTCTCTAGGTTTTCTTGCTTGGAGACAATCTGCAGGCAGACTCAGGGGCCAGGGGTTCGATCCCTGGGCCTGCTGTGCTGGCCTTGCCCCTGGGCACACTGAGATGGCAATTGAGACTGGGTGTGGTGGTGCTTGCCTATAATCCCAGCTCTTGGGAGGCTGTAAACAAGCACATCGCTGTGAGTCTGATCTAGTAGTGAGACCCTGAACACCGTGTAGACTCTTCTCTAAAAATACAAAAAAAAAGGTAAGAAAAAAATTATATATCAAGATATCTTACAATATTCATTTTTTACCTCCCCAGAAAACCTGAATTATTATTAAAACTTATTTAAAAGGCAAGTTGAGATCCATTAATTATCAAGATATTTCCTAGGCCTCCTGGTAAGTTCTCTTGATAACATTCTCCTCTCTGATGGTTACAATGTACATAAAATTCATTGTGTATTACATCAATTAGAAAGAACTAGCCCATGCTTATTTAATCAACATTAATGGATAGCTGTCTTTCAGAGTTCATTGGGAAGAATGATCAAAAGAAGATTGCAAACAATCAAACTATGAGTAATGGAATCACTGAAATTGAGTCCATTGTTGGCTCAGCGTCCTCTTGGATTATCTGGGTCGCAGATGCCTGGGCTGCATTCTCCCTTCCCTACCTCTTTTGGAAATTGAAATTCAGCTTGTATGCACAAAAGTCCAAAGAGTTTTGACACAGAAAGCTGACACACCTCATTCTTACAGTTTTATTGATTTCCTTGTTGTGTTTACAGTTTTGCTCTCATATTGAGTCTGGCCTATCATTTTTGTATGCTTGGGAAATATAACTTTCAAGTCTAAAAATATATTTACCATTCAATAGGAATGATTTCCTGTTTTAGAACATAAATAAAATATGAAAGAAAAATGTCATCATGAGTTTATGGGTACATTGTTAATTCTCTAATTAAATTCTAGTAGGGAGAAGAAGCTCTTGATCATATTGGAAACATATTTTACCCACATACATTTATCATTCCAATCAACGCTAGCAAAAATATGCAGCCAAAAGATTTTGACACTCTCCACTCTTGTGCAAATTTGAATAATTACAATTCATATTTCCGCTACCCTCTATGGTCATTGCAGTCTCTAGCTCCTTCAGATACCAAAATCTCTGTTAAAGAGATGAGGATTCTTGTTGACCTCTTCAATGGCGAAAATGAAGGCCAGAACATTCTGGTAACTGCCGGGCATCAGCCTAAAAAGAGAGCAAAGTAGTTGTTAGAGAAAATCCTCCATCATGATCAGATTCCAACCCTGCACGATATTGCTTATTAATTGAATGCTGGGTTTCGCCCCTCATTCATATCCTAAACTTGAGTGTGCTACTTTAGGGTTATGTGTGAAAGCTGAGTAACATAAATTGCATTATTTTTGTGGATGTATCTTGAATGAGATTAATGTCTTTCCAGCAGAGCAAAGGAAATGTACTTTATATGCTTGTCATAGGTGGTCGTACTGCCATGACTTCCACATATAAGCCATGGATCAATTTTTTACTGTCTTTTTTAATTTCAATTTTTTAATAGATTGTAAATTGAAAATTAATTATTGACAAGCATACATGAATATAACAATAAAAACTGTCCAAAATAAAAATGAAGAAAGAATTTACAGATCAGTTATAATAGTTCACTGTGTCAAACCCAAGAAACTTATATTCATATAACTAGAATTCTCAAAGTAGAAAGTAGGCAATAAGTATTTAAAGATTTAAAATTTCTGAATTTAGTTCAACTTATAATACCTCAGTTATAAGAAAGATGAACCTTTTGCACAAGAAATTTAAATGAAATCATACCAAGATACACAAAAATAAAATTGTCCAAAACTTATTGTAAAGAAAAAATCATGAAAGCATATACATAAAAATATTACCTATGGAAGAAAAAAATTAAATAGCATCTTATTCCACATTAAAAAGAAAAAAATTACCAAGTGTATAAGAAATTAGACTAATTACAGGACTGAAAGAAAAGATCGGTCCTCTTTGAATTTTATACTTAGGAAACATACCTTAGAAAACTAAAAGTAAGATTTTCTAATTACACAAACTTGAAATATTTTAATACTTCCAGAAGTAGTATATAGTAAGTAATAAAAGCATAATTCAAAAGACAAGAGAAGTTGCAGTATGCTCCTGGATGAACAAAAAAGGGCTCTCAATATGATAGTTATGCAGGACTATATAATGTATTTTAGATGAACCCTTATTTAAAAGTCATTGAAGATTTCTATGAAACAGCACCAATCTCATTTTGGGTTATACACGTATTTTTTCATATA
>NW_004524866.1:1526233-1545175 GCF_000260255.1 Octodon degus | reverse complement strand
AAGTTTTCATGATAGCAAAGAAGTACTAAGAGTAAAACATAAGATAAATACTGGAATGGCAAATAAATGACCAGCACTTCTAACAGTTTGAGGATAGGATTTTGCACAAAGTTCTAGTGTGTTGTGGACATGCATAATGACCGTGGC
Organism: Octodon degus; assembly: GCF_000260255.1. Classification (NCBI taxonomy): domain Eukaryota; kingdom Metazoa; phylum Chordata; class Mammalia; order Rodentia; family Octodontidae; genus Octodon; species Octodon degus. Next base: position 1,545,028 of record NW_004524866.1, on the reverse strand, counting down.
AGTTACTGGTGGTCAGGCGTCACATTTGGGATTGAGCTACAGCTATTTCTTTGAAATCCACCCTGTAGACTCAGATGGAATCATGACCCATAGAGTAGAAGAGAAGTCTATTTGTAGAGTGTGCTGATGGAAATATTTTGCTGCTGAACTCAAAAGAATAAGGGAAAGACTACTATTGTATGCCTCTTATTCTCCTGTGTTTAATTGTTTGCCTTATTTGGTGGGTTCTTTCCATTCTCATTCATGGGGCTGTGATCAATTTGCTCCCTCTCTAGAACATCTTTTAGTAGTGTGTGTAGGCTTGGCTTTGTCATCATGAAATTCTTTAGTTGTTTTTTGTCATGGAAGTATTTCACTTCTCCATTATACTTGAAAGAGAGTTTTGCAAGGTGTATCAGTCTGGGTTGGAATTTGTTATCTTGGAAGACTTGAAGTACTTTGCTCCATGCTCTTCTTGACTTGATGGTTTGTGAAGAGAAATCTGCCGTTATTTTGATGGGTTTTCGTTTAAATGTGATCTGTTTCTTTTCTTTAGCGGCTTTTAGTATACTGTTCCTGTGCTGAATTTCTGGGATCTTGATTATTATATGTCTGGGTATGGTTTTACTTGGGTTGATGTTATTGGGAGTTCTATATGCTTCAGTTACAGGAATGTCAGATTGTTGCCCCATATTTCGGAAGTTTTCTGCTATTTTTTCTGCCCATTTTTTATATCATTTGTATTGATTCCTTCCTTCTCATTGATGCCTATTAGTCTCACATTGTTCATCTTTGCATCGTCTTGCATGTATTGAATTATTTTTTCCTGCATCCGAGTTGTTTTTAAGAGATCTTTCCTTAATTTTTCACTAGCTGCAATGGTGTCTTTAATGTCAGAAAGTCTGTTTTCACTTTCACTCAAACAGTTTTGCCAGCTTGTGATTGAAGTTTTAATTTCCTGCATATCACTTTGAATCTTTCATACATTCTATTTCTTTCCTATATTGTTTGTTCAGGTGTTCCATCATTTTTATATTCTGCTCTATTTTTTTATCAATGTATTCTTTTGAAGCACTTAGTACTTTTTGATTATAGTTGTCATTACATTTTTTAGTTCAGAAATTATTTCTGATCTGATTTCTTCTATAGCTTTGTGCATTTGTTTCTTTACTTCCAATGCTATTATTTCAGAGATATCAGGTGTGTGATTTCCAGTTTCCTCTATGCTAGTGTCTTCCGCATTTGCACTGAGTGGACTCGGGGACTGAGACTGGATTTTATTCCTTCTCTTTCTCATTTTGTATACCACTGTCTTCTGACTTTTGGTGTAGAGCCTAGATAGAGCTATTATCTTAGCATCAGGTCCAGATCTACAAGGTTCAGTTTCCTCCAGGTGGGTGTTGCTTGGATCTGGCTGGGTTCTGGCTGCTGTGCTCCACTTCTTTCTGCTGCAGTCATTGCAGTTGTACTCTGTGTTACTATGGGACGATGTTCTTCTCCTGAATCAGCTGAATCTTGCTTCTAGCCTCTTTTCAGGGAGTTCTGCTGAAGTGTTCCATGCTGGGCCTGCGCTCCTGGTATATTCGGGATCCATGGGCCCTGGGTCATCTCATTCACCTTCTGGGCCTGAGCTCTGGGTCTATACAGGATCCGCTGGCCTGGGTGGTGTCACTCACACACCAGGCCTGCATTCTGGGACTATTCAGGATCCACAGGCCCCAGGTCCTCTCACTCATATGACAAGCCTGCCCTCTGGTCTCAATTTCTTACTGTCTGTTATAAGCAACTATTATCAGGAAGAATTTCTGAGAAAAGCATGGAAATTATGCTTTGCACTTATAGTCTGAGAAATGATTTTACTCAGCTAAGTTAATGCAATGGTTTATGTCAATACAAACACTCAAAAATTGTAATCTATCTCTGCAAGAGCTGGTGCCTGCCAGTTCTCAGAAGTTTCACTAATCAAGTCACACAACAGAGGGTCTAACAGCTCTTTACCAACTTCCATATAAGTAGAAGAAAATGGTCACAGTCATTAAGGAAAGTGCAGCAGATGGAAAAGCATGAGATGTTTAAGATGAGCTTTTAATATATTTTTACTCTGAGAAAATAATCTCACACATTAATATGCCAGTAAGTACATCATAGTTGTGATTTCCACATGAAGCTAAAGTACCAGGTACTGGGAACAATAACCCTAAAGGAAGAGTGTGAGGGCTACAGAGTGCACTGACATCTGTGTGGTAACGACGGAGCCCCAGAAGGGTGGCTCTGCCCCCATCGATGCCTGAGAGATTCCTTTTGTGCTCCACAGGAGAGAAATCTTGTAAAGACAAAGACATTTGGAACAGGAGTGAAGGACAGCCAAGAGTGAACACTCTTAGGATAGCAGTAAACAATATATTTTACTCATATCCCTTTCATTTTTTAAAAATGAAATAATAATTTCAATGCAAAATATAGTATGTGTAGCAGGGCTTATCCCAAGCAGTCACTGTGCTCCACACTTTCCAATACCTGGTAAATGGTCTTCAAAAAGTGACGTGTTTGCATTACTGCCTGTTGTGTGATTTGCGATACTAAAACAGAGGTAGTATTTCTCATTGTTCTGTCCTTGAGGCTTAGTGAGCAGATTAGGTCATGTGCAGGTATTGTTCACACTCCCTGTTTGATGGAAAAGCATGTGTGCTTTTCTTCCTGCTCTGATGCACACCAAGCCCAGGGAGGCTCCCACTATGCAGTTCTTCTACTCCTCTGCCGAGGCTCCTGCAGTATGTGTTGTTCAGCCCTGGCCCACAGCTGTCTGTATGTGTCTGCTGAATTATATTTGATAATTAACTTTTGTCATACTACTATTGAATAGGTATTATCTTTCAGAGATGTTGAAATTCATCATAATATTGCCATATATTTTCATATTATCATTTTTACTCTAAATCCTACTTTTGCTTTGCAACATCATTATTAGAAATTTTATAGACTACATTTCTGTCTTTTTCTTTTTTGTCTCTACATCATCTTAAAATATTATAGTGTGTAAGATCACAATATTTTTGTGATAACTTGAAAATCTATGACATTATAAATTATGTTTTCCATTCTTTATTATTTTTTACTGTGTATTTGATATAATTTATTGGTACTTCATAAAACCCCCAAAGATTTATTCTCATTGCATTTGCTAAATACTATGTTTGAAGTAGGTTGTCTTAAAATTATTCAAATTTAGTTTGGTTTCTACCCATCTTTCACAAAAAAGCATTAAGTAAATCTGTCATTTTGTCTGCAAAAGTTGTAAAATTTGTACTCAATACCAAGAAGCATTTATAGTTTTACTTATTTGTTTTATTTTATTTTAGTGGAACAGAGGATTGAACTCAGGGCCTTGCACTTGCCAGGGAAGCATTTATTCCACTGAGCCATCTCCCCAGCCTGCATTCATAATTTTCTAAGGATTGGTTTCTTCTAAGCTTACTATCTGTACTGTAATGAGGCAAAATTATTTATAATTTTGTAATGACAAACATGTGCCCTTTATTCTAGTGCATAGTGTTCTTCTTTGTCTCTTTTGATCAGTTTTGTTTTTAAATTCACATTGTTTGCAAACAGGATAGCTACTACTGCTTGTTTGGGGGCTGCTATAGCATGGAAGTTGATTTTTTCCTACCCTTTGACTTTCAGTCTATGACCATCATTTGAGCTCAATTTGTTTCTTGCATGCAGCACATTCCTTGATCCAACCTTCCAGTCTGCTTCTTCTGACTGATGAATTAAATTCATTTTCACTGATGGTTTCAACTGGTATGTATCAGCTTATCTGATGATATTTTCCTGCTGTGGGCTCCCTGATTTTCCCCTCTGTTTAAGTGCTTGCTCTGCCTGGTGGTTTGTGGCTGTGGTTGTTCTTGGCATTGTGCTCACATTTATCTCTTTATAGAATTCCTCTGTGTTGGTTTGGTTTGGTGGATATAAATTTCTTCACTTTCTTGTCATGGAAGTATCACATTTTTCTATTAGATTTGAACCTTCGTTTTGCAGGGTGCTAATCTGGATTGGAAGGTGTTTTCTTCCAGGACTTGAAATATTTTGCTACAAGCTTATCCTGAGTTGAGAGGTCATGCTGAGGAGCCTGCTGTGATTCTGACGGGCTTTGCTTTGTAGGCGATCAGTTTCTTTTCTCTAACAGCTTCTGATATACTTTTGTTGAATTTTGGGGGTTTTTATTATTTTATGTCTGGGTACAAATTTATTTTGGGTATGATTGTTTGAAATTGTATATGCTGCATTTATTTTTATGTCAAATTCCTTATCAGTGATTGGGAAGTTTTCTGCCAGTGTTTCTGTGAAGAGTATTATTTTTTTCAATGGTATTTGTGCTGTCTCAAGCTTTCTTTCTTTTTTCTTAATGAATGATAACTTTTTTTTAGCATTTACAATTTCTTACACCTGAAGCTCAGAATTCAAAATCAACGTCCTGGCCCATGAGCTTCTTATAGACACCAGAGATTGTCTCGACCTTTGCTCCACGCTGTTCTGCTGGGCCCTGTCCAAGTGCACCCTGATGAGCCAGCTGCCGTCCAGCTTCACGCAGATCCTGTTGCCCACGATCTCGCTCGGGAAGACCAGGTCCTCCAGGATGGCATCGTGCGCTGGGTCAGCGTGCGGCTTCGGTGACGCTTTTGCTTATTTTTTGAGCGGCTTTTTCGAGTTGGCTTGGGCAGACATCTCCGTGCGATGGAGGCCACATACTTCCGGCTGAATTACTTCTCCAGCTCTTGTGTTAGCTGGACCTGGATTTTCTGGAAAGATTTCAGCTGGGGAACTGGGACGAAAATGATGATTGCTTTCCAACCACCGCCAGCTTCAACTTCGTTGACCCCAGTAATGTTGAGGTTGCGAAGGTGCGCCTTGAAGTCCGAGTTCATCTCCAACTCCAGCAGGGTCTGAGATATGGGACTCGAACTTGTCCGGCTTCTCGCCGTTGGGCTTCACGATCTTCGCGCTCCAGCTGAGCATGGCGAGAGCCTTGTGGAGCGCCTGCTTAGGAAGAGCTCAAGCTTTCTCACTGACCTCAGCCAGTCGTAGGTTGTTATTATTATGCTTTATGTTGTAGGTCTTGGATTGAGTTTTTCATGGCTGCTTGCTACTCTAGGCCTCTCGATGTGGGTCTGGGACTGGTCTTCTGTTGTTGGGGTTCTCCAAACACTAACTGCTGGCTCCTCACTGTTGATTAGACATTTCCATGTTGCTGGTCTCGTTGAGTACTCTGTGCACCCAGGACAGGCTGTCCTAGGTCTCAGGGTTCTAGTCTGGCTGCCTTCCAATGGTGTATGTTTGTATTCTAATATGAATAATTTGCTATTTTCAGATTACTTCTAACTAATATTTTAGGGGTTTTTTCACATATTCATATATGTTTTCTTTTATTATTCCAATGTATTCTTTGTACTTGGGCAAGGTCTGTGTTTTCTTTTCTATTCTTTTTGTTTTTTTATTGTAAAGAGAAAATACTGTAACATAGAATTTCAAAAGAAGAGGAGATTAGAAATGGTCACTATATTATGTATTCTTATCTTCAAAGTAGTTGCTAAAGTTAGAGGATATAGGTGTTCACACTTGATCAAACAATAATAGAACAAATTTCTTTTTTATTAATTTTATTGAGAAACAAGTAGCAATGAGACAGTTTCAAAACCGATTAATAGGACAGTTTCAACAATTAATACATTGGTTATTCTTGTCTTCATAGTGTTTATTCATAGTACAAGATGCAGACATGATATCCTGTCCAAATACTATTAGTACAAATCTTTCTTCCTCATTGAATTAAGAGAAAGTAGCTATATATCTGTTCTAACTATTTTGTATATGCAGATACAAAATGGTCCTTCATTTGTATCCCCTTTTTCCTTTAGTTTTGTCAGAGAAGGGTATTCCATTTCCATTTAAATATTATAGGTGCGTGAATTCAACCAAATAATCCAATATGCTGCAGTAGTCCATAATAGTAGTGGATTATCCATAAGACTGGCAATGTCAGAAGTTGTTGACTGGATCCCTTTTCTCCCCAGCCCAGAACACTTTTATCAATCAATGTAAAGAAGCACTGACTTCCTATCTTTCCTTATTTGTGTATATGTATTTTTTCTGTCCCCTTTCTTCTTTTCTGCTTTCACCCATTGCAGTTGTTCTTTCTGAACAGTTTCTTTCCCTTTCATAATATCTAGTGTAGATTTTGAGTCCTATTTACTTTCACGTTCTTCCACTAGAGAGACATTATCGTGTTCACACACATGAGGGTGGTTTATTGCATTCATGAATATGGTCTGCAGTTGCACCTATTTATCTGTAAAAGCCTTGAGTTTATCTTTCTTATCACTGCACAGTAGTAGTTCTCTACCTTATCAAAAATAGTACAGCCTTTTGATTCATTCCATCCATTTTTCCCTTTCCTATTCCATCCGGTTCATGGGCATTTGGGTTGTTTCTGATATTTAGCTATTGCAAATTGTGCTGCTATAAACACGGGTGCACATATATTGCTGTGGTGCTGTGTGTTGTTACACTTCTAATTTATCATGTATGATAGATCTAAATAGAAGATGGTAAATTGGGTATATTTTTTATCTTTTTACAAATTCATTGATTTTTCAATATCGCTCACCTATTTAGTTCAGAATTTTTGCTGCATTTTTATACTTTGGTTGGTACTGATTTTTCTTTCCTTCAAAATTAAAAGTGAGTTTTCCATTTTCTATCATCCAATATAAACCATTTATGAAACATACAATTTTAAAAATTCTACATGTTTCTTTGAAAAGTTGTCATTTTTAAAAAGAGGAATAAAACAAAGAATAAGAACATAAAGAAAAAAAAAGAACATAAAGTAACATAGAATAATAAAAGTGGTATAGTAATCCAAAACAAAAGAAGAAAATTAATGATTTTTAAATTATGTATTGTTATCATCAAATTTGTTGTTAGGATTACCAGATATAGGCATGCCAGTTTGATCAAGCAATTAACATTAAATCTTAAATTCATGAAACCTTAACTTTTTCTTCTCTATTTTACATTTTATAAAAAATTAGAGATTTGATGGTCAATATTCATTATGGATATTTAATGCTATGTATAATTTACAAGTATTTTTAATTTTCATGTTATTGAGTTTAATTATTGAGCAATGAAGTATCTAAATCTTTCATCATTTTAATTTTTTTTTGTGTTGCTAACAATAATAAAAAATTGTGAACTTCTGCATGTGTTAAGCTACTTGGCCACTGCAATAAGAAATGAATTTAGGGCTTTATTTAGTCTCTTTTTCCACAGAAGTTACTAGTGTCTGTTTCACTTCAACTGATGTGTTACTGAGTGTCTGCATTTCATTTTCCATGACTTTAAGTGAATCTGACAATGTCTATTTATTTTTCTCCAGTAACTGGTAAGTGGAAGCAAATATCTGAATAAATAACTGGGAATAAAGAAAAAACTGAAACAATTGTCTAAAACCCCTTTGTTAACGTGATCTTCAAAACTCCTCTGTGCTAACTTCCTGAAAGTCTGAAGAGAAATTTAAACTATTACAAACCAAAACTTTGAGTTATACCTAGGTAATACAGACTGGAGTGGAAAGGAAAGAAATGAAATCATATTAAGATTTTCATCGAACTTTGGAGAGTCCATCAAACACAATTCTGCACATGGTCTTATAATGCTTGTCCCCTTACAACTGAAAAATTTAAACAAAGTTCCACAACTGTCCTGTTTGCCTATTGTTTAAGTGCTCAGGCCCAGAAATTACAATAAAAAAGGGAAAGGTAATTAATGGCTTAGAGGCACATTTATAATTGTATAATATCATACATTTAAGAGATATTTTATCATTTTTAGATATTTGCAATTTTGTATTTTAAATCTCTTCAGATCTAAAATCAATATGATCAGTTAGCATAGGTAGTAATTTGAGAGAAATAATAGCTCAATCATTATACATGTCATAGATTATTCATAGGTATAGATGATGATCATGGTGATATATATGTATATAAATCCTGCTCAATCACATATATTTTTATCATACTCAAGCTATTTTTATAGAGAATGAAGAAAATCTTTTCTATAATTCATATTTATTCCTGACAAGCATGTAAATTCTTTATTTTAATTAGTTGTGAAAATGTCCAAAACAGATATCTTGTACTAATCTTTACTTTTTACTAACCTTATAATTTTATTTAACTTATAATTTACTGATCTTTTACTGGTTTTATACTAATCAGCACCCATTTCTTCTTACATACATTAATTGTAGAAAAACATATTTCTTTCAGACTTTGTCTATAAAAAGAACTAAAAAAATTCCTGCCCTCATGCATCCATGTGGAGATGTACATGAGGTGCTAGGTATGTTGATGTACTTTATTTAATTATTGGAAAGTGTGAGTAGAATCAGCACTTCACATTTCATCTTATACAGTTTTAATTGACATTCTTCAGTGAAATTAAGCAAATTTTAATGAAAATGTCAGTCTTCCTCATCTCAGGCAGTAATGACTTGCCCCAAGGATGCTGTGCTTCTCAGGAGCTGCTTCATGGGTGCCCTGTGGCCTGCATTTGATACTGTGTGATGACTGTATTTAAAGATATTCGGGTGACAAGATTTTCCAGTTATACAGTGTCCTAAATTATTGTTTGTTTGCAGCAGAATAGATGACTATTGCTCTAGAATTGCTCATTCATAAAATTAATATGCAATAAACAGCAGAGAGAAAAGAATCAAAGAGAAGAACCATCCTATAAGGTAGAAGATAGTTCACCTCACGAACATAAAAGTGTCTAAAAAGGAGTCATGATTCTCAAAACGTGCAGGACCCAACCAAAGAGTATATATACATACCGATGTCAAAGCTTTCCAACTTAGGATCACTAGCATGAACCATTAGGGAAGCTATATGCAATATATAAACAGACTATACAGTTTTGTACTGGAGCCTTGAATAAAACTCTGCAATTCTATCAAAGAAGATGGAAGCATTAAAGATATATTGCATAACCACCATTAAATTCTATTGAAGTTCACATTACTCTCACTAAAAATAAAAGCAAGACTTTTTTGACAATAACAAAACTTACCATACAGGTTTCGTTTTGTTTTGCTTTTTTTCTGTATTTAGTGCAGCATCTGCAGGGTCTACAGGGTCTCACTACATAGATAGGACTCCTAATGATTCTCCTGATTTCAGCCTCCCAAAAGCTGGGATTGCAGGTGCTCGTGACCACGCCCAATCGCTATAGCAATCTCAGTGCGCCCTGGGGGCGGGGCTGGCACAGCATGCCAGGGATGGGACCCTGGCTGCTGCACTGTGCCTAAGCAGGCCTTTTAGTCTGCTGAACTGAATAGTTTCCAAAGAATAACAAATATATTAACATAAATGCAAAGTTCAGAGACACACACTGGTGACCTCAGCACTGGCGGATGTTGAAGTATAAAGTTCACAAGTTTTAGCCCACTTTAATAATTTAACAACTTAGAGAGGAGCTCCTTCAGTGCTATAAACTTAAGCAGATGATTAATGGGCTAAAAATGAAGCGCAGGGTGAAGGACCAGGGTTCAAAATTTAGTACCACAGAAATGCAAGAAATTATACAGATGTTTTTGCAAATGCACAGAGTTGGACGATTGCTTTCTCTCTAACTTCAGGTTCACACCCATTTTTCATATATTAAGCGTAAAAATGCTTAATTCCAGCAAAAAATACACACACACACACACACACACACACAAATGTATGTATTTTCAAACAAATATTTGTTTTCCTAGATATATACCACACTTCTGAAGTGCTGAGGTCTATAATATGATGGAAAAACTGATAAAGGGCAAACCATGGCATAAAATAAGATTAAGATTACTTGCTACTTCTTTTTCAGTAAAATTAATACAAAAAAGATTACATGGAAATATGCAATCAATTTTGTACTAAAAGTTAAGTGTATCAATGAAAATCTGCTTGTATACATCACACAACATTCAGTATAAACATGAGGAAAATAATGGCATCTTGCACAACTGCTGGAAGTGTTTTTCTTATGCTTCTCAAAGTTCTTTTTGATGCAATGAGCAAAATAATTTTAAGTTATAGATCACTTAGTTCCAGCCATTGGCCTTGTGAGAAAATGTAGATCTAGCTGCAGCTATCTGTCTTTCTCAAAGATCCATTTGTAATTATCCTCATAAAAACATGAAATTGGAAAGCAATTTGAAAATTAGGAGCATTCAAATTCAGTGAAAATAAACATTGTTAGTTTCATTAATACAATATTATATAGAATAAGAATTATCATGATGATACTGATATTTATAAAATTATATGTCGTCATTTCTTATGTAAAATGGGCTGATGGATAGAGACAGAATCATCATACCGTTGATATATATTATATATTATAATCTCTAATATGCATATAATATATTTTATAATTTCTAGAATACAATAAACACTGATTTATTTCTCCCATGGCTATTGCATATATGTACACATGGGTCTTATGTTTGTTTATAATATTACTCTTTTAATTGAATATGTTTTTAAATCTGTGCATATTTTTGTTTTCCAAAATTATCTTGCTTTTCGTTTTGATTTTAGGAAATGTTAAAGTATTGCCTTAGACACTTCAAGATGTTTACTTAATGCCTAAGGAGCCCTGCACATTATGAGCTCCTGCAATTGAAAGCAAGATATTTTTAGTCCCTGACTCTACAGAGTGCATGGTCAGGAAAAGACTAACGGTCTTCATGAGATGGTGAACATGGACAGAAGAGTGAAAGAAAGCAGGGTACTCTCTTCTCTCCTCAGGAAGAAAAACAAACATTTTCCAGCACCTTCAAAATATCCTGAAAATCTGATCACACTTGGTATCTGATCAGGTTTTCAGGCCTTACTATCCCTAGAGTGTGTCAGTGCACACCCAGATTATTTCCTCTAAAATCCTTTTGGTTTGGTTCAGGTCCTCATGACACTTAGGATGTCTCGGTAATTTTCCATCCTGACCTCCTTGCTAATCTTTGGCTGTAAACTCCCATTAGCATAAGTAGATTTCAGAATCTACCTCAATGTTTCTGCCCTTCACAGATCTGTAAATGGACTGATGACTCTTCTCCAATTATACAAAAGCTTTCTCATTTCTTTTCAGTAAGTGACATTAGTAATTTTTTACTTTACAGCTTGCCAGAGATTAGGACTAGAATTCCCTAACTCTTTCATCAAATAATTTTTCTGTCATGCTACCAGCTACCATTATCAATAAACAGTATCTATCTCAATAGAAATATTTGTCTTAAAGAAATTGACAAATGACATCAAACATATTTTGAAAAATTATGTGGGGAACATAACGATCCATGATGTTAATTACAACTAATTGTGGCTAAAGACATTTCTTTATTGCAAAATCTTTAGCCAACATTAGCAGCAGAGCAAAGCTTGTATCAAAAATATAACAACATCTTAAAATTACATAAGAACAAAAATATGAATAGACTTCTTATGTGTGGTAATTCATATGAGATAGGTAGAAACACCTATGACAAAAGATGCCCTAATTCTTAATGCTGCCTTTCCTATTTTTGAGCATGAAGAACTACAAGACAGCAGTGTAGCTCTACCACCTGACAAAAGCCATAAGCAAACATTATTTTGGTGACATCTCCTTCACAGATGCACAAATCATCTCCTACAGTCCTCTGACTATGATTCTGTGCTAGTTGTATTTATTAATGATAATGTTAGGTGCAGAACTGATGTTGAGATGTCTGAAAACCAAGAAAATGCATGTGAGGAAGAAAGGATTCAATGAAGGAATTTCACCGAAACTGCCCGCTTAGTCCTGGCCTGAGGTGCAGAAGCAGGCAGAGAGAGTCACTGAAATGAAACCACAACATACATGAGATTTGCAAGTGTAATTAAGTATGTCAGTGAGATCTGCCCAAGAAGGAGGAAGATAAATAGCAGCGCATGTATGAGACATTTCATGCAAGATGAAGGAAACATCACAGATGCTGCACTTTAGGAAATAAAAGTTTACTGCTATTTTATAGAACTGGGTTCAATCCAAAGATTGGATTAAATGAATATTGGATATCCATTCATACCATGCAGTGCAAGTTAGGTATAATCAATTGTATATAAAAATATAGCAACGTGTAAAATGTTTTCTCCCTCATGTTCTAATCTTGAAAATGAAAAGGTGAAACATGAAAGAATGAGTTCTTAGTTCCAAAACTGAGAGATAAAACAAAATAGAAAAGAAATTATGAGGGCCACTGAGACAGCTCAGTAGACTAAGTGCCTGCTTTTGTAAACTCAAGGACCATTTTTCAATCCCTGGGATTGCATGGTGCACCGGTCCCACCACCAGGCACACTGATCTGGCCACCATGACTGGGTGTGTTGGTACACACCTGTAATCCAACACTGGGGAGGTAGAAAACATGAGGATCACTATGAGTCTGAGCTGCATAGTGTAAGTTAAAAAAATACTATGAACAATTCTGAGAGAGTATGTGCAGAAAGGACAGGATAAGAGTACAGAGTATTGATCTCTCCATTCAGAAATGCCAGGCATTATTGATTCTGATAATCAAGCAAAAATAAATGCAGAAAGACACTTACTGTATAATGAGAAAGTCCTTGCTGGGTTTTATATCAAGCATACCTGTTAAGTATAAACAGGTGTACAGGGAGAAGAATCTGCCAGTCACCACATCTCCATCCTTATACACTCCGGTGCTCCCGCGTTGAAGACAGTCTTCATCGGACAAGTTGTACACAGTGAGAGGCAGCTGCAAAAAGAGTAAGATCACGCTCAAAAGGTGCATCTTTGTAGAGTGCATACAGAGGCTTAAATCTGAAGGAGGATGAGTTCCACAGAACTACTTGGTGACCGTGTATCCTATGCTTGTACTTATGTTGATAGGTAAGTAGGAATATATGTGGGAATGGATGGGCATGCAGTTTATCATTTCAGGAAAGATGGATGCTTTAATGATCCTGACTTATTTCATCCAAGCCTTCACATCTTTAGAGGAATTGTCAACCATATTCCCTGAAGCTCTGCATCTGAGGTCTGGTCTCCCTATTGAAAACACATGTTGCGAAATGTTTATAGATCAATTCTCCACCTCCAGGCAGCCTCATTTCACTCGAAATACTTACCCCAAATTCCCATGAACCTTCTCCTCCTACATGAATTTTGTCCCAAGCCTTCCCCTCTAGGCTATTTGCGTGGATAGCATTTGGGGTGATGCAAATGGATTGCACCTGAGGATTCACTCTTAAATGTTCTGAAATGACCTGTGGAGACCCGTACTTGGCAATGACGATTGGGCATTACACCCATGCCCCAAAGGTTAAGAAATTATAGCCGCATACACTTAGGAATCAATGTGGCTTTAGTACCTTTGCTGCATTGTCCAGTTTTTCTGAGTCATGTGTGGAAAAGGGAAAATAATTCCCCATCAGATATTTACTCCATCTGTACAGAATCAGTAATTTCATATATTCATAAATTCCAAATTATTTAGTGTTGACAAAGTCATATGTTGCATTTCTGAGACCTTCGCCATTCTACATGGTACTTTCCAACATGGTAATCCCATGGCTTACTGTATTAACATTATGTGTTCCCACAACAATAATTTGGAGCCCTATATTGTTAATGCCTTTTTGACAACCTAGGAATTGTTTCACTCTAAGCAAAGGAACAACATTGGAAAGTACTGCTGCATCTAAAACAACAAATATTGGGTATAAGAGTCACACAGGTAGAACTTTACACCACCAGACATCCAGCGAATTTACACAGCAGAGAGATTATTATCTGTGGTTCTGTAATGGTTGTATACATAGCATTTTGTGTTTGTCAGATTTTAAAGAATATACAGCAAGAGTTGAGGACCGTGATGCAAACATGTACTTTGTTTCATTGTTTATTATGAATATGCCAATATGTAATGATAGTATGAATGGTGAAGCAAAAACGGAGTATCTTTTCACGTTAATTGCTATAAGCTTAAAACCTTAACAATTGGTCATTCTCTTTTAAGGAAATCATAATCCCCAATTTGATATACACTATTCCATGTCACATTTGAGGATCCAGAAACTAATTACTCAAAGCAAAGATATGTTACAAATGCAGAATATACAAATCTCAAATCTTATACATAAAAATGAATGCATAAATTCAGAGTAATATTTTAATTTTAAATGTATACTAACATACAAATATAATGAATATTTTAACTGACATATAACATAAAATTAATATTTTGAAATGAAGCAATTACAAGATTAGTCTCTTGGACACTGCAAGATACCCATTACACACACGCAAACATATATATACACATAGACACACATAGACACACAGACACACACACTAAGAACATATCTAGGGTCACTGCAAAAAGCAATATTTTTATTTTCATTTAGAATGAAGAAAAATCAGTGATTCACCATGTTGTAGTATTGTCCTCTGAGGGCGAGATTATGGTTATAAACTCACTTACCATGTTGTAGTATTGTCCTCTGAGGGCGAGATTATGGTTATAAACTCACTTATACTTCTGTAAAAGTTATTATAAACCTAGTGCTTGCAAATACAACTTTATTTGAATAGAAGGAATTCACAGATGCAATAAAGTGAAAATAAAACAGGCTCGATTTCAACACAAATGGTGTTTTAAATAAGCAGAGAAGTGCACCATGCCGTGATGGTTTTGAGGACTGGGGAGACCCCACTGCACAGCAGACTGGTGATCACGTTTTTTCATGATTTGCTCTTTATTAATACCTGTGAGTGGTGCACGTAGTTTACACTCACCTTAAGGAGTGGATACAAATAAGTAATGCGGACCATTATTCTTCATCCCCTTCACTTCCATCCTCATCTGTTCCCTCTAAGGGGTCTTTTACCATTCTCATTGTTATTGATATTAGTAGTGCTATCTCAAATTAATGGCATATTAGGTTTATGTTCAATTATTTTATAAGGTTCCAGTACACTACATTACTTTATTCTACTTATAGTCCTTTCTCCTCCCCCTTTACTCTCACCTATGTTCTATTTTTTTCGGAACCAGGGATTGAACTCAGGCCCTTGTGGTTGCCAGGCAAGCGCTTATTGTACTGCACTATCTCCCCAGCCTTCAACCATGTTCTTTAGGACCCTGTTCTATTCTCAAGAGATCTACCCCTTATCTCTTTATCTATCTCTTAGTATTCTCTTTCTTTGCATTTTATTTTAATCAAATGCAAGATCCCATGTAATTGTAGTATCATGAGTCTGGCTAAGTCACTCCACATATTTTCCAGGCTCATTCATTTATCAAAAATCTGTCCTTCATTGTGAAGCAGTATTCTATTATGCATAGACACAACATTTCCTCCTTTCAGTGCTCTGTTAATAAACATACAGGCTGCTTCTATAATTTGACTACTAAAAATCATGCAGCCATCAACACTGGTATGTGTGCATCACTGTAGTTGATATATTTAGCACTTTGGGAAAAATACCTTGAGGAAGGAAAGCAGGGTCATAGGAAAGTCATAATTTTAGTTCTTTGGAGATTTTATAGTTTGCAATGCCACCAGCAATGTAGGAGGGCTACAATTCACTCCAGCCTTGAAAGCATTTGTTATATTTTATTTCTTTATCATTGACATACTTTGGCACACTTTCTGGTTTTAGATGTAATCATTTGTTTATTTTTTATATAATTTTTTATGCATTTTAATGAGAAAAAAGTTAGAATATCAATGAAACAGTTTCAAAAACAGGTTATTAGGACAGTTCCAATAATTCATACATTGTGTATTGTTATTTTAGTAGTAGTTATTCAGAAGACAAGATGTAGACATGAAAACTTGTGTAAACACTACTAGTACAAACCTATCTTTACATTGAACTAAGAGAAAGTAGCTATATATCTATCCTATCTTATATATACATAGATTGATTTTCACTGCAAAATGGTCACTTATTTATATCCCCCTTTTGTTTTGTCAGAGATGGGCGTTCCACTGCTGTTAGAGAAGCTATATTTGGAGAAGTCTTTAAAGGGTCTTTTCATATTTGATGCCAGTCCAAATATTGTAGCTACTTGAATTCAGCAAAATAACCTAATGTAATCCAGCAGTGCATAACAGTAGTGAGTTATCAGCACAACTGGCATTGTCTGAAGTTGTTGACTTGAACCTTCTACAGCTCTGCATGTTAATATAGCTTTACTTTTTATACCTCATGGTTATACTTTTCTGCTGGATGGTTAAGACCAAGTTAAAGCAAGACCCATATAACTGGTGCACTACAAGGTTCCAGGGTAAATCCTGAGGGGATTTGACTGACCTTATCAGATAGTGAGATGGAATCTTAGTCTTTGTTTAATTTGCATTTCTTTAATGGTGTCGAATATCTCTGAATATATCTGTGGGCCATTTGTACTTCTTGTGAGAAATTTCTGTTGATGTCATTGGCCAATTTCTTCATACAGTCTTTATATTAGATGTTACAATTTTTAAAAATTCGTGAAATATTTTAGCTTTTCCTCTGATTTAAAGCTGAAATCAAACATGGCCAGAGTATATCCAGAGTCACAAAGCACAAGTCTGGTAAAAATGGAATTTCACTTACATTCCAATGATAGCAGAAGATATAATTTTCTTTTATTTAAGCACCTAGTTGGTGATACTTGTTAGAGCACCATAGAAAAGTAATGCAGAGCTTATATAACATTGGCATTCAGTGGCAGAATAGGCAGTGTGAATTGCATCACCACTTTCAAGTTATAAGCTGTTTTGCAAAAAAATAGATTCCATAGGTCAGTGTCCTCTGCGTAGAAATGAAATTTTCTTCAATCTTTGTTCCTGAGCAGCCTTCTGAAGTGCGTGAGACATGGCCACGAAAAATGACCAAGAGAGCCGAGCAATGCCACTATATATTGGTTAATGAAAAAATTCAACACAAAGGGGTAATAATTATAAACATATGTGCACCAAACATTACCACATACAACTTTCTTAAAAAGCACTATGGCTATAAATGACCACATAAATGGGGATACAGTCATAATGAGGGACCTCAATTCTTTAAAGTCACACATAAACAAATCATCCGGACAAAAATATCAAGGATAAAACATCAGAGTTGTACAAAATATGTGAAAAAATGGGCCTAATGGATCTTTCAGAGTGTTCCACCCACATACAACAGAATGCACATTCTGCTCAGTAGTGGCTGGGAAATTTTTCAAAACAATCTCAGCACATTGCAGCCCCATAAATCTTGCTAAAGTAAGTGAAAAATAATCAAAATATCCTATGCGTAGTATCGTATTATTATTTCTTTCATTGTGTCACCTACTAGTTACAATTTTTCAGATACTATATTAATGTCTTTCATCATTTTAAGTTCATTTTTTTCTGGATGACAGATCAGATTCTAATTTTTTGTCTTCTAATAGAAAAAGCAGTTTTCCCCAAATTACTTTACACCATCTTTCCTTGCATGTATATATATATTTTTTGACATCTTTGAGTTTCCTAATGGTGCATGTTTTTTTCTGAGACCTCTACTCTGCTCCATGACTATGTATGTGCCCATAAAACACTGTGATGTTACAGTGGCTCTGTCATGTCCAAATCAAGTATTTTGAATCCTTCAGGACTGCTCCTGTTACTCAGCGTTGCTTTGGCTTTTCAGGTTCTTGTATGCCCCTAACACTTTAGGCTGCTTCTAATCTTGCGAAGTGCTAGAGAATTGCATTGAATCATTGCCTCATTTGGGATGAATACTTCAATTTTAAAATTATTGATTTTCCCATCCATGTACATGGGAATTATTTGCACCTTCTATTTTATTCTTTAATTTCATTCTTCTGAATTTTATAGTTTTTATTATAAAGACTTTTCATGATTTTGAGTAGGCATTTATTTCTGTCTTCTCTTAATCTACTGGACTGGATTTCTTTCCTGGTTTGTTTTTCACTCATCTCATTGGTTTATTGAGAATGAACTCTTCTTTGCATGGTAATTGCTTTGAAGACATTTTGAGTTCTAACAGAGTGTGGGTACTCTGTGAGTTTTATGGGTAGAATCATATTGTGAGCAGAAATAATTTAGTTTCTCATTTCCAGTTTGAACCATTTTTAAATATTCTATGGCTTAATTGATCTGCTTGAAATTCAAATACTATACTGATTTGAGTCCTGTGAGTACACACATTATCTTCATGCTGCTCTTTTATTCAGGTTGGGTTTCCTTCCTGTGTTTCTGTAGTTGCTTCTTTACTTCAGATGCTATGAGTTCTGAGAGTTTTTTTATTTCAGAACAGAATTGCATTCTGAGTTCCTCTATGACTTTCTGCTGTTGCTTATTTACTATCGACGCTCTTAATTCATGCATTTGAGCCGAGCTAGTGTCCTCCGCACTTGTTCTGAGTGGGCACTGTGTTTCCTCCATATGTTTCTGCATTTGGTTCTTTAGTGTAGATGTTATTAATTCAGGGATTTCTTTTTTTATTTCCAATCTGAGTTCCTCTATAACTTTCTGCAGCTGTTTCCTTATTTCAGAAGCTGTTGATTCATTGCTTTCAGCTGTGTGATTCCCAATTTGTTCTGTGTTAGTGTCCTCTGCACTTGTTACAGGTGGGCTTGGGTTCTGAGATTGCATTTTGTTCCTTCTCATCATTTTGTGTAGCACTGTCGTCTGACCTTTGTTGTAGATCTTTTTGGTGTTATAACCTTAGTATGTACTA
>NW_004524866.1:1512960-1516238 GCF_000260255.1 Octodon degus | reverse complement strand
TTGGCAGGAGGGGTGGGGCAGGTACGGCGGAGGGGTGGGGGGCGGCCCGAGGGGATGGGAGAGGGTCCGGCCCACACTGCGCCTGGGCTGGGACTGGTCCTGCCGGCGCAGGGTAGCAGGAAGCTCTCCACACACTCACCGGACCTGGGCTAGGACTGGGTCTGGGGTTTTCCGGAAGTCGCTTCAATTTTTAATTTAGTAAAATTTGTTATTTTTGTTCCTCAGTTTTAAATAACAAAAGATGCTCAATGTATAATAATTTTAGTTATTTTATGTCTATTTTCCAGAAAAATTAGTGTACTAAATTAAGTTTAGTAAACCAAACCTGGTTACCGTCTAGGTCCCCACAGCCATTAGCCCGCAACAGAAAAAGGACAGGGTAGGACTGGCTCTTTTACTATTGCCCTGCAGCAAGGAGTGCCAGACTTTAGCTCTTCACAGAAAATCACGTGCTCTCCAATTTTCCATTTCTGAAAAGGTGTTTGAGGAATCAGTATTAGAATGGTCTTCAATGCTTATATGTTTGACCTCTGAGGTTTCAGATACTGTGAAAATTTTTGTAAAATATTAAGTGATGAGCTTATGTGTTAATACATATGACACTGTGGAATTTTTATTTTCCCTAGGATAGTTTGCTATTTTCTTTTGAATTTCTCAATTTTAAGTGAACTTTCAAAGGTCAATGTGCAATTCTTCAAACCACTTTTTATGTGAAAGATGTCCTACTTATTTGTACAAGTGAGAAATTTATGAATGATAAAGTTTTTATTTTGCAATTTTTCTCTTTATTCCTAGAAAAATTATTGAAGGTTATTCCTTTTTTAAACAGAATCAACTTTAGTTTTATTGTTCTATCTACGTATCTATCTATGTATCGTCTGTCTTCCTATGTAAATTTCCTTAAGATTTCTTTTCACACTGTTCCTTTTCATCTATTTTATTTTTGTGGAGTTTTCTTATTTTTTCTCGTTTTTGTCGAACTATTCAAATGCAGAACTCAGCCTGTTTATTAAATCTAAATCAAATAAATATTTTGCTGTAAAGTTAGTTTCATTTTTCACCCAGTGTTTATAAGAAATATTATCAAATATACACACTAAAATAAATTCTTCTTCAATGTGTCATACTCACTTCATTGAAGAATATATTTCTTTCTTTATTCTTTTCAGCACTTTTTTAAAAAAATGGCTGTATTTAGTGCATGGTTTCCAGGGTATCATTACACCAATCACACTCATAGTGATCCTCCTGTTTTCAGGCTCCTAAGTGATAGGATTACAGGCGTGCACCATTATGCCATCTCAGTCGCTGTATCACTGTGCCACAGGGATGGGGATGTCAAGGCATGTCGGGTGTCGAACCTTGGCTCCTGTGTCTACCTAGTTAGGTGCTTTAGTCCACTGAGCTATGTGGCCAGCCCAAGAATATATTTCTTAAACCAAGAGTAACTGATTTGGGATGCATTTTTCTCTATAAGTAAAAATGGAATATACATATCAAATTACCACAATCCATTTTGATTGTATACACCCGAAGTAACTCTCTTGCATACACTATCATCAAACTTAGTATATTTCAAAACTAAGTGCCAATTATGCTAGTCAGAGTATAAAACTAAATATTACACACCAGAAAAATAAATAAAGAATGTGGAATCAAGAGTTTATTTTCCCGGTTCAGTTATTTCCAAAGTGATACTTATGGTATTGAACATAGTTCAGCTGCATAAACACCAGCCTGTCAGGGGCAAAGTCCCCAGTTTGATCCCTGGTATGTTAAAGAGTTAAATTGCTAAATAAGGGAAGAAAAATTTTGTCTTTCTTTTTTTGTTCAACACTTTATTCTTAGATTGATTAAAGACACAATGGAGCTAGACAACTGCTCTAGAGGAGTTACTCTTACCTTTGTCATTAGCAATCTCATTTCTAGAGCAAGGGGTGCAGTCGAAACAACAGGCTGCCTTTCCTTCCTGAGGGGATTTCCTGAATCCAGGAGTGCAGCTCTCACTGCAGGCTGAGCGGGGGGTCGGAGGACAAGCAGATTTGTGCTGGTGACTTTACCTTTCACAAGCAGAGTGCAAAACACTTTGTATTAATGTATAACTCCAAATATTTGCACACTGCCATATTTATTTATTGGCTAAAATGTATCAATAAAAATCTGGCTAAAAAATCTACTTCTTGAAAAAATGATAAAAATCATTCAGAAAAAGCACACATAGGAAATTCTTTCATTTTTTTTTATTTTTATTTATTTATATGTGTGTGTGTGTGTGTGTGTGTGTGTGTGTATGTGTGTGGCCAGCTCAGCCCACCAGGGGGCGGGCTGGCTGGCATGTGGTGCTGGGGGATTGAACTGTGGTCCCTGGGCTTTGTTAAGCTTGTTCTAAGTAGGTGCTTTAGACCACTGAGCCATCTCACCAGCCCCGGAAATTCTTTCATTTTTTAAAAAAGTGAATTGTTAAATTCTCTTTGTGAGTTTTCCTGATCAAGGATGGGGAAGAAAATACACAGCATAATTCATTTTAGTTGTGTGACCGACTCAAATTAGGTTTGCTGGCAACATACCTCTGTGCTTGCGATGGCCCAGTGTATCGTCTCCTGAGACAAGGCCAACTGTTCCCCAGGTGGCGCATGAGGGGAAAACTCTCCGACTTTCACGCTAAGTCTCAGGCCTTCGGGAAAATTCCAAAAGTTGAGAATATCATACTTTTCATCCACTTTACTGCTCTTATCTAAATTGACTTGCTCCTCAGCAGGAGTGTTAACTAGGAGGTCCTTCAGAAAGGAGTGCAGCTGAAACGGAAGTACAACCCTGAGATGACCTGGACAGCAATGTCAGGAAATGTCAGGAAACAAAACCTGGGTGGGGAAGTCTCTAATGTTCTTTATTCTTGTTTCATAAGGGAGTGGTCACCCTGGCATTGAATGAAGGAGAGTGAGTTAAAATATCATAGTGTTTCTAAAAAGTTAGTTTGAAAAGTAGTTTCACTCAACCCCATGTTGATGGAGTATGCACATGCCAACAATTTCCAAGCCCTGTTTTTGTGATTGTTTCCACAGTATCTGCCTGCAAAACGCAATCATCAACACCAACATGCTTGTGGAGTAGAATGTCAATGTTAGGTAAAATATCCACTGTGGTGTTTAACACATTTAGGTATACAACAAATACATGATGTCCATTTTCCTTTCTAAAACTGCACAGGAAAAATCTGTATTTATTAACAACCTTAAGTAACTAAAGTATTAATATCCTTCTGAAACAATGCAATGATA
>NW_004524866.1:1504193-1512860 GCF_000260255.1 Octodon degus | reverse complement strand
CCAATTTGTTCTGTGTTAGTGTCCTCTGCACTTGTTACGGGTGGGCTTGGGGTCTGAGGTTGCATTTTGTTCCTTCTCATCATTTTGTGTAGCACTGTCTTCTGACCTTTATTGTAGCTCTTCGATGTAGTTATAACTTTAGCACATACTGAAGTTCAGGTATAGATCTCCAAAGTTTGGATTTATCCAGCTGTGCTTGGCTTGGGTCTGGCTGCTGTTCTCAGCTCCTTCCTGCTGCTGCCCTTGGAACTTGTTGTGTCCCTCTGGCATTATTTTCAGCTCCTGGACTACCTGGGTGGTTCTATCCTCTACACTTTCTGCAGGGATTGCAGCTGCAGGGTTATACCCCAGGCCTGTATGCCAGTCCTGAGCTGAGCCTGGAGGGGACAAAGTATAGTAGGGGAGAGTGGCAGCTCACCCCCACACTCACTGGGTTTGGGCTAGGACTGGGTCTGGGGGTTCCCGCGATACGGCAGAAATTCCTACTCGGCAGGCGGGGTGGGAGAGGTCCATGCTGCTCTTTTAGAAACTGTTTTTATATTTCAATACTTTCTCCAGGAGGTGAGGTATACAATAACTAAATATCTACAATAAATTTCCTGAAGCCAGTGCGTGTAAAAGTAGCATTGGTGACTCAGTAAAGGTATCAGAAAGTACAAACATAATACAAAAATTAAAAAGTTATCAGGCACTGGGATTGGTGGAAGGGACACTTTGCTGCAGCTTCTTATCAGTGAACTCCAAGGATTGGTCTCTGATTCAAAGGGCGTCATGTTATCCCATGAAGTGGAAGCCTTGCAAGGCCAAGGGTGGAAAGAACGACACAAGGTGTAACAATAGTTAGACATAGAAAGACACATAGTGTAACCTTCTGAAGCTAAGTTTCAAATACTGAATAAGAGAAAGATGAAGACTGGACGTGTAGCACACTTACCCCAGCACTTGGGAGGCAGAAAACTGGAGGATAACAATCAATCTGACCCGTGTAGTGAGACCCTGTAACCCTGTACTAACTACAAAAAAGAAAAAGAAAGAAAGGTGAAAAAGCCTACTCTCTTCTCTCATTCAAAGAAAATTAGAGAGGGTAAGAAAATAATCAACAAAATAAATTTGGAAGTCTTTCTGAGTTCGGATGAGGGACACAGGACAGCAATATAGCTAGCACTGTTGTATTTATCCGCAGAGCCCCTGGCCTTGTCCTAATAATCAGATAGAAATAAACAAATAAATAAGGCACTTACCAATGGAGAACAAATAATTCCTTATATGGCTTTGTCTTGTTGCTACTGAATGGAGATACATAGAAAGGCAAAAATCTCATCAATCACCACATTTTCTTTCTTATGTACACTATTTTTTATTTTGCAAAGGCAAGAGACATGACTCAGTTTGGCAGGCCTCAAAGGAAACACTGAGAGAGAAGGCTACAAAATAAGTAAGACAGTGATCAGGGGAATCACATTGGAGATGTCCTCAAGGCCACGTCTGCCCAGAGTTTGAACTTGCAGTTTCATACAGACAAATCCCCATATTAGGTGTGTCTGTCTATGGCTTACTGTTGTGAACTTGGATAAACATTTCAGTTCCCTCTCCCACACTGCTCTGGAAAAAACTGACTTTTTCTTGCCTTCTGCCTGTGCATCTAAGGTCTCATGTCCATGTGAAAAATATGTCAGCACACACAATGAGGCTGGCTGTGGTGAAGAGTGCCTGTAATCCAGCATACAAGAGGCTGGGGCAGGAGAATTCTGGGAGTTCAGTGCTAGCCTGGACTACAAAGTGAGTTCAAGGTCAGCCTGAACTGTAGAGTGAGTCTCTGTTCCAAAAGATACAATGAAGAAAGAAAGAAAAAGAAAAAAGTAAGGAAGCAAGCAAGTAAGAAAATGGACAGACAGAAAGAAACAAAAAAGAAAGAAAGAAAGAAAGAAAGAAAGAAAGAAAGAAAGAAAGAAAGAAAGAAGAAAGATAATTAGCACTTTAATCTTTATGGAGCATGATTTCATAAACATCTAATGACTACAAGACACAGACAGATTGGATGTCAAGCTTGTACTATAACGTATTTGTATGAATACTATTTGGGGTGATGCAAAAAAAAATTACAGTGGAAGATTCAATGTAAGATTATTTATGAAATGGTCTCAAAGTGTCCAGGAATACCCAGAATGTCTGTGTATCGTGCATTCCCTCAAATATTCAAAATAGTAAGCACTCTGAGGCTGCACCTACTCAGATAGGCAAGTATATTCAAGACGGGTAGTCACATACTCTGGGTCAAGTGGATTTAATCAAAATGTCCTTTAGAGTCAGCTCATGTCTCCATCTGGATCACAGGTTCTGAAACATTGATAGCTTCCTGTGTTTGGCTTTTCAGGGAAAGTCATTAATTGCAGTGAATTAAGAAACTCAAATCAGTAAATCAATGCCCATGAGAAAATCAGATGGCAACTCCTGAGTCATAAGGTTGAAACTCTTGGCCCTTAATTTCTTTCAGTTCCTGTGTTCTCCCAGGAATTTGTAGCTCATGACCTAGTTCTACACCTACGCACTACAATCTCTATGTATGATCTACATTACTTATGCTTTTATGGAAACATGAGCTAAGAGAGAAATTTCTCTTGAATAACCAGTGGGCCTTAGGAGAAATGATGCAATGAAATACTCACTAGACTCAGTAATGGGAGTACAGTGTAGTAGAAAGTACAGGACTCAAGGAATGCAGTCCCAAGAGCAAAGTTTATACTTGAGATTCCTCAGACCACAGTAAGCCAACTGCACCCTCAGATTCTAAAAAAAAGAGGAACAATTTAAATCTAAACCTAACATAGGAAAATAAAGTATAAAAATCTGAACAGAAACTACCTCAATTCAGAGTAAAATAAAATAAAAATAGATCAGTAAATCAAAGAACTGGCTATTTGAAGGAATATAGAATACAAAAGTCTTTAGTCAATTGTGCCAAGAAAATAAAAAAGTCCCATGTGAATAATATGCAAAAGGAAAATAACAACAGACAACACTGCAATGCAGAATGCACTAGATAATTTGTTTGAGAACTTTTAACTCCAATAAATTAGAGGTTTTAGAAGAAATGATAGATTACTAGAATAACCAAAGTTGAAACAGATGACATAAATACCCTGAGCAATTTAATAAGACATTCACTAGGAGGCAGTAATGAGAAAATACTAAGGGCCATGTGTACATGTATTTCCTGTGGAATTCTACAAGAACATTCCACAAGATCTACAAAGGATGATCTAACTCCAATCTGCCTTGAAATCTTCAATAATATTTAAGGGGGAAGGCAGACTTCCAAAGTCCTTCCTGAGACGTAGAGTCCCAGAAACAGAAAACACTCAACTAAGAAAGAAAACCACTGAACAATTTCCTCAGTGGGCATAGAAAAATCACTAACACGATGCTGACACACAAAGTGCAGCAAGCCTTGTGGAAGCGAGCATGTGTTTATTTGACCACAGTAGCATCAGTTAGTACCAACTTCTGCTCTAGCATGAGCCATTTCTCTTTCTGCAAAGCCACAGCCCTTATCCACCTTTCTGTACCAAAGCAGGCTCTTAGCCATGGACAGGTTTTGATGCCTTCTTCACCCCCACTCCCCGACGATGGTGCTGTGCATGTTCCCACCGTCTGTGCCATGGTCCAGGAAACCCCAGTGGCCAGTGCTAAACCTGGCTGGTCATACACACACTTTCAAGACTCTCTGGACTCCAAGCCTCCTAATCCTTGAGACAAAGTAGGATCACACACAGCTGAGAGTGGAAAGTGCAGGTACTTGGTCCAGTGAAGCTGAATGTTTCATCAAATCAACTTCTTGTTCATCAGATGCTCACCACCCTGTGACTTAGATAAGTGTGGTCATCTTTTTTGACATCCTCCCTTCTGTTTCCTCAGCCACGGGAATGTTAATTCAGGAAAATATTGCATAGGCCATTAACCTGTGATGTTTCTCTTTGGTATCCTCCAGTAGTTACACCATTTTTGGTAGTAAATTAGTGTCTTTGATCAATTTTGAGTGCATTTTTCATCCAGGTGACAGACATGGAGCTTAATTTAAATATGATAATGTTATACCAAATTTATTGAGGATTCTTATTATAAATGACAGTTTAAAGTTGTCAAGCATTTTTTCTATATCTCTGGAGATGATCATGTGATTTAGATCCTTCATTCTGTTTTTATTATGTGTTCATTGAGTTTCATATGTTGAACTCTTCCTTCATCTATATTGTGAACTAATTTGGACATGGGGTATGGACTGTTCAACGTGGAGTTAATTTTTTAAAAAATGTATTTACTACTATATGTACATGTTTTCACTACTTAGATTGGATTCCTAGTGATGCTCCTTTTTTCATACTCCTTAGCACTGGGATTACATGCATGCACATCCACGCCCTCTCAGTCACTGGTTGAGAGTCCCCAGGGGCAGGGGCCAGCATGGCAAGCTGAGGATCGAAGCCCGGTCTCTGAGACTCCCTTAACTGGCACTTTAGTCTGATGAACTGTCTGGCTGACCCAGAAACACATTCCTGTTGTTGTTTTTAGATGTTTCACACCCGTAATGAATCAATGATTGAAATTTTGATGATTTTATATAAATATATAGCAAATATTAAAATTCAATTCTTTGTTTTTCTGACATTCTCATGTTATGCACTTATCGCTGAATACAACAAAACCTCCAAAATTAATAATCAATCAGTAAAACTAATCTGAAGAACAAATGCAAGTCTGGAATACCTGTAGATGTGAGACTTTGTGACAAAAAGTATCTTTTGCTCCACTTTAAGTCAAGAGGATTGAACACAAATGATCAGGCAAACATAGGATTAATCACAATGAGAGAGAATTTCTTCAAAAACATCTTCAGTGATATTTAAAGGTAAAGTTGAGCTCAGAAAAAACTATAGCAACCCTACCTAAGACAAAATAAGCCTAAAACAGAAAAATATAATGAAACACAAAAAGGGTTTTGAAATGTGATGGTGGGCAGGCAAAGTTATCATATTAAACATGAGCACAAATGATTGAGAAGGTCAAGTGGTGCATGCCGTAAGAGGCAGTCAGCTCAGTGGACTAAGTACCTGCTTAGGTGAGTACAGGAACCAGGGCTCGATTCCTGCCACCACATGCTACACTGGCCCTTCTGCCAGGCACACTGAGCCCACCATTAAGACTTGGCATGGTGGCACATGCCTGCCATCCCAGCGCTGAGGAGGCTGAAAACAGGAGGATCACTAGGAGTCCAACTTGCATATCGAAAATATGCACAAAATACATTTAAAAATACTTAAAAATAAACCAAATAAAGGGAGAACTGCACCAAACTTAAGGATAAATATAAGGAGTTAGTATAGATTTTGTTGCAGGAACAAATTATTTTTCAACATAAGATGCAAAGAGAAATGGAAATTTATCCTATAGCTAACAACTTCAGGGCTAGAGAAAAAAAGGTCCATTGATAACTGGAGTAAATCTCATGCTATAATGCAATATGTAGATTGGATTTATAGCGAAAATAATAGTACATCTTCACCCCTGAGGTATTGTGGATTTTAGGGAAAAAACACATATTTTTAAAACTTAGAAGGATTTTTTTTTCTGGTACAGGGGATTGAACTCAGGGCCTTGTACTTGCCAGGCAAGCACTTACTCTACTGAGCTATCTCCTAAGCCTCTAGAATGGTTTCTTAGTGTGAAAATATGTTTTATCTCTGAACCCATGCAGAGAATTTCTCTCTGGTCTGAACAAAATAATATAGCACTTGGGGACAAAGATGCAGCCCAGAAGCCCTGCACTGGAGGCCAAGATGGAGAAGACCTCCATGGCCACCATGGCCTTCCCCTTGCTGCTGTGGTACATGGGCAGGAAGGTGGCCCACATGCTGCAGAATACCAGCATGCTGAAAATCAGGAACTTGGCTTCATTGAATGTGTCAGGCAGGTTCCTAGCCAGGAAAGCCACAGTGAAGCTCACCAAGGCCAGGGAGCCAAGGTATCCCAGTACACAGTAGAAGGCAGTGAGGGAGCCCTTGGTGCACACGATGATGATGTGGCCATGTTCAGAGTGAACATCTGTGTCAATGTAGGGTGGATTTGTCCCCATCCAGACTCCACAGAGAGTGAGTTGGATCAGGGTGCAGATGGGGATGATGAAGTTTGGTGCCCCTGATACCAGCAATTGTCTCCTTCTCCTGCTTGGAGCAGTGACTTTAAAGGCCAGCACCACAGTCATAGTTTTTGCCAAGACAGTAGAAACAGCCACAGTGAACACAACTCCAAATGTGGTCTGCTGCAGGATGCAGGTGGCTGTGTTGGGCCGGCCAATGAAGAGCAAGGAGCAGAGGCAACAGCAGGTGAGGGAGATGAGCAGGGTGTAGCTGAGAGCCCTGTTGTTGGCCTTGACAATGGGAGTGTCTCGGTGCTTTACAAAGAGCCCAAGAGCAGCAGCTGTGAGAACAGAGAGACTCAGGGCAGTGCCAGCCAGCGCCTTTCCCAACGTGTCTTCATAAGCCAGAAAAGTGACATTCTTTTGGAGGCAGTGGTTTCTCTGCATGTTGGCATACTGATGGTCCGGGCACCTCACACACTTTTCCATGTCTATTGAGAAATTAAAATTATCGACACTGAAATTTCAGTTTTTCTTCTTATTCATAGCCCTTACCCCAAGGTGCACATAGTTGGGGAAAATTTCACAGTTTTTCTGGATCCATAAAAATATATAAGAAACAATTACTCTTTGATACTGGTCACCTTATTCTTTTGTTTGTTTTTGTTTTGTTTTGCTTTTTCTGTATTTAGGGCAGGGTCTAAGTGTACAGAGTGTACAGAGTCTCACTACATAGATCAGAGTTGTGATTGTCCTGTTTCCAGCCTCCCAAGTGCTGGGATTTCAGGAGCACACCACCACGCCCAGTCTCAATTGCCCTCTCCAGGCGTCCCGGTGGGGCATGACACAGAATGCTGAGCATGGAACTCTGAATCCTGTTCTCTGCCTAGGCATGTGTTTTAGTCTGCTGAGCTGTCAGACAGGCCCTGGCCACCTTATTTGTGACGCCATGGACAACACTTTATTTTGTTTATTAGTCTGCTACATTCATAAATTCAGTTCTCTCTTCACAAAGCAGAATGCCTCTGTAAAAATCAGTCTTTGTGTTGTTGCAATTTCTCATTCTATCTGCAACCAATTACACAAAAGTACTATAATCTCATAACTTTAATGAATCAGGTAATTACAGTAGTATTTCATTTTAAGAAACAAACTCATCTCATAAAAAGTCATAATTTACACCAAAATTTTGATTGAAATTACCTAGTTTCACTGTGTCAATTTTCTAAATTGTGACTCTTCTTCAATGATTCCTGCATCTGTGGACACATTTTATCTAAGCACTTATTTAAGTTTTACTTTTGCTAAATCTTTCCTTTATTTTATCACTAATATGTTTCCAAGCACTTAAGGAATTTATTAGCATTTCATATTTTAAAATGGAATAAATATCATCTTCTAAATTTCATCTTTGAATGTTACATGAATAAATTTTAGGAGCATTTTAACCTAAGAAGTCATTCAATCAGAACTTTATAGATTTGTTAATTCATTAGTGTTTTATATGCACACACAACTAACATTAGAAAACGATATCATTTATAGTAAATCTTTTCTGAGAACAGTTTTACTTTATTTCTTTTCTTGAAAAAACTGTTTTAGTGGGCTGGCCAGACAGCTAAGGTGAATAAAGTGCCTGCTTAGGCAAGTGCAGGGATCTCAGTTCGATTGCGGGTGTGCTGTGATGGTCTTACCACCAAGGCATGCTGAAATGAGGATCAAGACTGGGCATGGTGGCGTGCACCTATAATCTCAGCACATAGGAGGCTGAAAACAGAAGGATTACTATGAGTCCTGTCTGTGTAGTGAAAAGCTGTAGACCCTGTACTAAATATATTAAAACATAGAAGAGAAAATACTGTACTAGCTATGTCTTTTGTGTATTGCTGGTGGAAGTGTTGTAGCACAACAGTCTGAGAAAGAGACAACACCAAAGATGTCTGGAAGCAGGGAGCACCTTTATTTTACACTGTGGGTCCTGGCCGGGTCACTCCCCATCACTAGAGACAGGTCATGAGTGCTGGTGGCCTACGGCTTTTATATGATGCATAAGCAGGAGGTATAAAGGCAAGGCAGAAAAGCCCGACCCTGCCCCGATCTGCTTACAGGGTGAAATCATCAGTTGGAGGTGAGATTAAGGACCCTCTGCTGTTACAAACCCAGATTAGTGGTCATGGAGATTGGTACAGTCAGACATACTACCTTTTTGGTTGTGATGTCATAGTTACAGAGTTCCAAAAGGGATTGCAGAACCATGAAGCAGTTAGAGAGCTAGGTGGTTTCAAAAAGAATAAAGTTTCTAAATGAACAACACTTCTGGTACTTTTGGTACAGCTTTTCCTTTTTGAACTAGCCCTGAGGCCAGGGAGATGTCTCAGTGGAATAAGTGCTTCCCTGGCAAGTTCAAAGGACCGAGTTCCATCCCTGGTTCAACAACTAGGCCTAACAAGAATTATTTTTCTTGTTCTTCTTTTCCACATCGAACGACAAAATACAATGCCTGCTTAGTGTTCAGGAAATATTATTTATAGAAT
>NW_004524866.1:1484076-1498931 GCF_000260255.1 Octodon degus | reverse complement strand
ATTTATTTATTTATTTATTTTTGCAGAACCAGGGATTGAACTCAGGCCCTTGAGCTTGCCAGGGAAGCGCTTATTCTACTGAGCCATCTCCCCGGCCTCCAAATCAATGATATTGATTCATTTCCATGTCAAAATTTATCTCAACAACAAAATCAGGGAGACAAACCACTTGGGCCTCTCTCCTGTCCCTCTCTCAAACAGGAGCTTTCTTTCCCTCACTAAATATATTTTGAAAAAAGAATCAGTAGACTCTTTTGGGTTTTTCACAAAGATTTTCTCCATTGATATTAGCACTTGTGGAAAGTTTTACAAAATAATCTGGACAACAGAGCCAGCCTCAAAATAAAAATCACATTACATGCCAGGGAGAGAACACCGTGTGGTCCCCACTTTCTATGAGTTGCATTTGAGCACGTTCAAGAAGCATCTCCTGGAGGGCGTGGGCTGCCGCATACACGGCATTGTAGGTGTTGAAACTCCTCTCACTCATGGCTGTGTCGAAACTATTCAAAGGCAGCGATGCCAGGGAGGCATTGGGTGTGCAGTCCTTCAGCGAACAGTCAGAGGCAGAGAATGAGCAGTGGAAGTTCTGGAACCAGTACCGAGTGAGGAAAGTGTCTTCTGGGTATTTGAAGGGGGTTGCTGTTTGGATAAACTTATTGAAATCAGAAATCTCCTTATGGTGGTGTGAAAAAATGAGGAGCCCATGGAACAAGTCCAGGATGAAATTTCTCCCAGCCAGGTCTGCATGCCATTGTGCGTTTGTGACCCAGATTCTCCATGTCACTAAACGGAGCCCTATATGATGGTTTATGTTATTTCGACTATCACTGTCATAATAAATGATCACCACATTTGCTGATGATATTTCTCTAGCCAGGAAATTTTTCCATTTTGTAAATTGGAGATATGATACAAGAGGGTTTGAGATCAGTGTCACAAATGCTAGACAGACTCCATTCCAGTCCGTCTGTCCCCTCACATCTGAGAGGAACTGGAAACCGTTCTGGCCTTCGGTGATGACCAGTCCCACCCAGGTCCAGCTGAAATAAAGCATCAAGGAGACCATGGCTAGGGCCAGAGATGAGTCCTTTGGAGCCACCTGGTGGAGAGAAGGGAACTGGCCACTGTCACTGAAGGCAGGATCGAAAGTGCCAAAGGTAAGCTACATGGAAAGGAAAATCGGAAGTTACGGGAAGAAAGTTGACATAAAGCTCAATCTTGCACATAAAGAGCCTTATGAAGTAGGCAAAATAAAAATGAAAATACAAACATATCGCCGAATTCTAGAAGGGAAAATGATTATTGCCATCTATGTAATAATGTCACATTCTAAGGTTTTGTTTGAGCAAATAACTGAGCAGACAGAGTTCAAGAAATCTTTAATTTCATCTCTCCAGCCCTTCTGATGAACATAAACACAATATAGATAATCAACAGACCTCAGTGGGTTGCAATTTGAGACTGTATATATTTGTGTGACAGACAAACACAGTCCATCCATTCAACATCTTTGAAAGTGCACCTGAAACTGTCACTTCATGTCCCATGATTTTATCCTTCCCTATCCACCCAGCCTCACCTGTGGAAATTTGTAGAGTTCCAGCAATGGTCCAACTTGAGAAGAAATTGCCCACGGTGATGCTGTTAGCAATGCTATAGACTTAGTCTCTGTCCCACAGCTATAGTTAGGGGTCCCACTTTGTCCTAGGTACAAAATGAGGAAACTCTCTAATATCCTCCAGTAGCTGTATAGTAAATTATGGTACTCATATCCCAAGGAGATGTTTGGTAAAAGATGAGGACCCTTGTTGATCTCTTCAATGGAAAAAATGAAGGCCAGAACATTCTGGAAATTGCTGGGCAGAAGCCTGAAAAAAACAGCAAAGTAGTTATTAGTGATAAATCTTCAATAAATGATCAGATCCTGAACAATACCACTTACTAATTGAATGCCATGTTCTTCCGCGCATTCATATCCTAAACTTGAGTGTGCTGGCTATAGAGTTATGTGTAAAATTTGACTAGTGTTAAATTGCATTATATTTGTGGATTTATCATGGATGAGATAGATACTCTTACAGTAGAACAAAGAGAATGTTTTTCATATGGCTGTCATAAGAGGACATATTGCCACAACTTCCATATATAAATCTTGAGTCAAGTTCTTACTGTTTCTTATAAATGATTTTTATCATGAATAATTTCTAACAAAACACATAAATCATGTTTTACACTTATGGTTTGTGATACATTTTTACTCATCCCTTTGTATTTTTTTTCTACCCTTGTCATAAGGACCACTGTGGAAAGAAGCCCATTTCCTCCAATGAGTTTTAATTCATGGTACTTCTGTATCAGGGAGAGGGTTTTCTAATAAATCTTCTGCTACTACAGCTTCTTCCTTTTGCATCCAAAGGTCTGTCTTGAGCCAAGGAAAGAGAAGACTAAGCCCTGGGTTGCCCAGAGAAAATTCCCATGTTTCCTCTTTACAAGGAGACAGGGCACAGAAAGCCAGTTCTAGCTCTAGTGAAAAAGGGTAAATGGAAAATACACATCTCCATCCTTCTCAAAAATGAAATTCATCCTTAACACACAGTACTTTTCAGTGGGATACAGGGTGTTGGGCCCCTTTCAAAGCCTCTCCTTTTCCTCTACCACCAGTGATAGTGGGCCAGGGCACGGTTGACATCAGGAATCTTGAGCATGTCCTGCTTCCTCTTCATCACAGGGCCCTGATTGTGAAAAGCCTGCAGCAACTCATGTGACAACCTCTCTGGCATCAGTGTCTGTGGTGCTCATTCTCTCGGTACTCAGTGATCATCCACTTCATTGCCAGGAAGTGGCAACATTGGTCAGGTAGGGGCACAGGGACCTGATAGAAATGGCCACCCTTGAGGATGGGTATGAGGCCAGTCATAGGCTGACAGTTTTTCAGTGCTTGGTGGAGGATGATTTAGGGGTTGCGTTCAATGGTTGCTTGTTCCTCTGCAGAAGCAGCATGATATTTCTCAAACTGTCTCCTTCTCATGGCTTCCAGAGTCTGGGTTATGAGGGATCTGGCCAGTAGTTTGTTTCCGTCTTTCATCATCATGTTGGTGAATTTACTGATCACTGGGTCTGCAAACACAGACCATGTCATTGTTGCTGAGGCCGCTTTGATGAGCTGAGTCTTCTTGAGCTCCTGCTCAAATTTCTATTCCTCAGTGATCTCAGCCATGGTCTTGCAGCAATGTTCTTTATCAACTAAAGGATCCCTGAGTGCAGGACTATAGAGGCCCCACCACACCTGCGTTAGCCATGGAACACGCCACACAATGCAGGTGACTCTTGGGGCCAGGCTTCCCAGGATCGCACAGCCTTCAGGTGGGGGCTCAGCTCTCTGTTAAGACAATATTTTATGTCAATACAAACACTCAGAAACTGTAATCTATCTCTGCATGAGCTGATGCCTGCGAGGTTTTATAATTTTTGCTAAGAAAATTGCATACCACATTTTCTAGTAGGACTTTACAAACCTTCATATAGATAGAGAAAATGATCTCAGCTATAAAGGAAGGTGCAGCAGGTGGAAAGCATGAGATATTTAGGGTGGGGTTTTAACATATTTGCTACTGTGAAAATTAAAATATTCTCACACATTAATCCACCAGCAAGTACTACGTAGTTGTGATATCCACATGAAGTTGAAGTACCAAGTGCTGGGAACAATAATTGTAGAGGAAGAGTGTAATTGGTGGTCTGACATGCAGCGTCTGACAACATCTGTGTGGTGAAGATGGAGCAGAAGAAGGTTGGCTCTGCCCCCAGCAAAACCCAAGAGGCTCCTGTCTCCATCGGAGCTTGACAGAGAGAAACCTTGAAAACACAAAGACATTTGGAACAGAAATGAAGGACCAATAAGAAGGAAAACAGGATAGCAAGAGATGATGCATTTTACACATATCCCTTTGATGGGTTAAAAGTAGAATGATAATTTCAATGCAAAGTTTAATAGCTGAAACGGGGCTTGTGCTAAACAGTCACTGTGCTCCACACTTTCCAACATCTCGTGAATGGTCTCTCAGAAAGTGACATTTTGGCATTAGTATTGCCTGATGCATTATTTTGTGAGATGAAAACAGAGTTAATGTTTCTAATTGTTCTGTTTCTGTGGCTTGGCGAGCTGATTAGGTCAAGTGCACGTGTTGTTCATGCTCCTTGCTTGGTGGACAAGGATGCTCTTTTGTCTTGCGCTGATGCAAACAGAGCCCAGGGAAGCTCCCACTGAGCAGTCCTTCTACTCCTCTGCCGCATCCCTGCCTGGAATATGTGTTGTTCAGCCCTGGCCTAGAGCTGCCTATATGTGTCTATTGAACTATATTTGCTAATTAACTTTCATCCTTAGGACTGTAGAAGGTTCATCTTTCTTTCAGACAGGATGGTTGAAATTTGTCAGAATATTACTGTACATTATTTTATTATCATTTTCCTCTAAATCCTACATTTTCTTTACATTGTCATCATTATACATTTTATAAACTTCACCTCTGTCACTTTCTTTTCTGTCTCTACATCATCTTAAAATATTATAATGCGTATGATCACAGTATTTCTTTTTGATGACTTGAAAATCCCTGCCATTACGAAATGAGTTTTACATTCTTTGTTATTTTTTTTTACCGTGTATTTCATGTAAGTTTTGGGTAACTAATAAAACTACCAAATATTTTTTCTCAATGTATTTGATAAATAATATTTTCCTAATAATTTTTCTTAAAATTTTTCAAATTTAATTTGGTTTCTACCAATCTCTCACAAAGAGTTAAGTAAATCTCTCACTTTCTCTTCAAGTTATACAGTTTGTACTCCATAGCAAAAAAGTGTTTGCAGTTTTCTAAGCAGTGATTTATTTTAAGTGCACTATTTATACGACATTGAAGTGAAAATTCTTTATAATTTATTTACAAAAAAATTAAATCATTAGCTGCTTCCTTCCATAAACCAGCAGAAATGCACAGCATAGTTGCTGAAAACATCCTGCTTACATTAAATTAATATGTATTTGGTCTATTAAAATAATCATTTGTAAAACTGAATTTAGATATTAAACATATTTGGGTTTCCATAAAGTTTCTTTTATCTAGCTATAAGTACAAAAATGTGCACAGGATAATTCCAGATATGTCATTAAAACCTTGATAGGTTTTTTTATAAATCTTATCATTCCTGGAAAGAGAAAAACATTTTTATCAGAGGATATATAACATTTTGTACTAATGAACACCCATTTCCTTTTACATATATTAACTATTGGAAATGCACTTCGTTTACACTTTGCCTTTAAAGATAACTTGAAAAAATGCTGTCCATGTTCATCCATGTGGAGATGTATAGAAGTTAATAGATATGCGGATTTGCTTTATTTACTAGAAAATGTAAATAAAATCAGTGCTTCAGATTTCATTCCATAAAAATGAACAGTTTGTAACTGACAATGTTTAGTGAAGTTTTAAAAAATTCAAAGGAGACTATCAGTCTTCCTTAACTAAAGAAGAAATGATTTGCACCAAGGATGCTGTGCATCTCAGGAGCTGTTCTGCACAGGCAGACGTTCAGTGAACTTCTAGAATCTCCTGTTAGTGGCCATGGAAACCACACTACGGATGCACTGTAGCCTGCCTTGGATGCCGTGTGATGACTGTATTTAAAGAAACTGTAGGTCCTGAGTGTTGCCAATGAAACAGAGCACAAAATTATTGCTTGTTTGTACCAGAATTGGTAATTGTTCTGCTGGGATTGTTAATTCATAAAATTAATATGCAGTAAGACAGCAGGGGAAAAAGAATCAAAGAGAAGCATCTTCTCATAAGACAGAAGATAGTTCACTTCAGAAACATTAAAACTTTTGAAGAGGCCACATGATTTACAAAACACGCAGAGCCCAACTGAAGAGTAAATGTGTGGAATTTTGTCAAAACTTTCCAACTTAAGATCACTAACATAAAGCATTAAGCGAAAACTATGTGTAATATATAAGTAGACTAAATTTTTTTGAGCTGGAAAATTGGACAAAAACATGTAATCCTATCAAAAAAGATGAAAGCATTAAAATTATATTGCATAATCATCATTAATTGTATTGAAGTTCCTACTAGTCTCATTAAAAATAAAAATGAGTTTTTCTGGCAACAGCATAATTTATCCTAAAGGTTTTTAAATATAGTGAAAGTAATTCAGAATTAGTTGATAAAAAAATTGGAAAAAAACATTGCTACTAAACATAATATATAAAAACACTTAAATTTTAGATTTCAGTGGAACAAATCAGAATAAAAAAGAGGAACAATCTGTGTTTAATCATCTATTTTTACAAATATGGAAATACATATATCCCTTATATCTGATAGTTGTTATTTAAAATCAATAGATAAATATTAAATTCTTTTGTCAAGACGAATGTAAGCTATTCTGAAAGACTATGTGCTATACTCATCTTAATACCAAATGAAAACCAAAATCTCAGAATAGATGTTTTTGGCGGGGGCTACCAGGGATCGAACTCAGGACCTTGTACTTGTCAGGCAAGCACTTATTCCATTGAGCTATCTCCCCAGGCCCTCAGAATAGTTTTAAGGCATAGCAAATATACAAAGTCTAGAGACCCACACTCGTAACCCCAGCACTGGAGGATGTTGATGCAGAAAGCTCACAACTTTTAGCTCCACTTTGGCAACAGAAAAACATAGTCACTTCCTTGACGCTATAAAGCTAAAAAATTATTAAAGGGCTGAAAATGAAGCTCAGAGTGAAGGTCTTGGGTTCAAAACACAGCACCAAGCAAACACAATAATTTATACAGATATCTGTGCAAATGCACACAGTTAGATGACTGTTTTCTCTTCACCTACAGGTTCATATTCGTTTCTCTTATATTATCTGCAAAAATGCTTAATTCAAGCAAAAATCCCTTAAATATTTAAAAATTATTTTCTTAATTATTTGAAATATTTCTGAAGTGTTGAAAATATATAATATGAAGGAGAGCCAGGCAGCTAACTCAGTGGAATAAGAGCTTGCCTGGCAAGCACAAGGTCTTGAGTTTGATCCTTGGTACCCCAACAAAACAACAACAACAACTATATATCTATATCTATATCTATATCTGTATCTATATCTATATCTATCTATATCTATATCTATCTATCTATATCTATCTATCTATCTATCTATCTATACATAGGTAAAGAACAAATCATAGAAAAAAACATGGTTAAAATTACATGGAAATATGTAATTTGGGGCTGGGACGATAGCGCAGTGGTCTAAGCATCTGCCTGGCAAGCAGAAGAACACAGGTTTGATCCCTGGTACCGCATGCTGTTCCAGCCCTGCGCCCAGCCGGCCACTGAAACCAGGTGTAGCGGTGCATGCCTGTAATCCCAGTGCTGGGGGAGGCCGGCACAGGAGAATCACTAATAGTCTGAGCTGAAGAGTGAAACCGTGTACCAAATAAATAAATAGAAGATTTAAAAAAGGAAATATGTAATCAATCTCCTAATAAGATTTAAATATACAAATGAAACTCTACCTGCACACATCAAGTTGCGCTACATTTGGTGTACACATGAGGAAAATAATACTATTTTGCATAGCTTCTGGAAGTGTTTATTATATTTCTCAAGGGTTTTTTGATGAAATCAAAATTACAAAATAATTTTAAATTAAAGATAGTTTAGAATCCAGCCCCGGTCCTTACAAGAATGTAGATCTACTGCAACAATCTATCTTTCTCAAAGATCTGTCTATTATTATCCTCATTAAAAACATGAAGTTGGAAACCAATTTGAAAATCAGGAACATTCAAATTTGGTGAATATCTATCTAGTTCGTTTTGTAAGATACCATAGTATTTAGGCCTAAGAATTACCATAATGATATTGATATGCATAGAACTATGTATCATCATTTCTTATGTAAAATAAGCTGAGGGATAGAGACATAATCCTCTTATTATTAATATATATTTGATATATATTATAATCTCTAAAATATGCAATGTCATATAATCTTTAGAATGGTATGAAAATAATTTATACGTTCCGATGGCATAGATGCACACATGGGGCATATCTTCCTTTATAATATTGCAATTCTAACTTAAAATATAATCTCCTTCTAAAGACAAACATATTTTATATCTGGACATATTTTTATCTTCAATATTCTCTTCATCTAGATTTTAGGAAATTTTGAGGCATTGTCATGGACCCTTCAGGATTTTTACTTAATGCCTAAGGCACCCCGCACATTGGAAACTCCTGGGATTGAAAGGAAGTTGTTTTCAGCCGCCAACTGTGCACAGCACATGGTCAGGAAAAGACTGATGGCCACCATGTGCAGGTGAACACGGACAGAAGAAAGAAAGGAAGAGGGGTCCTTTCTTCTCTCCTCAGGAAGAGAAACACACTTTCTCCAGAACCCTTGAAACATCCTGGAAATCTGATCACACCTGATATCTGACCAGGTTATCATACCTTGCTGTCCCCAGAGTGTGTCAATTCACACCCGGATTATTTCCTCTGAAATCCTTTCAGTTTGGTTAAGCCCGGTCCTCATGACACTTATGTTGTCTCTTGGTAATTCTCCATCCTGACCTCCTTGTTACTGTGCTGTAAACCTCCATCAGCACATGTAGACTTCAGGATCTACCTCAAGATTTCTGCCCTTCACAGCACTGTTACTATACTGATGATTCTTCTCTCATTGCACAAAAGCTTTCTCATTATTTTCCAGTAAATGCAATTAGTAATTCTTACTTTAATAGTTGGAAGAAAAAAAAATTTTTGCCGGAGATTCAGACTGGGTTTCTCCATCTCCTTCATCACATAATTTTCCAGACTTGCTACTAGCTAGCAGAAACAATAAACAGTAACTGTCAGAATCAAAATATTTACCTTAAAGAATCGACATAAGTACATGCATAGAATACATGGTCACCAAGTAACACTGCAGACTTCATCTTCCTTTAAATTTAAGCCTCTGTGTGCACTCTACAAAGATGCCCCTTTTAAGAAAGGAATAAAAAATTCCTTACTTCAAAACGGAAAGATGGAATAAAATGAAAAATAAGTTATAAATGATTCCAAGTATGTATAGAAATGACAGGATAAGAATACAGAGAATATCAATCTCTCCAGTCACAAGAACCTTAATAAACCAATATGAAACATATTTTCAAAAATTATTGGGCAAACTGCCTAGTGTGAGGACATGTGATGTTAATTACAGATAATTGGGACTGAAGCCTGATTTCTTCAGTGCAAAAGCTTTAGCCAACTTTAGGAACATACAAAGCTTTGTCTCAGAAATATGCCACTTCTTCTAATTATCTAAGAACAAAAATTTGAGTAAACATCTTTTCTTTTTTTTTTTTTTACAGTTCTGGGGATTAAACTCAGGGCCCTGCACTTGCCAAGCAAGTGCTTATTCTTCTGAGCTATCTCTTCAGTCCCTGAGTAAACTTCTTATATGTGATAATGCACAGGAAATAGGTACAAATACCTGGGAGCAGAAGATGCCTTAATTATGAACATTGTCTTTTCTACTTCTGGGCATGAACAGTGAGTAAAGAGAACATCGTAGGTCTGCCACCTAACAAAAGACAAGCAGGCAATTTCTTTTGCACAGAAGCACAAATCATCTCCTACAGTCCTCTGAATCTATGATTCCATGCAAATTGTATTTATTAATGATAATGTTAGCTACAGACCTGATGCTGAGGTGTCTGAAAACCAAGAAAATGCAAGCGAAGAAGAATGAAACCAGATGAAGGAATTTCACTGAAACGGCCCTACTAGTCCCGGCCTGGGGTGCAGATGCAGGCAGAATTACTCAGATGAAACCTTTGACTTTGCACAGTATTTGCAATTGGTAGTAAATATCTACACTGAGAAACCAATGGGCAATGCTTCCCCAAGAAGAGGAGCATAAATAGCAGTGTGCATAGGAGACATTTTATGGAAGATGAAGGAAATATTACAGACTTTGGTCTTCAGGAAAGAAGTATTTACTGCTGTCTTAGAGCACTGGGTTCAATCTAGCACTTGGATTGATTATATATTTGAGATCCATTCATTTCTTGCAATGTCAAGTTTGGTATAATCGAGTGTATATAAAATACAGTAAGGTGTGAAGATGCTCTTTCCCTCATAATCTAATCTTGAAAAAGAAAAATAAGATATAAAAAATTCCTTACTTCAAAATGGAAAGATGGGATAAAATGAAAAATAAGTTATAAATGATTCCAAGTATGTATAGAAAGGACAGAATGAGAATACAGAGAGTATCAATCTCTCCAGTCACAAACCCCAGGCATTATTGATCCTGATCGTCAAGCAAAAATAAATAAATGTAAAAGGACACTTACTCTACGATGAGAAAGTCCTTGCTGGGTTTTATTTGGGACGTACCCGTGAAGTACAGACAGGTGTACAGGGAGAAGAATCCTCCGATCACCACGTCTCCATCCTTGTACACCCTGGTGCTCCAGCTTTGAAGACAGTCATCATCAGA
This sequence comes from Octodon degus, assembly GCF_000260255.1. Taxonomy (NCBI): domain Eukaryota; kingdom Metazoa; phylum Chordata; class Mammalia; order Rodentia; family Octodontidae; genus Octodon; species Octodon degus. The sequence continues at coordinate 1,488,377 of NW_004524866.1, read as the reverse complement.
CAGTTTGCATACTGTGAGAGGCAGCTGCAAGAAGAGTAAGATCATGCTCAAAAGGGGCATCTTTGTAGAGTGCACACAGAAGCTTAAATTTAAAGGAAGATGAGGTCTGCAGTGTCACTTGGTGACCATGTATTTTATGCATGTACTTATGTCAGTAGGGAAGAAGTTTATACATGGGAATGGATGGACATGCTTTTCATTTCATCAAAGGTGGATGATTTAACGATCCTGAATTATTTCATCGAAGCCTCAAGGTCCTTAGAGGAATTGTCCACCGTTTTCCCTGAAGCTCTCCATCTGAGGTCTGGTGTCTCTAAAAAACATGCATAGGGAAATGTTTATAGTTCACTTCTCCACCTGCAGGACCATTATTTCACCCTAAATACCTATACGAAGTTCCCAGGAGCCTTCTCTTCTGACCTGGATTTAGTACCAAGCCTTTGCCTGCAGGCTACTTGCATGGATAGCATTTGGGGCAATGAAAATACTTTGCCCCAGAGGATTCACTCTTAGATGTTTTGAAATGACCTGAGGAGACCCAAAGTTGATGTTGAAGATTTGGCACTACACCCAGGCCCCAAAGGTTAAGAAATCACAGCCGCATGCACTCAGGAATCAGTGTGGTACAAAACCCTCCTTGCACTGTCCAGTCTTTCTGTGTGGAAAGTAAAAAGGACTCCCAATCACATATTTATTCCATTTTCTAAAGAATCAGTAACACTGTATTCTGAAATTACAAATTATTTAATGTTAACAAAGAAACATGTTGCATTTCAGAGACCTAAACTTTGACCTTTCCCATTCTATATAGTGCTTTCTAACATGCTAAATCCATGGCTTCACGTGTCATCGTAATCTGTTTCTACAGCAATAATTTGGGCCCACACATTGTTGATGACCTTATGACAACGTAGGAAGTGATTCACTCCAAAGCAAATGCACAAAATTGGAAAGTACTGCCCCATTTTCACCACCAAAAGTATTGGGTTTGAGAGACACACGTAGATCGTTACACCACCATAATTCTGGCAGAATTACAAAGCAATGGAAATATTATTCATGGTTCTATAATGGTTGGGTAGAGAACATTTTGCATTTGTCAAATTTTGATGAATATCTAGCATGAGTTGTGAACCCTAATGTAAGCTTGGACTTGTTTTATTGTTGGGATATCATTCACTTATGAATAATGGTATGCAATAATAGGTGGAATGGCAAAGCAAAAAGAGTATATTTTCATATTAATTACTATAAACTTAAAATATTAACTACTGATCATTACATTTTAAGGAAAACATAATTCCCAAATTGGAACTTACTATTCCATGTCACAACTGAGGTTTTGAAAATCACTTAGTACAAATAAAGATAAAGTGTAAGTGCAAAATGTACAAATTGCAAATCTTATACATAGAAATGAATGCATTAATTCACAATAATATTTTCAGTATTAAATGTATGTTGACATACTAATATGCTCAATCTTTTAAATGATGTAGAATATAAAATTAATAAAGTGAAAGGATCATAGGATCATTCTCTTGGGTACTGCAAGATATACCCAGTACACACACTCAAACACATACACACAGACAAACACACACACTTGCACACACACACACACACAAACACCACACACTCTAAGAGCACATCTAGGGCCACGGCAAAGTGAAATGATTTTATTTCTTTTATTTAAAATGAAAAAAACACTAGGGGGCCAAAATTTAAAGATCCAATCCAGAAATGGGCATCTGAGGATAAAATGAAAGAAGGAAATAAATATATGAAAAAATGCTCCACATCACTAGCCATCCACGAAATGCAAATTAAAACAACACTGAGATATCATCTCACCCTAGAAAGAATGGCTATCATAAAGAAATCACCCAACAACAAATGTTGGACAGGCTGTGGGGGAAAAGGAACCCTTTTCCACTGCTGGTGGGAATGTAGACTGGTGCAACCATTATGGAAATCAGTGTGGAGATTCCTTAGAAAAGTTGGACTGGAAATCTCATTTAAACCAGCTATTCCTCTACTGGGAATTTTCCGGGAGGATCAGAAAACATCATATCATAGGCATATATATGTGCCTATGTTTATAGCAGCACAATTTGTGATAGCCAAATCTTGGAAACAACCAAGATGCTGATCACCTGAGGAATGGTTGAAAAAGATGTGGTATTTTTACACAATGGAGTATTATTCAGCTTTAAAGAATGATAAACTCAAAGCCTTCATATTGAAGTGGATGTCACTTGAACATATACTCATAAGTGAAATAAACCAGACACACACGTGTAAATATATTATAGTTTACCTAGCATAAGAACTAAAAAGAAGAAATAAAAATAGAAAAGTATAATACAAGTAAAAGGAAAGTAGGATCTTGAGGAGTAACTAATCAAGAGAGGGAAAGGATAAGAGCTAGGAAACATGACAATGTCAAGCCATACAGTTATATGTAGAAGATGGGCAAGACACTGATCCTGAGAATCTTCAGAAGATTTTTGAATCTAGCAGTTAATTGGAAAGATTCTCACCCTGACTAACTATATGTACTGATACCTGTGAACTAAGTAACTGCACTGCAGATGGTAATCTATAATAGAAGGTTCATGCTTGGAGTGCCTGTCATTCTGGTCTTCTGAATACGGGCTGCTTGTCATGACATGCCATTTGCTGCTGTGCCGTCTCTCGCATAGATGATTGTTCAAAAAGAAGGGGGTTGTGAATGAAGGCAAGAGATAGGAAAAGGAATATATTGTGGGACTGTCCTGCTTCAAAGTTGTATATGGTTAGATTTTTGGACTTATGTGTAAACATAAGAAGTATATAATTCTTTATGCCTATTTTTAAAAATATATTCTAATTTTTAAATGTTTTTTCATCATATTCTATAGGGACTTAAAGTTCAACATATCAATACTTGATGAAAAATACCTGTTCCATGCTATGCCTAACATGTTTGATATTCGGACAGATAGTGAGGTTAAGGTTAACAGCCTAGGTTATATGGTAATAAAAATATGCTTGTCTTCTGAATGGTTAACAACCTAAGTTTGCAGACCAAAATTAGAGAAAAAGGAGGGCTTCAAGGAAAGCCAACATTTTGGCCCTAGCTTTCCAAGGTCAATTAAGACTCAGGACATATGAGAACTTATACTGTAACGTCATGTAACTTGGTAGTGTCCCAAATTTTCTCATCAAGGAGATTATAGGGCCAAAGAGGAAAGTGATTGATGACATAGAGTGTGCCTAAGGAGAGTCACATGAAGAGAAAACATTCTCTCAGGCTTTCACAGAGAGCACATTGGCCAAGCAATGGCCATGACTCATCCACATGGCTGACACTGAAAAAGGTTTTACAATCTGAGGTATAGGATCTCAGGATAAATCCTGAGGGGATTTCACTGACCTTATCAGACCCAAAAGCTACAACTCTTGTTACATAGTTCCTGCTTTACCTTGGTCTTAACCATCAAGCAGAAAAGTATAAAAATGAAGTATAAGAAGTAAAGCCATGGTGTTATGTTGAGCTGTAGGAGAATTAGGTCAACAATTTCTGACATTGCCAGTGAAGCGGAAGACCCAATACTATTGTGGACTACTGAACTCTTTTAGAATATTTTGCTGAGTTTACACACCTATAATATTTAAATCATGGAACTTAACAAAAAAGGTATACTAATGAATTTCCACTTTGTATCTGTGTGTTCAAAGTGGTTAGGATAGATATATAGTTACATTCTCTTAAAGAATAGAGAGATTTTTTCTAATGGTGTTTGTAAATAGGATATCAAGTCCACATCTTGTACATTAACCACTAAGAAGAATGTATGCAATGAGTTAAATATTGAAACTGCCCTTCTAAAAAACAGAAATGATAAATTTGAGGGTTTTGTGATAAACGAATGCAGCTAGAGAGTATGATGGCAAATGAAATAAATCAGATCCACATGTGTAAACATTGTATAATCTCACTAGTATGAGAACTTGAAAAGTAAGTAAAATTTAAAAGGTACCATAGATACCTATTGTGAAAAGGAAATAATTTGTTCAACAGGAAGGAAAAAATGGAATGAGTAAAAGCACAAATGAAAGAAGGAAAAAAGATATATTCCAGTATATGTGCAAAATGGTTTGGGTAATTGGACTGTCACTTTCTCTGGTCTTTTGAAAGGTGCAGTTAATCCTTTTTAAAATTTCTTCTTCTTCTTCTTCTTCTTCTTCTTCTTCTTCTTCTTCTTCTTCTTCTTCTTCTTCTTCTTCTTCTTCTTCTTCTTCTTCTTCTTCTTTCT
>NW_004524866.1:1482397-1483826 GCF_000260255.1 Octodon degus | reverse complement strand
CCTCCTCCTCCTCTTCTTTTGAACTCTTACAAATTTTATTATTGTTTTATTTTATTTTTCCTTTAAATGAATCTTGCATGTTTATATCTGGTAACCTGAGCAACAACTTTGAAGATAGAATCATGTAATATGAAAGTTGCAACTTTGAAGATAGCAAAAATTATTGAATTCCTACTACTTTGTTTAATGAAATTTTTTATTGTTTCTAATGCTGTTTTTATCAATCACTATTTTGTATTCTTTAAGAAGTATAAAATTAAATCTTGTATCCATAAAAAAATAAATAAATAAAATGAAAAAATCAGTGATTTACTATGCTGTAATATTCTCCTCCAATTTAGGGCTAGAATATTGTTTTAAATTCACTCATGTTTTCATAACAGTTTTTATAAACCCAGTATTTGCAAATATGACAATTTGAATATAGGAATTTCACAGATGAAATAAGGCGAAGACAGGCTCAGTTTCAACACAAATGTTGTCTTAAATAAGCAGAGAAGTGTACCACCCTGTGATGGTGCTGAAGACTGGAGAGATCACACTGCACAGCACAGCCTGGTAATCGTGCTTCCTTATGATTTGCTCTTTATTAATACCTGTGTGGGGTGTATGCAGTTCACAGTCACCCTGAGAAGTGGATACACGTAAGCAATGTAGACAATTTCTCTTCATCCTCTTCACTTCCCACTCCATCTGGCCTCTCTAAATGGGTTTTTCCCATTCCTGTTGTTATTGATATTATTAGTCTTATCTCAAATTAATGACATATAAGGTTTATACTCAATGATTTTTTTAAGCTTCCAGTAATTACATTACTTTATTATACTTATGATTCCTTCTCTTCCATCTTTACCTCACCCATATTCTTTTGGACCTCTTTATATTTGCAAGAGATCTTCCCTTATTTCAATTTGTCTATCCCTTAGTATTCTCTTTATTTTTAAAATCTTAATCAAATGCAAGATCCCACGTAGTTTTAGTATCATGGGACTGGCTTAGTCCACTCCACATATTTTCCAGGTTTATTCATTTTTCTATAAATATCTCAAATTTGTCCTTCAGTGCCAAGTAGTATTCTGTAGTGCATAGACACCACCTTTCCTCCCTTCAGTCCTCTGTTGGTAAAAGTACAGGCTGCTGCCACGATTTTACTATTATTATGAATTTTACTATTATTATAAACACTGGCATGAATGTACCACTATACTGTAATACATTTAACTCTTTGGGAAAATACCTAGAAGAAGGAAAGCTGGGTCACAGGAAATTCATAATCTTAGTTCTTTGGGGATTTTATTAGTTTACAATGCCACCAACAATGCAGGAGGGCTACAATTCACTCCAGACTTGGAAGCATTTTTTATTTTTTTTTTATCATTGACATATACTGGCATACTTTCGGGTGTAAGATAGAATTTTCATTTATTAT
>NW_004524866.1:1473596-1482166 GCF_000260255.1 Octodon degus | reverse complement strand
GAGATGGGTGTTCCATTGCTGTTAAAGAGGCTGTATTTGGAGAAGTCTTTAAAGGGTCTTTTCATACTTGATGTCAGTCCAAATATTGTAGGTACTTGAATTCAGCAAAATAACCCAATATAGTCCAACAGTACATAATAGCAGTGAGTTACCGGCACAACTGGCATTTGTCCAAAGCTTGACTTGAGCCTTTTACAGTTCAGCATATTAAGATAGCTTTATTTTTTGTACTTTGTGGTGACACTTTTCTGCTGGGTGGTTAAGGCCCAGTTAAAGGAAGACCTACATAACTGGTGCTGTACATGGTCCCAGGGTAAATCCTGAGGGGATGTGACTGACCTTATCAGATAGAAAGATGAAACCTTAGTGTTTGTTTAATTTACATTTTTTAGTGGTAGGATGTGTTGAATACCTCTGAATGTATTTGTGGCCCTTTTGTACTTCCTGTGAGAAATTTCTGTTGATTTAATCACCAGTTTCTTTCTTTCTTTCTTTTTTTTTGACTCTTTATTTATTTATTTATTTATTCAAAATTGTATTGATAAACAGATAGCAATGAGACAGTTTCAAATCAAATTGGAAGTACAATTTCAACAAATAACACACTGCATATATTCTTCTTAGTGGTTAATTGCTGTACAAGATGCAGACATGATATCCTATTTACAAACACCATTAGAACAAATCACTCTATTCATTAAGAGAATGTAACTATATATCTATCCTAACCACTTTGAATACACAATTACAAAATGGACATTCATCTGTATACCCCATTTTTTCTAAGTTCCGTTATTGAATATTATAGGTGTGTAAACTCAGCAAAATATTCTAAAAGATTCCAGTAGCCCATAATAACATTATATTGTCTTTTTATTAGATGTTCTAATTTTTTTTTAAATTCATGAACTATTTTAGGTTTTCCTCTGATTTAAAGCTAAAAACAAACATGGCCAGAGTATATCAAGAGCCACAAAGCACAAGTCTGGTGAAAATAGAATTTCACTTACATCGCAATGACAGCATGTTTTATACTTTTCTTATTGAAGAACTTAGTTGGTGGCATTTTCTAGAGCATCACAGAAAAATAAGCAGAGCTTAGATTACCAAGCTTATATAACATCGGCAGTCAGTGGCAGAATAGGCAGTACAAATTTCATCTCCCCTTTCAAGTTAGAAGCTGTTTGGAAAAAAGAAATAGCTTCCATTGGTCAATGTCCTTTGTGTAGAGATGAAGCTTTCCTTCAACCTTATTTCTAGTGTAGCCTTATGAAGTATATGAGACGTGGATGCCTACAGTGACCAAAAGAGCCAAACAGTGTCACTATATATTAGTTAAGGAAAAAATTTAATACAAAGGGATAATAATTATAAACCTAATTGCACCAAACATTACCACATACAACTTCTTTGAGAAGCACTACGGGTATAAAGGATGACATAAATGCATATGTAGTCATAATGGGGACCTGAATCCCCAATGCCAGATATAAACAAATTACTTGGGCAAAAATATCAAGAATAAAACATCAGAGTTGCATAAAGCATGTGACTAAATGGGCCTAATAGTTCTTTTAGAGTGTTCCAGTGAAATATAACAGAATACATATTCTTCTCAGTAGTATCTGGGATATTTTCCAAAAATTCCCCACTACATTGTAGCCCATAAGTCTTGCTAAAGTACGTACAGAACAATCAGAATATTTTATGCATATTATCATATTATAATTTCTTTCATTCTGTCACCTAGTAGTTACAATTATTCAGATACTACATTAATGTCTTTCATAATTTTGAGTTGATTTTTCTTCTAGGTGACAGATAAGATCGTAATTTTTTCATCTTCTGATAGATATCCAGTTTCCCCAAAGCTACTTTAAACCATCTTTCCTTGCATGTAAATTTTTTGGTGTCTTTGGGTTTCCTAAAGATGCACATTTCTTTCTGAGACCTCTACTCTGCTCCATGACTATGTATGTGCCCATAAAACACTGTGATGTTACAGTGGCTCTGCCCTGTCCAAGTCAGGTATTCTGAATCCTTCAGGACTGCTCTTGTTACTCAGCATTGCTTTGGCTCTTCAGGTTCTTGTACACCCCTAATGCTTTAGGCTGCTTCTAATCTTGTGAAGTGCTATGAGAATTGCATTGAATCGTTGCCTCATTTGAGATGAGTATTGACATTTTAAAACTACTGATTATCTCAATCCATGTACACTGGAAGTACTTGCACCTTCCATTTTATTCTTCAAGTTTTTCTTTTGCATTTTATACTTTTTATTGGGAAGACTTTTCGTGATGTTGATTAGGCATTTATTTCTGTCTTTTTAATTGACCACATTGGATTCCCTTCCTGGTTTGTTTTTAATCATCTCATTATCGGTAGAATGAGAAGGAACTGTTCTTTGTAGGGAGATTTTCTATTATGTTACTTTGAAGAAATTTTGGTTTGTTAAGGAGTGTTGATGTTTTGTGTGTTTTATAGGTAGAATCATATTATGAGGAAAAATAATTTATTTTCTCATTTCCTGTTTGAACCTTTTTAAATTTTTTTCCCTGTGGCTTAATTGATCTGCTTAAAATTCAAATACTGTACTTGTTTGAGTCCTGTGAGTACAAAGACTTGCCTTCATACTGCTCTTCTAGAAAGTGTCCACATATTCTATTACTTGCTTCAGGAATCTAGGTAAAGAACAGCTAAATATCTACCATAAATTTCCTGAAGCCAATTTGGGTAAATAGTATTGATGACTCAGTCAAGGTATCAGAAAGTACAAAAATAATATAAAAATTAAAAAGTTAGCAGACACTGAACTTGGTGGAAGGGAAACTTTGCTGCAGTTTCTTATCAGTGAACTCCAGGCAATGTTCTGTGATTCAAAGGACATCATGTGACCCCATGAAGTGGAAACCTTGGAAGGACGAGGGTGGAAAGAAAGACAGAAGGCCAACAATGATGTAACCTTCTGAGGCTAAGCTTCAAACATAGAATATAAGAAAGATGAAGACTGGGTGTGGTGGCACGCCGGTAACCCAAGCACTTGGGAGGCAGAAAATAGGAGGATAACTATCAGTCTGATTTGCATAGCGAGACCCTGCAGAACCTGTATTAAGTACAGAAAAAAAAGAACGATGAAAACATCTACTCTCTTCTCTCATTCAAAGAAAAAGGGAGAGAAGAGGAACAGAATCAACAAATGAATTTGGAAAATTCTTTCTGAGCTGGGGATGAAGGACATAATATAGCGATACAGTGAGCAATGCTGTATTTATCCACAGAGCCCCTGGCCATTATCTAATAATCAGGTGGAAATAGACAAGTGAAAAAGAGGCTTAGCACCAAAGAACAATAATTCCTTGTATGACTTTGTATTGTTGCTACTGATGCGGAAATAAATATAAAGGCAAAAACTCACCAATCAACACATTTTCATTCTTATATACACTATTATTCATTTTGCAAAGGCAAGCAACATGACTCAGTTTGGCAGGCCACACAGGACACACTGAGAGAGAAGGCTGAAGGATAAGGAAAATAGCCATCAGGACAATCCTCTTGGATGTGTCCTCAAGATTATGTCTGTCCAGAGTTTGAACTCACAGTTTCATTCAGAGAAATCCCTATATTAGTACTGTCTGTCTATGGCTTACTGTAGTGAGCTTGGATAAGCACTTCTGTTCCATCTCCCACACTGCCCTGGAAAAAACTGACTTTTTCTTGCCTTCTGCCTGTGCGTCTGATGTCTTATGTCCATATGAAGAATAGGTTAGCAAACATGATTATGCTGGATGTGGTTGAGAATGCCTCTAATTGGCACACCTGAGGCTGGGGCAGAAGGCCAGCCTGGACTACAAAGTGAGTTCAAGGTCAGCCTGAATTGTATAGTGAATCTCTTTTCCAAAAGAGAAAATGAAAGAGAGAAAGAAAAAAAGAAAGGACAGAAAGAAAGATAGAAAGAAGAGAGTTAATTAGCCTCTTAATCTTTATGGAGCATAATTTCATAGACGTCTAGTGACGTGAAGACACAGACAGATTGGATTTCAATCTTGTACTAATACTGAATTTCCATAAATACTATTTGGGGTAATTACAAAATATTGCAGTGGAAGACTCAATATAAGGTTATTTGTGAAGTGATCTCAAAGATTCAAGGAATATGCACAAGATCTGTGCATCATACATTCCCTCAAATACTCAGAATAATTAGGAACAAAACTCGTTGAGGCGGTACCTACTCAGATAGGCAGGTACATTTAAGATAGAAAGTCACATACTTTGGGTCAAGTCTGCATCTGAATGACGGTTTCTAAATCATTGATGGCTTCCTGTATTTAGCTTTGCAGGACAAGTCATTAATTGTAGTGAATTAAGAAACCCACTAAATCTTTTTTAAAAATAATTTTATTCAGAAATAAATAGTAATGAGACAGTTTCAAAACCAGTTAGTAGGACAGTCTTAATAATTAATATATTGCATATTGTTGTATTAGTGTTTATTCATTGTACAAGATGCAGACATGATATCCTGTCTAAAAACAGTATTACAACAAATTTTTCTATTCATTGAATTAAGAGAAAGAAGCTGTATATCTATTTTAACTATTTTGAATATGCAGATACAAAATGATCGTTTGTTTGTATCATTTTTTTGCTTAGGTTTGTCAGAGAAGATTATTCCATTGTCATTTAAATATTATAGGTGCATGAATTCAGCAGAATATTCCAATATAGTCCAGTAGTCCATAACAGTAGTGGGTTTTCCACAAATCTGGCAATGTCAGAAGTTGTTGACTTGAGCATTATACAGCTCAGGATATTAATATGGCTTTATTTTTTATACTTTGTTTTTATACTTTTCTGCTGGATGGCTAAGACCAAGATAAAGCAAGACCTATATAACGAGAAATGTAGCTTTCGGATCTGATAAGCTCAGTCAAATCCACTCAGGATTTATCCTGAAACCCTGTACAGCGGTTTGTAGATCCTTTGTCAGTGTCAGCCATGTGGATGAGTCACGGCCATTGCTTGACCAATTAGCCCTCTGTGAAAGCCTGAGAGAATGTTTTCTCTACATTTGAATCTCCTTAGCCACACGCTACATTATTGATCACTTTCCACTGTGGCCCCATAATCTCCTTGATCAGAAAATTTGAGATACAACTAGAAACTCACTAAGTCTGTAAAACAGTTTTGGGAGTATAGCCATCTTCACAGTGCTTGTTCTTCCTATCCAGGAGCAGGAAATACCTTTCTAATTTCTGAAATCATTCATGATTTCCTTTCTCAGATTACTGTAATTTTCATGGAATAGATTGTTGACTTCTTTAGGTAGATTAATTCCTAAGTATTCATTTTCCTCAGTGCTACTATAAAGGTATTGTTTCTCTATTTTCCCACAGTGTGTTTGTTATCTGTGTAGAGGAATGCTATTGACTTTTGGGTATTGACTTTGTATCCTGCTATGTTACTGAATTTGTCTATTAATTCTCATGCCTTAAGAGGGAGACAGCTCAGTGGACTAAGTGCCTGTTTAGGCAAGTGCAGGACCCAGGGTTTTATCCCTGCCACCACATGTCACACTGGCCCAGCCCCCAGGCACTCTGAATCCACCAGTAGGTCTCAGTGTGGTGTCACATACCTGTGATCCCAGTGCTGAGTAGGCTGACAACAGGAGGATCACTAGGAGTCTGACCTGCATAGTGAAAACGTGCACAAAATACTTTTAAAAAAACTGAATAAGTAAATTAAATAAAGGGGGAACTGAACCAAACATAAAGTTAAATATAAGGATTTAGCATACATTTTGTGACAGGAATAATTTTTTTTTCAAAATAACATTCAAAGTGAAATGGAAATTTTTCCTAGAGTTACCAAATTTAGGACTAGAGAAAAAGTGGAACCATTGATAATTAAGTAAATCTCATGCTGTAATGAAATATGTAACTGAAAATAATAGTATATCTTTACCCCTGAGCTATTATGGATTTCAGAAAAAAACATACACTTCTTAAACTTACAATGGTTTCTAACTGTTAAAATGTGTTTTATCTCTAAAACCATGCAGAGAATTTCTCTCTGGTCTTAACAAAACAATGTAGCACTTGGGGACAAAGATGCAGCCCAGCAGCCCTGCACTGGAGGCCAAGATGGAGAAGACCTCCATGGCCACCATGACCTTTCCCTTGCTGCTGTGGTACACAGGCAGGAAGGTGACCCACACACTGCAGAACACCAGCATGCTGAAGGTCAGGAACTTGGCTTCATTGAATGTGTCAGGCAGGTTCCTAGCCAGGAAAGCCACAGTGAAGCTCACCAGGGCCAGTGAGCCCAAGTATCCCAGGACACAGTAGAAGGCAGTGAGGGAGCCCTTGTTGCAAATAACGATGATGTGACCATGTTCAGAATGAGCATCTGTGTCAATGTAGGGTGGATTTGTCCCCATCCAGACTCCACAGAGAGTGAATTGGATCAGGGTGCAGATGGGGATGATATAATTTGGTGCTCCTGACACCAGCAACTGCCTCATCCTCCTGCCTGGAGCAGTAACTTTAAAGGCCAGCACCACAGTCATAGTTTTGGCCAAGACAGTGGAAATAGCCATAGTGAACACAACTCCAAACGTGGTCTGCTGCAGGATACAGGTGGCTGTGTTGGGCCGGCCAATGAAGAGCAAGGAGCAGAGGAAACAGCAGGTGAGGGAGATGAGCAGGGTGTAGCTGAGAGCCCTGTTGTTGGCCTTGGCGATGGGAGTGTCTCTGTGCTTCACAAAGAGCCCAAGAACAGCAGCTGTGAGAAGAGTGAGACCCAGGGCAGTTCCAGCCAGTGCCTTTCCCAGGGTGTCTTCATAAGCCAGAAAAGTGACGTTCCTTTGGAGGCAGTGGTTTCTCTGAATGTTGGCATACTGATGATCGGGACACGTCACACACTGTTCCATGTCTAGGGAGAAAGGAGAATTATCTGAAAATTAACTAGAAAAACTGAAATTTCAGTTTTTCTAGATACTTCAAAATATCATATAAGAAACAATTCCTGCTTAAACCTGCCATCTTATTCCTTTTTTTTTTCTTCTGTGTTTAGGACAGGGTCCAGAGGGTTTACACGGTCTCACTCCATAGATTGGACTCATAGTGATTCTCTTGTTTTCAGTCTCCCAAATGCTGAGATTACAGGTGTGCACAACCACGCCCAGTCTCAGTCTCCTTCTCAGCCTGCCCTAGGGGTGGGGACAGCACAGAAACCTGAGGATCAAGCCCTGACCCCTGCCCTCTGTCTAAGCAGGTGCTTTAGTCTGCTGAGATGTCAGACCAGCCCTGGCCACCTTGTTTGTGACCACAATTTATCTCCTTTATTAGTCTGATTCATTCATAAATTCAGTTCTCTCTACTCACAAAGAAGAATGCTTCTGTAGAAATCAGTCTCTGTGTTGTTGAGATTTCTCATTTGATCTTCAGGCAATTATACAAAAAACTATCATAATCTCATAACTTCACTGAATCAGATAATTCCAGCAGTATTTCATTTCGGGAAATGTGTGAACTGCCACCTCATACAAGGTCATAATTTACACCAAATTCGTAATTTAATTTTGATTGAAATTACCTAGCTTCACTCTATCAATATTGTAAATTGTGACTCTTCTTCAATGAACCTTCAGTCTGTAAACACATTTTATTCAACCACTTAATTTTTTACTTTTCTTATTTCCTTTATTTTATCATTAATATGTTTCCAAACACTTAAAGAATTTATCAGTATTTCATATTTTAAAATGGAATAAATATCATCGTCTAAATTTCATCTTTGAGGGGCCGGGGAGATGGCTCAGTAGAATAAGCACTTCCCTGGCAAGTGCAACGGCCTGAGTTCAGTCCCCGGTTCTGAAAAAAAAATTAAATTTCATCTTCGAGGGCTGGACAAATAGCTCAGCTAATTAAAGCACCTGCAAGCAGGTACAGGGGCTAGGGGTTTGATCCCCATGCCTGCCATGCCAGCCCTAACTCCCAGGGCACAGGGAGACAGCAATTGAGACTAGGAGTGGTAGCGCCTGCTTGTAATCCTAGCTCTTGGGAGGCTGTAAACAGGTGGATCACTACGATTGTGATGTAGTAGTGAGCCCCTGAACACCCTATAGACTCTTCCCTAAATTACAAATAAGTAAATAAACAATAAATAAATAGATAAATTTCATCTTTGAGTGTTACACGAGTAAATTTTGTATTTCAGCATAAGTAATTCAATCAGAACTTTATAAATTCGTTAATTAATTAGTATTTTATATGTACAAACAACTAACATTAGAAAATCATATAATTTATAGTAAATCTTTTGTCAGAATGGTTTTACTTTTATTTCTTTGTTTCAAAAACTGTATTAGTGGGCTGGCCAGATAGCTCAGGCAAATAAAGCTCCTGCTTAGGCAAGTGCAGGGACCTTGGTTTGATTCCTGGCATGCTATGCCAGCCCTACAACCAAGGCGCGCTGAAATGGAGATTGATACTGGGCATGGGGGCATGTGCCTGTAATCCCAGTGCTTGAAAGGCTGAAAACAGGAAGTCCAATCTATATAGTGA
>NW_004524866.1:1451512-1473496 GCF_000260255.1 Octodon degus | reverse complement strand
TATATATATATATATGAAAATGCAGTACTAGCTATGTCTTTCTGTGTCCTGCTAGTGGAATGTTGTAGCAAAACTGAGTCTGGGGAAGAAACAACACCAAGGATATCTGGAGGCAGGGAGCACCTTTATTTTACACTGGTGGTCCTAGCCGGGTCACTCCCCATCAGCAGAGTCAGGTATCGAGTGCCTGTGGTCTAGGGCTTTTGTATGATGCATAAGCAGGAGGTGCAAAGGCAGGGTAGGACAGCCTGGCTGTGCCCTGAGCAGCTCACAGGGTGAGATCATCAGTAGAGGCAAGATTAAAGACCATCCGTTACCAGACCAGATTAGTGGTCATGGAGATTGTTACAGTCAGACATTCTGCAGTTTTGGTTGCGTTCTCATAGTTACAGGGTTCCAAAAGGGATTGCAGAACCATGAAGCGGTTGGACAGCTAGGTAGTTTCAAGAAGAATAAAGTTTCTAAAAGAGCAGCACTTCTTATACTTCTGGTACAAGTTTTCCTCTTTAGAAAGAGCCCTACGAAAAACAATTTTTTTTCTTGTCCTTGTTTTCCACATCACACGACAAAATGTAATGCCTCCTTTGTGTTCAAGAAATGATATTTATGGAATTAATGCAATTTTCTCCAAATTTTAATTTAGTAAAATTTGCTTTTGTCATTCTTTAGTTTTAAACAACAAAAGATGGTCAATGTATCATAATTTTAGTTATTTTATTTTGCTTTTCCAGGGAAATTAGTGCAATGAAATATAGTCAGTAAATCAAACCTGGTTGGCACCTAGGTCCCCATCACAATTAACCTGCAAAAGAAAAACCAACAGGGTAAGACTGGCTGTTCTACCATTACCCTGCGGCAGGTGAGCCAGACTTTAGCTCTTCCCAGGAAATCACGTGCTCTCCAATGTTCCATTTTTGAAAAGGTGTTTGAGTGATCCATGTTAGTGTGGACTTCAAGGTTTATATGTTTGACCTCTGAGGTTTTAGATACTATAAATTTTTTTTGGAAAATGTTAAGGTCTGACTTTATATCTTAAGACCTATTATACTGTGGAATTTTTCCCATTTTCCCTAGGATAGTTTGCTATTCTCTTTTGAATTTCTCAATTTTAAGTAAATTTTCAAAGGCTGACGTCTACTTCTTCAAACAATGTTTTATGTGGAAGATTTCCTACTCATTTGTACAAATGAGAAATTCATGAATGATGAAGGTTTTATTTTGTGATTTTTCCTGGAAAAATTATGGAAGGTTATTTATATATTTTTTAAATAGAATCAACTTTAGTTTTATTGTCCTATCTATGTATCATCTGTCTTCGTATCAAAATTTCCTTAGTATTTCTTTTCATATTGTGCCTTTTCATCCATTTCATTTTTGTGGAATTCGCTTATTTTTGCTGCTTTCTGATAAAATATTGAAATGCAGAACTCAATCTCATCATGATATCTCTATCAGGTACATGTTTCACTATAAAGTTAGTTTAATTTTCAACCCAAAGCGTTTACAATTAATATTCTCAATTATAGATACTAGAAAGAATTCTTTTGCAATGTGCTACACCCACTTCATTGAAGAATATATTTATTTCTTTCTTTTTGGTTCTGGCATCTTTTTTTAAAAGAATGCACTTAGTACGTGGTCTCCAAGGTCTCCTTACACAAATCGGACACATGGTGATCCTCCTGTTTTCAGCCTCCCAGGCAATAGGATTACAGGCGTGGGCCATCACGTCCAGGCTCAGCCGCCATCTCAGCGTGCCCCGTAGACAGGGCCAGCAAGGCACGTTGGTTATCGGACACTGATCCCTGCATCTGCCTAAGCAGGCACTTTAGTCCACTGAGATATCTGGCTGGCCCAAGAATCTTTTTTTCCTTTTTCAGTACAGGGTATTGAATTCAGGCCCTTGTGCTTGCCATGCAAGTGCTTACTCTACTGAGCTATCTCCCTGACCCTAAAGAATATATTTCTTAATATAGAAGTAACTTATTTGGGATACATTTTTCTCTATAAATTAACATGGAATATACATATCAAATTCCCATAATGCATTATGATTGTATACACCCGAAGTAACCCTCTTGTATACAATATCATCAAACAGTATATTTCAAAACTAATTGACAGTTATGCTAGTCAGATTATAAAACTAAAGCATACACAGCAGAAAAATACATAAAGAATGTAGAGTTGAGAGGCATTTTCCCAGGTCAATTATTTCCAAAGTGATACTTATGGTATTGAAAAATCTTCAATATTATTTTTGTGTGCAACACACAAGATGCATCCTCATATTCTTTGTTTTTTTCAATAATGTTGAGCCTCATTTCATGTACTTCACTTACTGCCAAAATTGGGATGTTTCTATGTGCTGTATGTCTGTTAATCATATCAAGAAATTATCAGAATTTATACCCACATGATATAATACAGATGCTATAGAGTCTGTGAAGAAATTATTATGCATTGAAACATGTAGGGGTCAGGGAGATAGCTCAGCGATCTAAGCACACGCCTGGCTAGAGCTAAGACTCAGGTTCGATCCCAGGTACAACATGCTGCTCTACCAGCCCCATGCTGAGCTGGCCACAGAAACTGGACATGGAGGCACACATCTGCAATCCCAGAGCTGGGGAGGCTGAGACAGGAGGATCACTACAAATCTGAGCTGAATCCTGAGGCTGTGTACAAAATACATAAATAAATAAAGAGTAAAGGAAACAAAACACGTAGACATGGTCTTTTATTGTATCCAATATTCTGTCTAAATATAACTCATACAGCTCAGTGGCACTAATGATTGTTCATGTCCCTATTCAACATGTGAAAAAGTATGACTCATAATAATATTTTTAAATAAGTCTTAGTACAGAAAAAGACACATGGCTATTATATTTTTCACAAAATATATCCTCCTGTTCCAAAGGCCATCAGCTCATCATTCTTTCCACTTAATTTTTTTTTTCTCTGTACCAGGGATCAAACTGGGGACTTTGCCCCTGACAGGCTGGTGTTTATGCAGCTGAACTATGTTCTTTCTTTCCATTTTCTGAGTCAGTACTGAAAGTTTTCTCTTGACGCTGTCTTTCTGAATTATGGTCACATATTTAATGTATCCTGCTCACAAGTACTTTCCAATAGAGAAATAGACTTCCAAAACATTACAATGAGGCCTCATCCAGCTATTCACTGGATCTGCCACCAGGCTACTTGCCTCAGCCTCAAAATCATTGTGCGTTAGCCTCCTAGAACACTGGGATGGCAGGCATGCACCCCAATGGGTTGGGAACATAATGCTATCAGGGGATCTAGAAAAACAAAGAATACAATCCAGGTGTGCTGCCACATGCCTATATTCTCAACTACAAGGACCAGAAATTTTAGTTTAGCCCAAGCAATTTAAAGATAACCTTTCTAAAAATAGCAGGACACATGGCTGAGAATATAGCAGAGTGATAGAGTATGTCTGCAACCCATCGGCTGCAAAGCAAAAGGAAATTAAAAAAAAATACCAAAAACTCAAATACAGTTCAGGGGAAGGTGAGTATGATTTATCACAATATATTGTTAAAGAGTTAAATTGCTAAATAAGGGAAGAAAAATTTTGTCTTTCTTTTTTTCTTCAACACTTTATTCTTAGATTGATTAGAGACACAAGGGAGCTAGACAACTGCTCTAGAGAAGTTACTCTTACCTGTGTCATTAGCAATCTCATTTCTAGAGCAAAGGGTGCAGTCAAAACAACAGGCAGCCTTTCCTTCCTGAGGGGATTTCCTGAATCCAGGAGTGCAGCTCTCACTGCAGGCTGAGCGCGGGGTCTGAGGACAAGCAGATTTGTGTTGGTGACTTCATCTTTCACAAGCAGAGTAAAAACACTTTGTATTAATGCATAATTCAAAATATTTGCTGACTGTCTTATTTATTTAATGGCTAAAATGTATTGATAAAAATCTGGTTAAAAATCTACTTCTTGAAAAAATGATCAAAATCCATCAGAAAGAGGACACATAAGAAATTCTTTCAATTTTAAAAGTGAATTGTTAAATTCTGTGTGTGAGCTTTCCTCATCAAGGATGGTGAAGAAAATACACAAAAATTTCATTTTATTTGTTTTAATGACTCAAATTATGTTTACCAGCAGCATACCTCCGTGCTTCCCATGGCCCACTGTATCATCTCTTCAGACAAAGCCAACTGTTTACCAGGTGGCGCATGGGGGAAAAACTCTCCGACTTTCACCCTAAGTCTCAGGCCTTCGGGAACATTCCAAAAGTTGAGAATATCATACTTTGCATCCACTTTACTGTTCTTGTCTAGATTTACTGGTTCCCCAGCAGGAGTTTTAACCTGAAGTTCCTTCAGAAAGGGGTGCAGCTGAAAAGGAAGCACAACCCTGAGACGACCTCGACAGCAATGTCAGGAAACAAAACCTTGGTGGAAAAGCCATTTTCTTTATCCTTGCTTCGTAATGGAATGTTCACCCTGGCATTGAATGAAGGAGAGTGAATTAAAATATTATAATGTTTCTAAAATGTTAGTTTCAAAAGCTGTTTCAATCAACCCATATAGAATAATGTGTACACGGATGTCAAAAGCTTCCAACTCCTATGTTTCTGATTGTTCTCACATCTACCTGGAAAATGAGATCACCAATAGAAAAATGCTTGTAGAATAATCTTTGGTAAAATATCCACTGTGGTGCTAAACACATTTAGGTTTACAAAAATACATGATATCCAGTTTTCCTTTCTAAGATTTCCTGGGAAAAGTCTATATTTATTAACCCAAAGAAGTTAAAGCATTAAAATCCTTCTGAAACAATGCAATGCTACTGATTCATTTCCATGCCAAAATTTATCTCAACAATGAAATCAGTACAGACTCTTTTGGGTTTTTCAGAAGGATTTTCCTTATTGATTTTAGCACTTGTAGGAAGCCCTATGTAATGATCTTGATAACAGGGTCTGCCTCTCAATAAAAATCACATTACCTGCCAGGGAGAGAACACCGTGTGGTCCACACTTTCTATGAGCTGCATTTGAGCACGTTCACGAAGCATCTCCTGGAGGGCGTGGGCTGTTGCATACACCGCATTGTAGGTATTGAAACTCCCGTCACTCATGGCTGTGTCAAAACGATTCAAAGGCAGCGATGCCAGGGAAGCATTGGGGGTGCAGTCCTTCAGGGAACAGTCAGAGGCAGAGAATGAGCAGTGGAAATTCTGGAACCAGTATCGAGTGAGGAAAGTGTCTTCTGGATATTTGAAGGGGGTTGCTGTTTGGAGAAACTTATTAAAACCAGAAATCTCTTTATGGTGGTGTGAAAAAACGAGGAGCCCATGGAAAGAGTCCAGGATGAAATTTCTCCCAGCCAGGTCTGCGTGCCATTGTGCGTTTGTGACCCAGATTCTCCATGTCACTAAATGGAGCCCTATAAGATGGTTTATGTTATTTAGACTATCACTGTCATAATAAATGATCACCACATTTACTGGAGATATTTCTCTTGTCAGGAAATTTTTCAATTTTGTAAATGGGAGATATGATACAAGAGGGTTTGAGATCAGTGTCACAAAAGCTATACAGATTCCATTCCTGTCCATCTGTCCTCTCACATCTGAAAGGAACTGGAAACCATTCTGGCCTTCAGTGATGACCAGTCCCACCCATGTCCAGCTGAAATGAAGCATCAAGGAGACCATGGCTAGGGCCAGAGAGGTGTGCTTTGGGGCCACCTGGTGGAGAGAAGGAAACTGGCCATTGTCATTGAACTCCGGATTGAAAGTGCCAAAGGTAAGCTGCAAGGAAAATAAAATCAGAAGTTATGCAATGTAACTTGACCTAAACCTCAATGTTGCACATAAAGTGCATTATGAAGTAGCTGAAATACAGATGGAAATACAGATATATAGCTATATTGCAAAAGGAAAAATGATTACTGCCATCTATTTAATCATCTCATTTCCTAAGGTCTAGTTTTAGCAAATAATTGAGCAGACAGAGTTAAAGAAATCTTTAATTTCATCTCTCCAGTCTTTGTAATAAACATAAAGAAAATGTAATTAACAAATTCATTGGGTTACATTGGAGACTGTATATTTTTTGTGACAGACAAACACAGTCCAGCCATTCACCATCTTTGGAACTGCACCAGGAACTGTGAACTAGTGTGACATGATTTTATCCTTTTCCGTCCACCCAGCCTCACCTGTGGAAATTTGTAGAGTTCCAGAAATGGTCCAACTTGAGAAGAAATTGCCCATGGTGATGCTGTTAGTAATGCTATAGACTTAGTGTCTGTCTCACAGCTATAGTTAGGTGTCCCACTTTGTCCTGGGTACAAAATGAGGAAACTCTCTAATATCCTCCAGTAACTGTGAAGAATATTATGGAACTCATATCCCAAGGAGATGTTAGGTAAAAGATGAGGACTCTTATTGATCTCTTCAATGGCAAAAATGAAGGCCAGAACATTCTGGTAATTGCTGGGCACAAGCCTGAAAGGAGAGCAAAGTAATGCAGAGGGAAAAGCCTTCATGCATGATCAGATTCAACCCTGAACAACACCAATTATTAACTGAGTGCTTTGTCTTTCCCTTCATTCATATCATGAGAGCCTAAACTTAAATGTGCTGGCTCTAGGGTTTTGTCTGAAAGCTGACTAACATTAAAATGCTTTGTTTGTGAATTTACCTTAGATGAAATTAATGAATTTCTAGTAGACCAAAGGAAGTACGCTTCGTATGTCTGTCATAGAAGACATATTTCCATGACTTGCACATATAAGCCATGGATCAGTTTCTTGTTGTCTCTTATAAGCACCTATTATCAGGAACAATTTCTAAAATGCATGGAAATCATGCTTTACACTTATAGTCTGTGGATCATTTCTACTTAGTTATGTTAATTCAAAAGTTGATGTCAATACAAACACTCAGAAATTGTAATCTGTCACCCCAAGAGTTGGTACCTTGAAGCTCTTAGGATTTTTGTTAATCAGAGTAACATAATACATGGTAGAGCATATCTTGACTAACTTCCATAGAAACTGAAGAAAACAGTTACAAATATTCAGTAAAGTACAGCAAGTGGAAAAGCATGAGATGTTTAGGATGGGCTTTTAATATATTTTTACTCTGAAAAACTACAATGATCTCACACATTAATATACCAGTAAGTCCTTCATATTTGTGATTTCTACATGAAGTAATAATAGACACTGAGAACAATATTGCTAGGTGAACAGTGAAAAGGTAAGAAAAGATCACAAGAGTACCCAAATATATGCCCGAAAAACTAATTCATCACCTTCAAGATGATAAACTACGTGAGACTAATAAGCATCAATGAGAAAGAAAGAGTCAATACAAATGATATAAAAAGGATATGGGCAGAAGTAATAGTAGAAAACCTCCCAAAGATGAGGAAACAATCTGACATTCATGTAACCAAAGCATACAGGGCACCAAATAACTTCAACACAATTAGAAACACATCAAGATATATAAGAGTCAAAATCCAGGAAATACAGCACAAGAACAGTATACTGAAAGCTGCTAGAGAAAAGAAACATCACATTTAAAGAAAAACCCGTCAGGATAACAGCAGATTTCTCTTCACAAACCATGATGGAAAGAACAGCATGAAGCAGGGTACTTCAAGTCCTCTATGAAAAAAAAAAAAAATTCCAGCCCAGACAACTATATTGCACAAAATTCTCTTTAAAGTTTGAAGGAGAAGTCAAATACTTCAATGACAAAGAACAACTAAAGAATTTCATTATGACAAAGCCAACCCTAAACAGACTACTAAAAGATTTCTGAGAGAGGGACCAAAATAATCAGAACTCCACGAACAAGAACAGAAGTATCCCACTAAATGTGGGGAACATTTAAACACAGGAGAAAAAGGAGTAAGCAACAGCAGGTAAATAACAGGTCTAAAGTAAGTCAATACATCTCAATTATAACCATCAATGTTAATGGACTCAATTCACCAATTAAAAGAAACACACTGGCAAAGTGGATTAGGAGACAAGATCCAACAATCTGCTGTATGCAAGAAATACACTTAACTCAACAGGAAATTCATAGGCTGAAAGTCAAAGGATGGCAAAAAGTATTACATGCCCCAGCACCTCAGAATAAAGCAGGGTTAGCAATCCTGTTCTCAGATAGTCTCCACTTCAAACCAAGAATGATCAAATGAAATAAAGGAGGCCACTATATACTGGTTAGGGGAAAGATTCAAGAGGAAGAGGTGACACTCATAAATATGTATGCAATAAACACGGGAGTACCCAACTATATAAAACAAATATTAATGGACACGAAAAATCTAATATCCAAGACCACAGTCTTAACAGGAGACCTTAACAACACTTATCTCAAAAAGATAGGTCAACCAGACAAAAAATTAGCAAAGAAGTAGTAGAATTGAACCAGAGATGAAAGAAATGGACTTAGTAGAAATGTACAGAGTGTTCCACCCAAGGACAGCTGAACATACATTGTTTTTTTCACCTGCACGTGGGCCATTTTCTAAAATAGACCACATAATTGTCCTTAGATCATTATTAAGTATATGCAAGAAAATAGAAATTATGCCATGCATGTTATCTGACCACAGTGCAATGAAACTGGAAATAAATGACAAAAGAAACCAGAAAAAAATCCCATAAATACATGGAAATTAAACAACACTCTACTCAGGAACCAATGGATCACAGATGAAATTGAACGAGTAATTCAACAATACCTACAATTCAACAAAAATTCAAGCAAAACATATTGGAATTTATGAGATGTGATGAAAGCAGTTCTTAGAGGAAAATTTATAACTGTGAACTCACACATTAGGAAAACAGAATGGGAACAAATAAAAACCCTAATGTTGCACCTCCAACATCTACAAAGGGAGAGCAAACCAAACCCAAAGCCCAAACTGGGAAGAAATCATAAAGCTTAGAGCAGAAATTAATTCAATTGAGATGAGAAAACATTACAAAGAGCTGGTTCTTTGAAAGATTAAATAAAATTTATAAGCCCCTAGGTAACCTCATCAAAAAGACAAAAGAAAAAAATTGTAATACAAGCAATAAGGAATGAAAAGAGTGTAATTACCAGAGTGTAATTACCACAGACCCAGTGGAAATTCAGAAGATTATCAATGGCTGCTTTGAGAGTCTTTACTCTCACACAGTAAAAGACACAGAAGAAATGGACAGATTCCTGGAAAGGTACAAATGCCCACAACTGAATCAAGAAGATATAACAACTCTCAATAACTCAATCACAGCAAATGAAATATAAAATGTATGAAAAACCTACCGACAAAGAAAAGTCCAGGTCCTGATGGATTCACAGCTGAATTCTACAAGAAATTTAAAGATATAATCCCTATACTCCTCAAACTCATCAATGAAATTGAAAAGTAAGAACTCATCCCAATATCATTCCTGAATTCAAGTATTATACTGAAAACAAAACCAGGGAAAGACACATCTAAAGAAGAGAATTATAGGCCAATCTCCCTCATGAACATAGATGTAAAAATTCTCAATAAAATCCTAGCAAATAGAATACAGTAAGTCGTGAAAAGGATTATACACCCTGACCATGTAGGATTCATTCCAAAGATGCAAAGATGTTTTGATATATGCAAATCTATAAATGTAATACACTATATCAGTAGAGCCAAATCTAAAAACCACATGATAATGTCAATTGATGCATAAAAGGCTTTGGACAAAGTCTAAAACTCATTCATGATCAAAGTCCTTCAGAAAATTGGAATAGATGACTTCTACTTCAATCTGATAAAAGCCATCTATGACAATCCAAATGGCGAACATAATTCTAAATGGGGAAAACCTGAAATCTTTTGCTCTCAGATCTGGCACTAGACAAGGATGACTCCTTTCACAACTCCTATTCATTATAGTTCTGGAATCATTAGCTCGAGCCATTAGACAAGATAGAGAAATAAAAGGAATAAGAATACGTAAAGAAGAAGTTAAATTATCACTATGTGCAGATGACATGACACTTTATTTGGAAGAACCGAAAAACTCCACCAAGAAGCTACTAGAATTAATACACAAATTCAGTAGCACAGTAGGATGCAACATCAATACCCAAAAGTCAGTAGCATTTCTCTATACAGACAGTGAAACAGAGAAAAACACACTGAGAGTGAAATTAGAGAAAAAATAACTTTTACAATAGCACTGTGGAAAATGAAATATCTTGGAATTAATCTAACTAAAAAAGCCAAAGATCTTTTCAATGAAAGCAATTCTTAGAGGGAAATTTATCACTGTGAACTCACACATTAGGAAAACAGAATGGGAACAAATAAACACCCTAATGTGGTACCTCCAACATCTAAAAAGGAAGAGCAAACCAAATGTAAAGCCCAAAATGAGAAGATATCATAAAGCTTAGAGCAAAAATTAATTCAACTGAGATGAAGAAAACGTTAAAAAGAATTTCAATGAGAGTGAAATTAAAGAAAAAATACCTTTTGCAACAGCACTGAGGAAAATGAAATATCTTGGAATTAGTCTAACTAAAGAAGTCAAAGATCTTTTCAAGGAAAATTGCACTGCTCTGAAAAAAGAGATTGTAGAGGATTTCAGAAAATGGAAAGATATTCCTTGCCCCTGGATAGGAAGAACCAACACTGTTAAGATGACCTTACTTTTCCAAAATTGCTATACAGATTTAATGAAATCCCTGTCAAACTACCACCAACATAAATTGTAGAACTAGAAAAATCATTCCTAAAATTTATTTGGAACCAGAAAAGACCTAGAATAGAAAAGGTAATCCTGGGCAACAAAGACAAGGCAGGAGGCATTACAATTCCTGACTGGAAATTATACTACAAAATTACTGTGGTAAAATCAGCATTGTAGGGGCTGGAGAGATGGCTCAGTGGTCTAAAGCACCTACTTGGAACAAGCTTGGCAAAGCACAGGGACCGCGGTTCAATCCCCCAGCACCAAATGCCAGCCAGCCCCGCCCCCAGGTGGGCTGAGCTGGCCACACACACACACACACATACACACACACACACACTAAAGGAATAAATAAATAAATAATTAAAAAATCAGCATTGTATTGGCAATGAAAAAGACCTGTGGATCAATGGAATAGATTAGAAGATGTGGAAGCCTCTACGAACACACTCAGCCACCTTACCTTTGAAAAGGGGTCAAAGATTTCTAATGGAAGAAAGATAGCCTTTTTAACAAATGGAGCTGGAAAAACTGGCTCTCTACATGCTGAAAACTAAAACTTGACCCAGGTCTATCACCATGCACTAAGCTAAAGTCAAAATGGATTAAAGATCTAAACATTAAAACATAAACACTAAATCTCTTGGAGGAGAAAGTAGGAAGAACTCTTGCTGATATAGGGTAGGCAGAGTTCATGAGCAAAAATGAACTTGCACAGGTAATACTACAAAGAATTAACAACTGGGACCTCCTCTTATTGAGAAGTTTTTGCACATCAGAAGAAGTTCCCAACAACTTGGAAAGAAAACACACAATTTTGGAAAAGCTTTTGATAAATAAGCACTCAGACAAACATCTGCTCTCTAGAATTTATAAAGAACTAAAAAAACATTAGGGCCCCAAAATTTAAAGACCCAATCCACCAATGTGCGTCTGAGATGAACACACACTTCTCAAAGGACAAAATTAAAGAAGAGAATAAATATATGAAAAAAAGCTCCACATCACTAGCCATCCATGAAATGCAGATTAAAGCAACACCGAGATACCATCTAACCCCAGAAAGAATGGCTATCATAAAGAAATCAACCAACCACAAATGTTGGAGAGGCTGTGTGGAAGAAGGAACCCTTCTTCCCTGCCAGTGGGAATGTAGACTGGTGTAACCATTGTGGAAATCAGTGTGGAGACTGCTTAAATGATTAGGTCTGGAAATCTCATTGAAACCAGCTATCTGCATACTGGAAATTTGGAAGAGGAGCTGAAAACGTCATATCATAGTGATATATTTGGACTTATGTTTATAGCAGCACAATTTCTGATAGTGAAATCTTGGAAATAACAGAGATACCTGTCACCTGAGGAATGAATGTAAAAGCTGTAGTATTTTTATACAATGGAGTATTTCTCAGCTATAAAGAATGATAAACTCGAATCCTTTATATTTAAATGGATTTCACTTGAAGATATACTCATAAATGAAATAAACCAGACCCACATGTGTAAATATTGTATAGTCTCCCTAGTATGAGAATTCAGAAGAAGAAATAAAAATTGAAAGATATAACAGAATTAAAAGGAAAGCGAGAACTTGAGGATTAGACAATAAAGAGAGGGTATGGAGAAAAGCTAGGACACATGACGGGGGCAAAGCCATACATTTATATAACAAGATGGTTAAGGCAATGATCCTGAGAACCTTCAGCAGGTTTTTGAAATTAGCAGTTAATTGGTAGGATTCTCCACCTGACAAACTATATATGCTGATATCTCGAACTAAGGAGCTGCAGTGAATATAGTAATGTATAATGGTAGGGTCATGCTTGGTATGCCTATCATTCTGCTCTTCTAAATATATTTTGCTTGTCATGACATACCAATTACTGCCATACTCTCTTAAGTACATGTTTGCTTAAAAAAAGGGTAATAGATGAAAACAAGAGACAAGAAAAAAAGTCACAAGACTGTCCTGTGACAAGCCTGTATATGGTTAGATTTCTAAATTTCTTTTTTTTAATTTTATTTTATTGAGAAACAAATAGCAATGAGACAGTTTCAAAACTAATTAATAGGACAGTTTCAATAATGAATACATTGTACATTGTTATCTTCTTAGTGGTTATCCATAGTACAAGAAGCAGACAGGATATCCTGTCCAAATACTATTAGTACAAATCTTTCTTGTCATTGAATTAAGTGAAAGTGGCTGTATATTTATCCTAACTATTCTGTATATACAGATACAAAATTGTCCTTTCTTTGTATCCCCCTTTTTTGTATAGTCCTGTCAGAGATGGGTTTTCCATTGACATCTAAATTCCATAGGTGCTGTGCAAAAATATCAAGATTTGATGGAAAATACCTGTTCCATGTTATGCCTAAGATGCTTAATATTCACACACATAGTGAGGTTAAGCTCAACTGCATATGTTGTAGGGTAATAATAATAAGCTTCTGTTCTGAATGGTGAACAACCTAAGTTTGCTGACCAAAAATTAGAGAAGCAAAGGGATGCAAGGATAGCCAACACTTTGGCCCTAGCTTTCCAAGGTCCGTGAAGACTCAGGACATAGGAGATCCTATAGTGTAACACCATGTAACTCAATTGTGTCCCAAATTTTCTGATCAAGGAGATTATGGGGCCACAGAGGATAGTGATCGATGATGTGGAGTGTGCCTAAGGAGCATCACTTGGAGAGAAAACATTTTCTCAGACTTTCACAGAGAGCAAATTGGTCAAGCAACGGTCGTGGCTCGTCTGTGGCTGACACTGACGTAGGGTCTTCAAACTGCAGTACAGGATTTCAGGATAAATCCTGAGGGATTTGACTGACTTTATCAGATACAAAAGTTACATTTCTTTTTCTTTCTTTCTTTCTTTCTTTCTTTCTTTCTTTCTTTCTTTCTTTCTTTCTTTCTTTCTTTCTTTCTTTCTTTTTTTTGCGTAACCTGGGATTGAACTCAGGTCCTTGTGCTTGCCAGGGAAAAGTGTATTCTTACTGAGCCATCTCCCTGGCCTTACATTTCTTGTTATGCACGTCTTTCTTTATTTTGGTCTTAATCATCCAGCAGAAAAGTATAAAAACGAAGTATAAAAAGTAATTTCATATTAATATTCATACTAATTGAGCTGTGAAAAGCTCAAGTCAACAACTTCTGATATTGCTAGTCTTATAGAAAACCCACTACTATTGTGGACTACTTGAGTATATTGGAATATTTAGCTGAATTTACGCACCTACAATATTTAAATGACAATGGAATGCCCTTCTCTGACAAAACTAGCAAGAAAACAGGGATACAAACGAACAACAATTTTGTACATGTATATTCAAAATAGTTAGGATAGATATATAGCTGCATTGTCAATTCAGTGAATAGAGCGATTAGTTCTAATGGTGTCTGTGGACAGGATATCATGTCTGCATCTTGTAAAATGAATGATCATTACGACAACACTATACAATGCATTAATTATTGAATCTGTGCTATTAATTGGTTTTGTAATTGTCTCATTTCTATTTGTTTCTCAATAAAATTATTAAAAAATTCTGAATTCAAGCAAAACTTCCTCGATATATACAAATATTTGCAAACATATGTTCGTTTACCTAAATATATAACACATTTCTGAAGTGCTGAAAAGTATATAATATGATGGAAAAACTGGTAAAGGGCAAAGCATGGAATAAAATAGGATGAAGATTACCTGTAAATGTGTAATAATTATCTTCATAAAATTTAAATGTATCAATGAAAATCTATTTGTGCACATCAAGTTGTGTAACACTTGCTGAAAACATGTTGAAAATAATAGTATCTTGCTTAGCTGCTGGAAATGTTCATTATGTTTCTCAAGGTTTTTTCTTTTTTGATGCAATGAGCAAAGTAATATTTAGTCTTAGGTATCATAGATCCATCCATGGGCCTTGAAAAAAATCTAGATCTAGCTGCAGCAATCTATCTTTCTCTAAGATCTATCTATTATTATTCTCATAAAAACATGAAATTAGAAACCCATTTGCAAATTAGGAGCATTAAAATTCAGTAGTAATAAACTTTGTTAGCTTCATAATATACAATATTGTATAGACATAAGAATGATCATAATGATATCGATACTTATAAAACCATATATCAGTCTGGGGAGATGGCTCATTAGAATAAGTGCTCCCCTGGCAAGCACAAGGGTCTAAGTTCAATCCCCATTTCTGCCGATAATATAAAAAATAATTAAAAAATACTATACATCTTTCTTTCTTTCTTTCTTTCTTTCTTTCTTTCTTTCTTTCTTTCTTTCTTTCCTTCTTTCTTTCTTTCTTTCTTTCTTTCTTTCTTTCTTTCTTTCTTTCTTTCTTTCGTTCTTTTTTTTTGAACCCGGGATTGAACTCAGGCCCTTGCACTTGCCAAAGTAGTGTTTATTCCACTGAGCCATATCCACAGCCCCACATCATTGTTTCTTACGTAAAATGTGCGGATGGATAGAGACAGAATCATCATACTATTGATATATATGTTATATATATTATAATCTCTAATATGCATATAATATAATATATTTTATAATTTCTAGAATATAATAAAAACTGATTTATTCCTCCCATGGCTATTGCATATATGCACGCATGGATTATGTTTCTTTATAATATTACAATTTTAATTGAAAATATAATCCTTAAAGACAAATACATTATTTTAAATCTGTACATATTTTTGTTTTCCAAAGTTCTCTTCCTTTCCATTTTGATATTAGGATATTTTAAACTATTGTCATGGACACTTCAAGATTTTTATTTAATGCCTAAGGCGTCCTGCATGTTACGAGGTCCTGCGATTGAAAGGAAGATATTTTGAGTCACTGATTCTACACTGCACATTGTCAGGAAAAGACTTAGCTGTCAATGTGAACAGGTGAACACAGACAGAAACAGAAAGGAAGCAGGGTCCTCTCTTCTGTCACTAGGAAGAGAAACAAACTTTCTCCAGCACCTTCTAAATATCCTGGAAATCTGATCACACTTGGTATCTGACCAGGTTTTCATTCCTTACAGTCCTGAGTGTGTCAAATCACACTGAAATTACTTTCTCTAAAATCTTTTCAGTTAAGCCCAATCCTCAAGACACTCGTGTGGTCTCAGTAATTTTTCATCCTGACCTCCTTGTTACTCTGCCTGTAAACTCCCATCAGCACATGTAGACGCCAGCATCTACCTCAACTTTTCTGCCCTTCACAGCACTGTTGACATACTGATGATTCTTCTCTGATTGCACAAAAGTTTTCTTATTTTTTTCAGTAAGTGCCATTAGTAATTTTTTACGTTACAGTTTTCAGGAGATTAGGACTAGATTTCCCTAACTCTTTCTTCAAATAATTTTTCTGACATGCTACTAGCTACCATAATCAATAAACAGTATCTATCTCAATAGAAATATTCATCTTAAATAAATTTATAAATAACATCAAACCTATTTTGGAAAATTATGTGGGGAACATAATGACCTATGATATTAATTACAACTAATTGTGGCTAAAGACAGATTTATTGAGTGTAAAATCTTTAGGCAAAATTTGCAGCATAGCAAACTTGTCTCAAAAATATACCAAAATCTTAAAATGACCTAAGAACAAAAATATGAGTAGACCTCTTATGTGTGGTAATGCATATGAGACAGGTAGAAACACTTATGGCAAAAGATGTTCTAATTCTTTTTTTATTTCTTCCCTCAATTTTATTGATAAACAAATAGCAATAAGACAGTTTCAAATCAAATTGGTAGGGCAGTTTCAATAATTAACACATTGCATACATTCTTCCTAGTGGTTAATTGCTGTACAAGATGCGGACTTGAGACCCCATTTACAAACACCGTTAGAACAAATCACTCTATTCATTAAGAGAATGTAACTATGTATCTATCCTAACCTCTTTGAATACACAGATACAAAATCGACATTCATCTGTATCCCCTTTTTTTGTTAAGTTCCGTTATTTGAATATTATAGGTATGTAAACTCAGCAAAATATTCTAAAAGAGTCCAGTAGTCCATAATAGTATTGGGTCTTCCACTTGACTGGCAATGTCAGAAATTGTTGACATGAGTCCCCTACAGCTCAACATAACAGCATGGCTTTACTTCTTATATTTCGTTATTATACTTTTCTGCTGGATGGTTAAGACCAAGGTAAAGCAGGACCTATGCAACAAGAGTTATAGCTTTGGGTCTGATAAGGTCAGTGAAATCCCCTCAGGATTTATTCTGAGATCCTGTACCTCAGATTGTAGAACCTTTGTCTGTACCTACCGGCAAAGAAAAGTCCACGTCCGGATGGATTCACAGCTGAATTCTACAAGACATTTACAGAAGATGTAGTCCCTATACTCAAACTCTTCCATGAAATTGAAAGGGAAGCAATCCTCCCAAAATCATTCAAAGATGCCCTAATTCCTAATGCTGCCTTTCCTATTTCTGGGCATGAACAAGTAGCAAAGAAAACATTGTAGCTCTACAACCTGAAAAAGGCCATAATCAAATATTATTTTGGTGATATCTCCTTCACAGAAGCTCAAACCACCTCCTACAGTCCTCTCACTCTATGATTCCATTCAAATTATATTTATTAATGATAATGTTCGCTTCAGAACTGATGTTGAGATGTCTGAAAACCAAAAAAAAAATGCAAGTGAAGATGAAAGAATTCGAAGAAGAAATTTCCTTGTTAGTCCTTGCTTTAGGTGCAGACAAAGGAAGAGAGAGTCACTAAGGGGAAATCTCGACATACATAAAACTTGCAAGTGTAAGTGAATATGTACAGGGAGACCTGCCCAAGAATGAGGAAGATGAAGAGCAGCACGTGTATGAGATATTTCATGCAAGATGAAGGAAACATTACAGATTGCGCTCTTTAGGAAATAAATAATTACTTCTATCTTATAGCACTGGATTCAATCCAGTGCTTGGAATCAATGAAACTGGCAATGCGTTAATGCCATGATTGCAAGTTAGGTATAATCAATTGTATATAAAATACAGTAGGTTGGAAGATGCTCTGTCCTTCATAATCTAATCTTGTAAATGGAAAGGTGAAGCATCAAAAAATGAGTTCCTAATTTTAAAACTGAACGATGAAACAAAATAAAAATGAAATTATGAAGGCCACTGAGATAGCTCAGTGGACGAAGTGCCTACTTTCGTAAGCTCAGGGACCATTGTTCGGTCCCTGGGATTGCATGCTGCACCGGTCCCACCCCCAGGCACACTATCTGGCCACCATGACTGTGTGGGTTGGCTCACACCTGTAATCACAAAACTGGGTAGGCTGAAAACAGGTTAATAACTATGAGTCTGAGCTGCATAGTATAAGTTCCAGTCACGCCGCAACATCTCGTATGCCGTCTTAAAACAGGTTAATAACTATGAGTCTGAGCTGCATAGTATAAGTTAAAAAGATTATGAACAATTGTGAGAGAGTATGAACAGAAAGGACAAGATAAGAATACAGAGTATTGATCTCTCCATTCAGAAATTTTAGGCATTATTGATCATGATTATCAAACAAAAATAAATAAATAAATGCAAAAAGGCACTTACTGTACAATAAAGAAGTCCTTGCTGGGTTTTATGTCAAAGATACCTGTTAAGTATAAACAGGTATACAGGGAGAAGAATCCTCCAATCACCACATCTCCATTCTTGTACACTCTGGTGCTCCCGTGTTGAAGACAGTCTTCATCGGACACATTGTACACAGTGAGAGGCAGCTGCAAAAAGAGTAAGATCAAGCTCAAAAAGGGCATCTTTGTAGAGTGCATACAGTGGCTTAAAATGTAAAGGAAGATGAGGTCTTTGACATCACTTGGTGACCATGTATTCTATGCATTTACTTATGTCAGTAGGAAAGCAGGTATATAGGTGGGAATGGATGGGCATGGGGTTTATCACTTCAGCAAAGATGGATGCTTTAATGATTCTGACTTATTTCATCCAATCCTCCACGTCCTTAGAGGAATTATTCACCATTTTCCCTGAAGCTCTGCATCTGAGGTCTGGTGTCCCTGTTGAAAAAACACATTGGGAAGTGTGTATAAATCACTTCTCTACCTCCAAGCACCTTTGTTTCACCCTAAATACTTACACCAAGTTCCCAGGATCCTTCGCCTCCTATGTGGATTTTGTCCCAATCCTTCACCTACAGGCTATTTGCATGGATAGCATTTGGGGTGATGTAAATGGACTGCAGCAGAAGATTCACTCTTACAATTTTTTTTAAATGACCTGGGGAGACCCAAACTTGGTGATGATTTGTCATTACATCCACCCCGCAAGGTTAAGAAATTATAGCCGCATACACTTAGGAATCAGTGTGGCTAGAGTACCTTCCCTGCATTGCGCAGTCTTTTGGAGTCTTGTGTGGAAAATTAAAAAAAAATAATTCCCAATAAGATATTTACTTCATTCTCTAAAGAATCACTAATTATATATATTCAGAAATTCTAAACTATTCAAGGTTGTCAAAGTAATATGTTACATTTCTGAGAACTTCCCCATTCCATATGGTACTTTCCAACATGGTAATTCCGTGGCTTAATATAGTGTCATAATCTGTTCCTACAACAGTAATTTGGGGCCCCATAATGTTAATGCCTTTATGACAACCTAGGAAGTGGTTCACTCTAAGCATAGGAACAAAATTGCAAAGTACTGCTGCATCTTTCACCACAAAAATATTGGGTATGAGAGTCACACAGGTAGACCATTACACCACCAGAGATCCAGGAAGTTTACAACACAAAGAGGTTACTATCTGTGGTTCTGTAATGGTTGGATACATAGTATTTTGTGTTTATCAAATTTGAAAGAATATCAAGCGAGAGTTGTGGACCCTAATGTATAGTTGGACTTTGTTTTACTGTTGGAATATTATTGACTTATGAGTAATGGTATGCAATAATAGTTGGAATGGTGAAGAAAAATGGAATATATTTTCCTATTAATCATTGTAAACTTAAAATATTAACAACTGGTCATTACTTTTTAAGGAAAACATAATCCCCATTTTGATACTTATTATTCCACAACACACTTAAGGATCTAAAAACTATTTACTGTAAACAAAGATAAATTGCAAATGCAAAATATACAAACCTCAAGTCATACATAAATATAAATGCAGAAATTCATAATAATATTTTAATAATAAATGTATATTAATATATCAGGATGTTCAATATATTAACTGATGTATAATATAAAATTAATATTTTAAAGTGACAGGATTATGGGATTAGTCTCTTGGATACTGAAAGATATGCCTATTATACTCAGTCAAACATACACCCCCACAGAAATACATGCACAGATACACACACACCCACCACACAGACACACAGACACACACACACACACACAAAGATAGTTTCTAGGACCATTGCAAAAAGCAATGCTTTTACGTTTTTTTTTTTCATTTAGAATGAAAAAAAATCAATGATATACCATGCTGTAGTATTCTCCTCTAATATAGGGTCAGATTATTATTATAAATTGAATTGTATTCCATAAAAGTTATTATAAACCTAGTATTTGTCAATATGACTTTATTTGAGTTGAGGGATTTCGCAGATGCAATAAGGTTAAAATAAGACGGGATCAATTTCAACACAAATGGTACTTTAAATAAGCAGAGAAGTGTACCGCCCTGTGATGGTGCTGAAGACTAGAGAGATCACACTGCGCACTACAGACTAGTAATTGTGCTTTCTCATGATTTGCTCTTTATTAATACCTGCGTGTGGTGCATGCAGTGTACACTCACCTAGAGGAGTGGATGCATGTAAATAATGTGGGCGATTACTTTTCATCCCCTTTCCTTCCATATCCATCTGTCCCCTCTAAATGGTCTTTTCCCATTCTCATTGTTACTGATTTTATTAGTCTTATTTCAGTTAATGACATAAAAGGGTCATATTCAAAATTTTTATTAGATGCCAGTACATTACCTTACTTTATTCTAGTTTTGGTCCCTTCTCCTCCTTCTTTACTCTCACCCTTGCTCTTTTGGATCCCTTTCTATTAGCAAGAGATCTGCCCTTATCTCTTTATCTATCCCTTAGTATTCTCTTTCTTTGTATTTTTATCTTAATTGTATTCAAGATCCAACTTAGGTTTAGTGTCCTGTGTGCGGCTAAGTTCACTCCACATATTTTACAGGTTTATTCATTTTTCTATAAACGTGTCAAATTTGTCCTTCAGTGCCAAGTAGTAGTGTTCTGTAGTGCATCGACATCACATTTCCTACCTTCAGTCCTCTGTTGATAAACATACAGGCTGCTGCCATGATTTTACTATTATTATGAATTTTGCAGCTATGAACACTTATGTGCATGTAACATTATAGTGTGATACATTTATTTTTTAAAATTGTTCAAAACTTCTTGTAAAAATAAAAAAAGCATGTACATAAAATATTAGTTATAGAAGAATATTTTATTCCACATTAGAAAAAAAAAAAGACCAAGTATGTAAAAACTAGACTAATTCAAAGAACTGAAAGAAATAAAAAAGATCTGTCTTCACTGAATTTTATACTTAACAATCATACCTTTGAAAACTAAAAGTAAAATATTTTTCAGTTATACAAACTTGAAATATTGTAATACCTCTAGATGTAGCATATAGGAAATAACAAAAAGCATAAGCCAGAAGGCACGAGAAGTTGCTGTATGGTCCTGGATAAAGACTACAGTGTTCTCAAAATGATAGTTATGTAGGACTATTTTAAATGGGTGAACCAATTTAAAAGGTCATTGAAGATTTCTACAAAACATCAATCTGATGTCAGGTTACATACATATTTTTTCATGTGTGTGTGTGTGTTTGTGTGTAAAAGAAAAGAAAGAAGTAATATAAAGTCAGTGGAAAATGGAAATATACTTTTTAAACTTTCTAATAGTAGGAGAAAATATCATACCATGTCTTAATCATGCTATGTAGATTGTAAATCAAAGATAGAGTATAAATCTTGAAACAAAAATTAATATTAAACAATATTCAGAAAATTAACTAAATGTTAATTAAAAATTAAATATTTCAAAACAATTCCACTAAGAAAAAGTTTTCAGTATAGTAAAGAATTACTATGAATAAAACATAAAATAAATACTGGAATGGCAAATATATGACCAGCACTTCTAACAGTTTGGGGATAGGATATCGCACCAAGTTCTAGTACATTGTGGACATGGACAGTG